>NW_022196903.1:106869285-106926619 GCF_008632895.1 Mastomys coucha | reverse complement strand
GCCCTCCTTCATTCAACCACGCATCTATGACCTCATTCCATGCCACTAGGGTTCTTGCCCTTACAAACTGGGGTCCTTGGGCTTTAGAACCAGGCCTCCAGGGCAAAGAGGAAGGAGTTCTCTGAGCAGAGCCAGGTTCTCAGACAGGGAGCAGAGGAAACTAGCAAGGAGGCCTGACATTAGCGCTGGCTTCCCGGTGTCAAGAATGAGGGATAGCCTATGCCCCAGCCCCTCACTCTCACACACTTACACAGGAGATGGTTGGTTTGTCGGAACTCACTGTAGTACACAAGCTTGCACTTCTGCGTCCTATATCTAGCAGCATGGGATACGTTTGGCAGTTCACCCCATTAGGGGGTCAATAATTTATGACCATTCATCTGTTTTTATGAATTTTTTTATCTAGACAATAATTGTAAATAAAGAATTCACCGTCTCTGCTCATTTAATACTATGCAATGGTTATGTTTTCCATGGCTGGCTCTTCTGGCTCACACAGGTGTTTCTGGTGTGTCTATGGTATTTTAAAAAAAAAAAATTAAGCAGAAATAGGAATCTCTACTCTTTTCTAGTATGGCACCCTCCCCCTTCTTTCCTGTCCTCTGCACTCTGTAAGTGCATCAACTCCCTACCCCATCAGATAGCTGAGAAACAACAGGTGAACACCGGGCAGAGAACCTGCACATTGGCTCTGGCTACTTCAGGGTCATCTATCTGTGGAGGGGTTCGAGGGAGGCTCAACTTGCGGCTCACAGCTATCCAGGATTAAGGAGCAGCTTCCGTGTCTCCACCCACCCACCCGTCTCCTATCCTCAACCCAACCACAGCAGAGCTGACTGGAGGGAGGTGCCCTATTTCTAAGAGTGGATGTGACACTGGCTGCTCCCAAGCCAGAGCCCCATCCTATCCTGGGTCCTCTGGTTAATAAAGAGCCCCTGTGTCCCCATGCCTGTTGAAAAGCCACCTTTGCCGTCTCCTGATTTTTTACATAGCCTTCAATCCAACTCTAGAATTTCTCTTTCACCCCCTTGTCTGGCACCAGCCACATGTTTTAATTATTGTCCCTCTCAAACATGTTAGTATACAGCAGGGGAAAAAGTCCCCCTCACATTTGTTCTTCTGAAGAAATGGGTTTTTTTTGTTTTGTTTTGTTTTGTTTTTGTTTTTGTTGTTTTTTTTGTTGCCAGATCCTCTGACCTTCTCTTTCCCCAGACTCTGGGTCTGTTGATGTATGTACCACCCCTATCCCCTTTGTAATCACTGTCCTTCAGATCCTTTCTGTGCAGAATGTCCTATAAGAACAGACAAAACAACACCCTGAATTCTGGGACACTGTCAATTTACTTGTCCCCTAAGCCCCGGAATTGTCAGGAGAGGCCACCAAGCCCCACATAACGAGTCGTCTCCTGTGGTTGTCCCGAGCAAGTCCCCATATGCTCCTTGTCTGGATGGGAAAGGAAGACCTCTCCCAGACCCAGTACTTGGAGAGAACATTCGGACTCACCAGACCCACACTATAGAGGGACACTTTCTGTCTGCCTTTTCTAAACTGGCCTTTGGTTACTTTATTTGGGTTATTGGGAGTCGTCTCTTATTCAGAGGTTTAGCACCTTTGGGATATAAAAATGTCTTGCCTGGATGTCTTTGCACCCTTGATGTAGCTATAGGAGGTTGCCTGCCAACTGAACCACACGCTGACAAGCTTTTCACCCAACTCTCTCCTGCTCTAGTATCTAAAGCCCCACCCTTGGAGAGCCCTAGGAGTGACGATTCTTCTCGGGGCACCAAGGCCGCAGTCAGACCCTAAAAGTTCCTATGTGTTTTCCAAGGTCCAAATGAAGCCCTCTGATTTAATATAGAGATCCGACCCACCCAAGGCATGGGACCCCAGGCCCTGGGTAGCTGCCATCATCCCCCTCCTCCCAAAACAAAAGGTTTGAGGCTGCTTGGGCCCTTCCAGGCCCTTGGTCTGTTTTGTAACGTCTGTGGTGCTCTCCCTCCAGGGCCCCTCCTCTCGGGGGGTCACCACACTTTGCTAACTCTCGTGTGCACATCTTTTATAACGGAGTAGCGAGGGAATGGTGCCGCCTCCAGCTTCCATAAGCTGCCTGGGCTCTGGGGGGCTCTGGGACAATCGGGGCTGGGAAGTGACTGTGCTCTTATTGTACACTCTTTATTTCTCTGTATCTCTGGCTTGTGCTCTTTGTAACTAACAGGATTTGTCTGCCTTTTCAACACTATACTAAGCAATAACAATAAATGCACACGTGGAAACGCAGGCATGGTAAACATCCCAAGGCCTTTTTCCGAAGGACAGCTGGGTCCCCTCTCTCTATGGATTTGAACCTGGGGGAGTTGAGTCTTTGGTTGGGAAAGACATTTTGCTCTAGATCACATCTTTGAGCTCCCATCACCTGTGGGAACTTCTGTGAGTCATTAACCCATCTCCGAGAGAAGGCTTGGGAGGAAAGGTCTCAGGAAGAAAAGAGTTACTCAAAAGCATAGTAGCAGGGAGAAAACTATGAATGGCCTGACTGTTGTCTGGGATAAACCAGAGGAAGAAGGTGGAAAGTGTGGACCCAGATTATAGTTGGCACCCATTAGAGAGGTGGGGGGATGCAAAGAAGATCTTGGTACCCTAGTGTTTTCGTTTACATTCTATTGCTGTGACAAACCACGATGGCCAAAAGAAACTTAAGGAAGAAAGGATGTGTTTGGCTTATATATCCTAATCATAGGCTATCACTGAAGGAAGTCAAGGCAGGAACTCAAGCAGGGCAGGAAATGAAGTCAGGAATTGAAGCAGAGAATATGGAGGAGTGGTGCTTACTGGCTTGTTCCTCTTGGCTGCTTTTTTTTTTAATACTTCTCAGAACCAACCACAGGTGGCTGGGCCCTCTCACATCAGTCCTTAATCAAGAAAATGCCCCAACAGACTTGCTTAGGGGCCAATTGGATAGACGCAACTACTCAACCAAGTTCCCTTCTCTCACATGACCCTGCCTTGTGTCAAGTCGGCAAAACAAAACTAAAAACAAAATTAAACAAAACTAACCAGAACACTTAGTCATTTGAATCTGGCAAGCCTCTCACAGGAAAGAAAATGTGCCAGACTAAGAAACAAACATCAGGTTATATACACAAAATCCTAGCTCTTCACAAGCTGAACTGGTCCCCAGGTCAAGTATCAGTGGCTCTGTCTAACTTCCAAACGCAGTTTCAGTTCCAAAGTTCATTTAACCCAATATCAATTTTCAGAGTAGGTATTATAGGTTGAGCATTCTGAATCTGAAAATCTGGAACTTTCTGAGTGCCAACATCATGCCACAAGCAGGAAACCCCATACCACCAAACTTTACTTTGAGTACAAAATTATTAAGAATCTATAAATTCCCACTATGTGTGTAAGCATATGTAAAGAATGTGAACTTTCTATCCAGACTTGGATTCCATCCCAGAATATCTCATGAATATGCAAATGTTCACAAAACCAAAATGAAGCACTGCTGCTTTCAAGTATTTCAGATAAGAGATACTGAACCTGTACTGTGCTTCTCACTTTACATAGAAGACGCCACTCAAAGAGGCAGAGGATGAGCCCTCAGAAGTAGGAGATGAGGTGCTGAAAACATTCCATCTTCAGCCAGAGTTGGCCCTCTAAAACTTTATAACACCTTGTCTTTCAGTCTACCTGCAAATATCTTAAGTTGCTGTTGCTTATCCCAGATCCTCAATCTCTTCAGCTTCAGAATTTATACCAGAAAATTCCCTCAATAACAATGCATTATATTTACATGTAAGATGCCTGTAGCTACTATTTTTTATTGGAGGAAAGTAAGACTTAGAGAAAAAGAACTTGGCCCAATCAGTTGAAGGATTAGTGATGCAGCTACAGAGGGGCCTGTGCCTCAAAGAACAGAAGGCCAAGGAGCCCCCTCAACTTTCTTCTCTGTTTTACCTTAAGTACCACCTCCTCAAATCCCTGCAAAAGTTCTTCATTGGAGGTGGAGAGAGATCTCAAAGGCTCTGTGGCAGTGGCAGTGGCCAGGACGGGTGGATGGTGTCAGGATATAAGGCTGCCACTCTCCTGGCCCCTCTCCAAAAAGCCTTCACACTCCTTGAGTTTTGGCATCTTGCTGGTAACTGTTTTCAGCCAAGGTATTCAATCTCAGTTTCAACATACTACCCGAAAGGTTTTTTTGTTTTGGTTTGGTTTGGTTTTTTCAAAACAGGGTTTCTCTGTGTAGCCCTGGCTGTCCTGGAACTCACTCTGTAGACCAGGCTGATCTCAAATGCTGAAATCTTCCTGCCTCTGCCTCCTAAGTGCTGGGATTAAAGGCATGTTCCACCACTGCCCCGAAAAGAATTTTGATTTAGCTATTGGGGAGTGGAGGTTCCACTCTGGGACACTTGGGTTCTAAGTGTGCTAGGGAAATGGGACCCACGTGCATCTGAGGAGCTGTCCTGGAGCTCTGCGTTCTCCTTACAGTGCTTGTGTAAACACCAAAGCTAGGGGCAAGAGGTGAGGGGTTTCCAGTTGCTCTCCCTTGAAACAGTCAGACTCCCAGGGATCAGAGACCCTGTCTTGCCATCCCTTAAGAAAGCTAGTGCATTTATGTATACTATCATACCATCTGCTAATAGTGAAACTTTGACTTCTTCCTTTACAATTTGTATCTCCTTGATCTCATTTAATTGTCTTTTTGTTCTAGGTAGAACTTCAAGTACTGTGTTGAATAGATAGTAAGAGAGTGGTCAGCCTTGTCTTGTCCCTGAATTTAGTGGAGTTCCTTTATCCATCAGCATATTTCACCATATAAACAAACTGAAAAATAACCCACACGATCATCTCATTAGATGATGAAAAAGCTTTTGACGATATTCAATACCTCTTCATGTTAAAAGTCTTAAAGGCATCAGAGATACAAGGTCCGTACCTAAATATAATAAGGCAATATACAGCAAACCAATAGCCAACATCAAATTAAATGGAAAGAAACTTATAGCAAGACCTAATAAAGCACTAGCCCAGTCTACTTGAGAAATTAACCTTTACGATGGTCATGATAAGCCAGCAGGACCCAGAACCCGCAGAAAAGGAGGGTGAAGCTGTAATCACTAGTCATTTCATGTATGCATCTCAAGAACCAGAAAAACTTAAGTCTAAATAGAAAACCCGCTAGTGACTGCTTCAAATTATAAAATCCCTGGATTAGAGTCGCCACAGCAACCAGAGCCCTCCTGTTGGCCAAAAGTAAAGGCTGAACTGCAGGAGGGCGGGGCCGAGGCTCCAGAAGAGGCGGAACCTTTGTGTGAGTCGAGTGTGTTGCTGACCGGAAGCTCCTGGGTGACGGCCTACCGGCTGCGGGCCGGTGCCGGAAGTGAAGCATTCTGAGCTGCCACGTCCGAAGCCGTGAGTCGCCGCTGCTGCAGCTATGGTAAGTGTTGCGATCCTTGGGATAGTCGTGGCCTTGGGGCAAACCACCTCTACGTCCTCGAGGTTTGCGTGTCCTGCCTCTCTGGGTCTCGGAGCGAGAGTTTAAGGCAAGGCCGCTGGGCCTTCCGGAACTCAGAGGCCCCGGCTGCTGAGCCACCTCCTACCTGTCTCGTGTCTTGTCCTCCAGAATTGGAAAAACAGCCAAAGCTAGCATAGGATCTACTGCCTAACAAGCCCTTAGTACGTTCCCACTATCGCTCACATCCCCTGCCTGCGCGTAGCCTGCGGCGCAGATGCTACTATCATCAACACTTGTGATGGGCAGTGGCAAGCTAAGATCCAAATTCTCCTAATCATTCGGTCCTGCCACCTACTACCTCAGCAAAGGAGGTGGAGGGATCAGTTGCTTGGACACAGGACTCCCACGTATGATGGTCCCTTCGGAAAACTGATGGCAGGCCTAGCTGAGTGACTCCAGGGCATCGCCTCAGCTTTTTATTTTTGAACTTACATGGTATCTGTGGTATATCTACACTGCCCCCGACCCCACTTGACGCTAAGTGAATGGAACTCTGGAAGTCTTAGACCCTGGTTGGCACAGCGGCGGTGCAAGGACCCGCCTCCTTCTGTTGGTCTTTGGCTCTTCTGTTGTCACGTTGGAGACTCTTAGACAGGTTCGGTCTAAGTTTGTGCCTGACGTGATTCTGGTGAGCTGAATTGTTGTGAGTGCTGCTTCTTACTGTGTTCCAGTAAGCGCATAAGTGTCAGATGCTCCAGAGGACTGCTCCAAGAGCTTTGAAACACATAGCATCCCAAAGTGTGAATCATAACCCATGGTCAGAAGGATGAGAGCTTTCCAAGGTCCTGTGGGTCACCAATTTATAAAATTACTTTTCCTTGAGCCAGTCAGGATTGTGTGGATTCTTGAGCACATCACCCACCTTATATTGGTGTGTGTTGGGGAGCAGGGGCCTAGAGGGTTAGTAGATAGGTTTGTTGCCAGCAGTGTGGTCTTCACTCGCACCTTAAATTGCTTAGGTTGTTTTTTTTTTTTTAAAGATTTTATTGATTATAATATGTAAATACACTGTAGCTGTCTTCAGACACACCAGAGAGATGGTTGTCAGCCACCATGTGGTTGCTGGGATTTGAACTCAGGACCTTCAGAAAAGCAGTCAGTGCTCTTAATCGCTGAACCATCTCTCCAGCCCCCAAATTGCTTAGTTTTTCTATTGACTATAACAGACTGCTCCTGGTGCCTCTCCAATGTTCACAGGAAAATGTGGTTGTCTCCAGGCAGGTGCTATTCCTCTTTCTCTAATCTTTGCAGACACTTTTCAGAGCATTTAGAATTCTCTAGGAAACATGCACTTATTCAGTGTGTGCCTTCTGAATGCCTTTCTGCCATACTCTCCTAGGGTCTACCTTTCTGAAAAATAGCCCAGGCTATTGTAGAATTCTTGATTCACCCCCTTGATCTTCCAGAGTGTTAAATGTTTGCACTGGAAAAGGTGACTTGTTGGAAATGGTGAGAAATGTCAGTCTCAAATGGAAACCACCTCTTCAATCCACTTTTCTCTCCCAAGAGAGAGATTAATCCAAGCAGGAAAGGTTCCCATGGGCAAGGACAGTCTCAGTCAGTGCGACCAAGCCAGGAAGAGATGACATTCCCTTTCCAGAGAGTTTCAAGGAGCTTGCCTTCTCCAGCAGAAAAGTAGCATAAAGTAATGTAGCTTTATAAAAGTCCATGGCTTTTGTGTATGTAAGAGTCTAGCTAGGTGGAGAGAGGCTGATTTAAAATGAATGGGGAAATCACTGGTGACCACCACAGCGTGGATGAGCCGGGGGGTGGGGATGTGTATCTTTGCTTTTTTATTAATTTAGTAAATAGTTATTGAGTTCTTTCTATCTGTAAAACATTGTGCTAAATAACTTAAAGAGATTCAAAGCTGAGGTATGTGATGGTGCCTGCCTTTAATCCCAGCACTTGCAGGTAAATCTCAAGAGTTTGAGGGTAGCCTGGTCTATGTAGTGAGTTCTGGACCAGCTAGACCTATGTACTAAGACAGACAGAGAATGTGTCAAAGCTACAGAGAGTTTCAAGGAGCTTGCCTTCTCCAGCAGAGACGTACCATAAAGTAATGTAGCTTATAAAAGTCCATGGCTTTTGTGTATGTAAGAGTCTACCTAGGTGGAGAGAGGCTGATTTAAAACGAATGAGGAAATCACTGGTGACCACCACAACTGTTTTTGGCCTCTACAGACTATCAGACCTGGGTCTCACACAGTAAGAGTTTAGACAGGCCTAATCACAGTTCAGAGTAGGCCAGAGAGTAGCCTCAGAGGCAACCAAAGTCAGATCCTCCTCTTGAATTATAACCTGTTCCACATAAACTGTTTGGGCCATCAGAATTGCTTGTGATGCAGAAAGGGAATGTCATCTCTTCCTGGCTTGGTCGCACTGACTGAGACTGTCCTTGCCCGTGGGAACCTTTCCTGCTTGGATTATATCTTCTTTCTGAGCAACAAGGTTCTCACCCATTAAGGCAGCTGTGTATCCCCTTCATCTTGGGCTTTTTGAGCCCACACAAACCTCAGTATGGCTGATGTGCCTACTGGTAGGCCGTTAACACATGAGCTTCTCTGAGGCAAGAGCTGCCACTCCACACTGCAGTTCTTCACATGGTGCTTAATACAAAGAAGATACTTAGCTGGAAGTAAATATGCACATATGTAGTCCTGGTGTTTGGGAGGCTGAGGCAGGAGAATACTGAGGTCAACGCCAGACTGAACTACATAATGAGAGCCAGTCACATGAAAAATAAAAAGAAAGTGTTTATATAATGAGCATGCCAGTGAATAAATGAGTGAATGAATGCCCATAAGAACTTCAGAAACAATTAGTGCTTTAATGAGATGACTGTTGTGGCTTCTGTCAGTGAATTTACAGAATGTCTTTGGTTCTAGGTGTCGGTAATTAACACTGTGGACACCTCTCATGAGGACATGATTGTAAGTATCCATTTAGCCCTTCTCCTGGGCCTGGACATGGGCATTCCCCTCAGTGAGAGTTGTGACTGTATATTAGTTCCCAGCAGGCCATAAACTTCTGGGGTTTAATCATTTTCCTGCATGACCTCTGAGTTGGCAGGTTTTTGACAATGGCTTATCTTTGTTGTGAGAACCTGGTTCTGCTGTACAGTTCAGGCCCTTCAGTCTTTGGCCAGCACAGTACCCTGCTCTGTGAGTAAAGCTGCAGAGGTTTGACAATCAGTCGTCTTCCCATTTGTCTTTCCCCTAAGGCTATTTCTTAGCTCTATTGAAAGGGAGTTAGTGAGGGAGAGTAGGAAGTCCGGCAGCCACAGTGAAAGCATAGGCCAGAGGCCAATAATACTTCTACCCCAGAGTGTAGTCCACACCAGACCCTTGGGCCTCTCAGGGCGTTTCTTGATAGGTCAACACAGGGCACAGTGTAGAGCTGCTAGGGAAGGTCCAGAGGTTGAAGTCTCTAACTGAAAAACTCAGCCTGCTTCCTGGAGCCAAACAATGCAGGCAGCCTTTGCGCAGGGCCCAGGCCTAGTGGCCTCAGTCCTTCCTGTGAGGTCCCTGATCTCCACACATGACCACTAGCACTTGCTTTGGGGGTTCTGATGCAAAACTGTGCATCTTGCTGGTTTTGGTGGTGAGTAGTCTAGCTCTGAGACCACTTGGCTGGAACTGGCATGGATCCAAGGGCAATAAGATCTAGTCTAGGCACCCCTGCCAGTGACCTCCCTTGGTTTCCATCTGGGGACCAGAGAAGGCAGTATAGTAGTTAGAGACATTTGCATACTCTCTAAACTTGTCATCACACTGTTCGAGGACCTGTGAAGCCAATATGCTCCTTAGATCCTTCTTAAGATATGGAAACTGAAGTTTAAAGAAATAAGCTAATTTTCCAAAGGTTGTATAACAGATAAGCTAAAGAGATAGAATTTACCTCTTAGATACTAGGCCTTCCTTACCAGTATGATAGTACTCTGCTGAAAGGGTTTTTAAATGGACCTGCAAGCCTGCTTACCAGGAGAACAAGGCCTGACCCAGTAGAAAGTTGGCCTTCCAGAAGAATCCTTGTCCTTGAGTAGAGAGGTGACAAAGGAATGTTAAGGTCCATACAACACTTTCTTTGAAAGTTTCTAACTGCTCCAAGTGACAGCTGACTTTTCCTGAAACCTGATTTGGGTCTATACTAGGCCCTGGCTTGGGAGTTAGCCACCTGTCCTGCAGGCTTTCCTAGTTGTCCTCCCCTTGCAGCATGATGCACAGATGGACTATTATGGCACCCGCCTAGCAACCTGCTCCTCGGATAGGTCCGTCAAAATTTTTGATGTGCGAAATGGAGGGCAGATCCTCATCGCAGACCTCAGAGGGTAAGTATAAACAAGCATGGAGAAGGTCACGGGATAGCTGGATTCTCAGGCTTGGGAGGAAGGGTAAAAGCACAAATTCAGAGCAATCCCAGAGAACATTCAGCAGTGAGGTTGCTTAGAGCCCTTAGCAGAGGTGCAGGTAAGGGCACAGTTGTGCCACCAGGAGACCTGGGCAAGTGAGGCCCTTTGTCTCTTGAAGCCCTCCTCTGCTTACCCCCAGATGGGATAATCCTGACTCTATCCAGGGCCAATCCTCAATATCCTTGATGTGGACAAACACTGCCATGTTCAGAAGCCAAGTACAGTACCAACCTGCGCACATTTAGGCATTTCACCTGAAGTGTCATTTAGGAAGTATGATCATGAGATGAACTTACTTGGGACATATGTGCAGACTCATGTGGCAGTCAAAAGACAATTTTGTGGAGTTCTCGCCTTCTATCTTTCCATGGCTACAGGGATTGAACCCAGGCTTACATAGCAGGTGCCTTACCCACTAGGCCATCTCGCTGGGTCCATAAGACAAACTTTACACATTCTCTTGTTCTGTTTGCCCATGGCAGATAGATGACCAGGGATTATTTAAAAGATGCTTGCTTTTCTCTTCCCCACTAAGCCTTGAGTCTTGGCTCATTTTCATGATCACATCTCTTTTCCATCACAGGCTTTGACATAGTGTGAGTTCCTTACCTGGGTACCTGGGTCTGCCAGAGTTCTGTGAATAGGGTGATAAGTTTGGCAAACTGGGACAGAAAAAAACAATCACATTTATTTACATGATTCTGAATTTACCATTTCCTTCTATTTTGGATATAGGCTGGAAACTCCAATAATCTGTCACTTTGTCACCAAGAAAAGTCAGATGTGTTTTCATCTTACATGTAGTTGTCTGAGAATATCGTTTGTGCTCATTATGACTTTGAAATTACAGATTTGCCGCTTACAATTAACAATTGCCACTTGTTACTTGGTTTTGGTAAAGAGGCAATTTAATGTTTTAGTAAATCATTTCAAGATGCAGAGTTCTCATTCTAAACCTAGTAGAACACAAACCAAATTTCAGTGTGGTGGCACATACCTCTTGTTCTAGCATTTGAGAGGATCACAAGCTCAAGGCTAACCTGAGCTACAGTATGAGACCCTGACTCAAAAAAACTAAGACAGTGGGAACATTATGTTGTCTCTCCAGAGCGAATTGGTACTGTGTGTCCCCTGACCCTCTTAGCAGCCTGTGACTCCCTCCCTTACAGACATGAGGGGCCAGTGTGGCAAGTGGCCTGGGCCCACCCCATGTATGGCAATATCCTAGCATCCTGTTCCTATGACCGGAAAGTCATTATCTGGAAGGAGGAAAATGGCACTTGGGAGAAGACCCATGAGCACTCAGGACATGACTCCTCAGGTATGTAGAGTTGGCAGGTGAGTAGGAAGGTCTTATGAGTGGGAAAAGCCCCAGGTCTGGTCATATCCCAGACCCTTCTCTTGTCCATCCTTTGGACATTTGTTGGCTTTTTCACTAGTCTATCCACAGCAGAGGTCAGTCCCCAAGACTTAAAGCCAGTTCAGAGAGAAGTTTAGTAAGAACAGTGAGGCTTTCCAAGGCTCAGCCTTGAATCTCAGAGTGCCCCTCCTCCTCCTAGTTTTGTGAAGACAGACTTAAGAAATGCTGTTAGGTGTAAATTTGTCCTCATTTGGCCAAATGTCAACAAGCAGCTGGCCTGTTGTTTTTCCCTGTGTTTTTTCTAAGAATTTACCAGAATAGAGGATACAGGATGAAAGCCTTCTCACTGTACCTCCTTTCCACAGTGAACTCTGTTTGCTGGGCCCCTCATGACTATGGCCTGATCCTGGCCTGTGGGAGTTCAGATGGGGCCATCTCACTTCTGACCTATACAGGGGAAGGCCAATGGGAAGTAAAGAAGATTAACAACGCTCACACGGTGAGTCCTGCCCTTGCCTTTTGCATGGAAGAGAGAGCAGTTGCTGTATTAGTCTTCTGTGCTCCTAGGAGGAGAGTAGGTGTCCCGGCTGAGCAGTGGTTGGGAAAGGTTATAGGTTAGACTTGCTGGAGCTGCCTTCTCAGCCCAAGGCAGAGGTGACAATGGTTTCTCCTAGTTAGAGCCAGGTTGGGGACAGAAGCATGAGGGCACTTTGACCAGCCACCTTGCTACAGAAGCCTGAAGCTGACAAGCACTGTGGGTCCCCAGAACTCAATGAGTCTTGAAGAATGGCCTAGAGATCTAGTTCCCTGTGCTTTCTGATCCTTGGACCTTAGGTATGAAATAGGCCAGAAAACATTGTAGAAAGTGGAAACTCACACTTCTTGAGCCCCTGAGCATCCTGTAATTCTCAAAATCAAAAACACTCAGTCATGAAAGAACAAATGGATGGGCATAGTGGCACACTCCTTTAATCTCAGCACTTGAGAGGCAGAGGCAACAGCTCTCTGTATTTGAGGCCAGCCTGGTTTACAGAGCAAGTTCCAGGACAGACAGGGCTACACAAGAGAAGCTCTATCTAGAAAAACTATTAGAAAGAAACAGAGTTTGTCTGCCATAATATGTGGCAACTAGTGATTTGACACAAAACCTGTCTGATAATAGGCATTTTCAGTTTTTATTAGTAAAAGTTGCTATGATTGCGGAGCGATGGTAGCACACGCCTTTAATCCCAGCGCTTGGGAGGTAGAGGCAGGCGGATTTCTGAGTTCGAGGCCAGCCTGGTCTACAGAGTGAGTTCCAGGACAGCCAGGACTACACAGAGAAACCCTGTCTCGAAAAAACCAACAACAAAAAAAGTTGATATGATTGTTTATGGGTTTTGGTATATCTGTTTCTAATTCCCTACCCTTAGGTATATATCTTTCTATGAAACAGTTGGGTCATCTGGCAATTTCAGGTTTGCCTTTTTGCATTTTCTATTAGTGTATATTCATTTTGTAAAATTACAAGTTTGGACATTTTTTTTTAAGACAGGGTTTCTCTGTATTGTCCTGGCTATCCTGGTACTCACTCTGTAGACCAGGCTGGCCTCGAACTCAGAAATCCACCTGCCTCTGCCTCCCAAGCACTGGGATTAAAGGCGTATGCTACCACTGCCCGGCAAGTTTGGACATTTTCATACATGCATATCCTGTAGTTCGATCATACTCACTTGTTACCTCTCTTGTCTCCTCCTCCAGATAGTCTACTTCCTCTTCCCAAATAGTCTCTTGTCAATATTACCATGTCTTGGTTTTTTTATGTCTATATTCTGTATATGAGAGTTGTCTGAGTCGGGCTTGTTTCACTTAACATGACAATCTCCCATTCCATCTATTATCCTGCAAATGAAATACTTTCATTCTTCTGTGGCAGAACAGAGACTCCATTGTATATCTAGGCTGTTTTCTTTGATGGTGTACACAGGGCTCCAGTTCGTAGCTGCTTTGAATAGTAGTAAACATGGATGGTTGAATTATTCCTGTGCTGTGGTGTGCTGTGCTGTGCTGACTAAGAGTCCATCAGATGTACATCCAGGAGTATACATCCAGGATCCTGTAGAGTTCTTTTCTTTAGCAGCTACACTAACTCACAACCCCACCACCCTCATCATTGCTGCCAGCGCTCTGTAAGCATTCTTTCTCCCACATCATCCACCCGAGTTTGCTGCTCTTTTCTTGATGGCTCCTTTGCCTAGTAGAGAGAGGTGGAGTCAATGTGTTTTTATTTATATTTCTTGAGTAACTGTAATTGTTTCATGTATTGTTGGCATTTATACCAGTTGATTTTAGGGTCGGTGTGTATACACATAATGAGTAGTGCCTTTGGAGACCACAGTCATTGGTTCCTCTGGAACTAGAGTTGTGTTCTTTTTGGATACAGGATCTCAGTGTTGTAAAGCTCCCTCTTTGTACTGCTTGTGCTATTTTTCCCCTTAATGTACTACTTGTGTTTTATATACTTTTAGTATGTTTCCATTTACATTTACTCCAGACATTTTCTCAAGCTGGGCAGTTGCAGCTCACACCTTTAATTCCTGCATTTGGGGGGCAGAGGCAAGGAGATCTCCAAGTTTGAGGCCAGCCTGGTCCATAAAACGAGTTATAAGACAGCCAGGGCTACACAAAGAAACCCTGTCTCAAAAACAAACAAACAAAAAACCCCAAACATTTTAACTTAATTTCTTTTTTGTTTTAAAGATTCATTTTATTTATGTGTATGAATACACTGTAGCTGTACAGATGGCCGTGAGCCATCATGTGTGTGCCTGCTGGGAATTGAATTCAGGACCTCTGCCGCCCCACTTACTCCGGCGTAATTCACTGTAGCTGTCTTCAGGGTGTCAGATCTCATTGCGGGTGGTTGTGAGCTACCATGTGGTTGCTGGGATACGAACTCAGGACCTTCAGAAGAGCAGTCAGTGATCTTACCCGCTGAGCCATCTCACCAGCCCCCCACTTAATTTCTTAGTAACTTATTGTTCAAAACTGTAATTTTTCTCCTTGCTGTGACAAAATCTCTGGCAAAAGCAACTCTAGAAAGGAAAGGCTTATTTTGGCTTAGTTTGATAGTAGCCTGTCAACTGGTGAGACAATTTGTCACAAGGCATCAGCAGCAGAGAGCAGGGGAGAGGGGGCAGGCAAGTGTTCAGCTCACTTCCTCTTTTTTTTTTTAAAAAGAATTATTTATTATTATAAATAAGTACACTGTAGCTTCAGACGCTCCAGAAGAGGGTGTCAGATCTCATTACGCGTGTTTGTGAGCCACCATGTGGTTGCTGGGATTTGAACTCAGGACCTTTGGAAGAGCAGTCAGTGTTCTTACCCACTGAGCCATCTCACCAGCCCCTCACTTTCTCTTTTTTATGCAGTCAAAGATCCTAAGCCTTTGGGATGGTGATGCTCCCATTCAGTTGAGTGTTCTGGAAATGTCCTCATAGACATCCCTAGTTGTTTCCAAGAGGATTCTAAATCAAGTCAATAGTTAAAATTAGCCATCTTAGCCTCCATGTGTAATTTCTGCAGTTTCTCTTGCTGTTGATTTCCAGTCTTGGTCCATTTTTTTAAATCAGAAATATGAAATTATTTCCCACCTTTGAATTTGCTAATACTATATATCTGAGGCTCTCTCTTCCTTTTCGTATCAATTGATTATGTGACCTTTGTATCTTACTATTGTTGCCTGGTTTCAATTCTGTTTGCTTGATTTCTTAGCCTTTCATTTTTAATGTGTCTGCTGCTGAGTTACATCAAGCATATTGTTGGTTCTTGTTCAAAGTTAATCTGTGTGTATGTAGAGTATGCATGTATACATGCTCATACACATGTGGAGGCAGATCAATGTCTGATGCCTGTTACTGTGCACCTTATATGTTGAGACAGTCTTTCACTGAACCCAAAGCTCACTAATTTGGATAGACTGGCCAGTGAGCTTCAGGGGTCTTCCTATCTCTGCCCTACTAGTACAGAACTAAGCAAGTGCACATTACTATGCCTGGTTGGTTGGTTGGTTAGTTTTGTTGTTTCTCAAAGGGTTTCTCTGTGTAGCCTTGGAACTCGATTTGTAGACCATGATGGCCTCAACTCAGAGATTCACCTGCCTCTGCCTCCTGAGTGGAGATTAAAGGCTTAGGCCACCACACCAGGTTCATGCCTGTTTTTTAATGTGTGTTCTAGGAGTCCAAATTCAGGTTTTCATTTCTTTGTAACAAGTACTGAACCACCTTCCCTGGCCTAGTCTGTGTCTTAATTGGTAAGTTAAGATTATTTACATTGGGAAACTGAGGTAGAAAGAAGGAAAGCTCAAGCCTAGACCAACCCAAATACATAGCTACATCCTGTCACCAAGAAGGAAAAGAATGTAAGTAAACCACAATGAGTTACCATGAAAAGTCATCTAGTTTAGGCCCTCCTTAATGTGCCTTTTTTAGTTTAGCTTTGTGGTTTGAGGACTCGCTATATTAATGTTTCTTTGTTGTTCCTCATTTACATGTCCATTATTTCTAATGGTATTTACTCTTCTATGTGCTCTGAGAGTAGTCCTTCTTCCTCCTTCTGGCACAGAACTCTCCGGACGAGTCCCCTGAGACTATGCTCGTTTCTCTTGATTCTGCACTGTAGTCCTGATTTTCTTTCAGGACACCACTATATGCCTTTCTGGACCTTAGGGTTTTTACTGAGTAGTCTGTTGGCCTAATGTTTGCCTTTAAGGCTAACACCTACTTTGTGTGTGTACTTGTATGGGTATGTGCGGGTGAATGTATAGGCCCAAGGTTGACATCGGGTGTCTTGCCTTGATGCTCTTCACATTTTGAGACTGGATCTCTTACTGAATCTGAAGTGCATGGATTTGGCTAGGTTTGTTGGTCAGTGGTCAGCAATCTTGCTGTCCCATGTCCCCTTATCCTGCCTCCCATGCTGGTGTTACATCAGTGCTTGATTATTGCTCATCACATTATCTGTGTGCTATAATCCAAGTCCTAACAATTAGAGGGAAATCACCAGGAGTGCATGGAAAAATATATTTTATTGCTATGCAAGAACATAGCATCACCATAGGTTCCCCTCTGCAGATTGGCTGTAATGCTGTCAGTTGGGCCCCAGCTGTTGTGCCTGGAAGCCTTATAGACCAACCATCAGGGCAGAAACCCAATTACATCAAGAAGTTTGCATCAGGTGGCTGTGACAACCTCATCAAGCTGTGGAGGTCAGTGGGCATCTCTTCTGTCATTGCTCAGCTACAGTGTACAAGAAGCAAGTTCACCTTTCTCCCTACCAGTAAACAGTCGGTTAGGACTTCCTTTTTAAAACAAACACCTTGCTCCTTTTTAAGCATTTTAGTATTCCCCCAAACTTTGGAGCTATGGATGAAAGGGCATTTCCTGGGGACCTTATGGGCAGGTTGATAAGCTAAGTTGAATTCTACTCATTGGTCTCATTGAAGAAAACATGAAAAGTGAACCCTTTCCCCAAGGTAGGAATACCAGCCAGCCACTGTATTCCTGCTCTGGTTTCCTCTGCAGGGAAGAGGAGGATGGCCAGTGGAAGGAGGAGCAAAAGCTAGAGGCACACAGCGACTGGGTTCGAGATGTTGCCTGGGCCCCCTCCATTGGCTTGCCCACCAGCACCATTGCCAGCTGCTCTCAGGTCAGCCCACCCCATAAGCGCATCCCCTATTTTTACCCTTGAGTGAGTTCCTTCCAGTCTGTCCAGAGGGAAAGGTGGGTAGCATCTTTAGATTTGGACAGAGAACAGAAGGACCCTGTAGGGCCAGCGTACAGTGAGATGAGTCCAATGTAGCTTGAGAACTAGTGCCAAGCTTTGGTCCCTCCTGACCCTTATGTAGGAGGAATGGAAGTGCCTTGGGTCCATGTACTTAGTTGTCCTTCTCTTATTTCTTGTCATCACTGGGATGAAATAAGAGGCAAGGACTTCAGGTCCATTAGTGTTTTTATTGGACATTCTTGTTTGTTCATTTGTCTATTCCATTTCTGTGTAGTTTGTAAGATGGTTGTCCCTGTTCACATGAGACATACTAGCCACCCAGGAAGGAAAACAGACTATACCCTAGATTCATCCCTGATACCACAGAATCCAGAGCCCCCGGCCTATTTATGAGCTGTGTTCAGGAAGAAAGGATCAGAAGCAGGACACTGGAACAGACTCTAAAGTGTGGCTTCCCTCCCTCTGCTGGTACAGATTACTCCCCCTGGGGAGAATGCGTGTACCCCCATCTCCTGATGTGGCTCTTTCCCTAGGATGGCCGAGTGTTTATTTGGACCTGCGATGATGCCTCAGGCAATATGTGGTCACCTAAACTCCTACACAAGTTCAATGACGTAGTGTGGCACGTGAGCTGGTCCATCACAGCAAACATCCTGGCTGTGTCAGGTGGAGACAATAAGGTATACCCCATTTCTAGGGGGACAAGCATATAGGCCCTAATGGTTTTTCACTTGCTGCCATGTACAGTAAATGATTCCATCATAGAGGTAGATCTGAATTCAACCCTCTGAGGTACCGAGTCCTATATGACACAGAAAAGGACTTGGTTGCATAGCTGCAGTGTAGCCTGACCTCTGCAAGGAGAGCCTGGGGCTCTTTCCTAAGTATCAGGATCAGTTCTTTCCTAAGCACAGAACTTGCACCACTCCTGCTCCTGCCATGAGCCAGGTGACCACTGGAAAGACCAACAAAGGGCAGAAAAAGGATACTAGGGAACACCTCTGTGTTTTCTGGAACTAGTAAAATAGACTTTAAGTGCTGTGTGTTGACACTGTGTAACTGATCTTCAGAATTCTGAAGCTTGTAAAACAAACTCAGTGCCTATTAACTAGCTTCCTTTACTACCCACTCTACTTTCTGTCCCTTTGTGGCTGGCTTATCTCATTTAGCATAATGGCTTCCCTTTTTAAAGCCAACACATAAGACAACATTGTTCATTGCTAAGAGATAAGTACAAACATTTCTTAACACCCTCTGCACCTTAGCCTTTTCTGTTCTGCAGTTCCAGAACAGACTTGCAGACCCCAGCTCAAAGGATAGTCATCCTCCTTTATTTCTTTGTACCAGAGTCCTGATTATTAATTGGCATTCCTGAAGCATTTTACAGTCTGCCTTCTTAGGCCATTTCTCTCCCTCTGTATGAAATAAAGATCATGCTTCCGTAACAGGCACAGGTCAAATACACAAGGCATATGCCATGAGGAGCCACAGGACAGTGTTGTTAGAGAACAACTACTCAGATTCTTTCCAGGGACAGACCTTTTCAGCTGTTTGCTCTATAATGGTCCCTCATATAATAGTGTCCTGTCTAACTTGTGCGGTTACAATTGGTGACACAGATGGTCCAACCTGGCCTACTCTGAGTCACTGTCACTCTAATTAAAGCAGCGTTCCCTGTGAACATGGATTGGTCCTTCCCCTGCATTTTGAGAAGTGTAGTGGGAATTAGATGCTTTTCCCCTTGGCCTGTGTTGGCACTGAGGATGTGGCTGAAGAGGAGCAGAATAGCCACAGACCTGTGACTTTAGTGTGCTAACTTGCAGGTGACCCTGTGGAAAGAGTCAGTGGATGGACAGTGGGTGTGCATCAGTGATGTCAACAAGGGCCAGGGTCCTGTGTCAGCCTCCATCACAGAGGGCCAACAGAATGAGCAGTGACAACACAGGCAGCCTGGTCTTCCTGTTACCTATTCTGGAACAACCTCCAAACTGGGAAGAAGAGTCCCAGTGCTACCAAGACGCCACACCCAGGAGTGCCCACAAATGCAACACTGGGTGCTCATCTGCCTTACTGGGATTCCATGTGTTTAGTAATTTAATGTCCAGCTGAAAGTATTCATGTGGAACAAATGACTATTATTTTTAAATATTTTTGGCCATTTTTAACTATCTTTTGGTTCAGACTGTTTCCAAGCAAATAAAATCATATTGCATAGAAACTTTACTGTCATCCCACACATTGCATTTGCCCAAATTGTGCTACCGTAAACATCTCTGTAGGCCATGTTCCAGGCCCCACCCAGTATGAAAACAGGAGCTCCACCTACCAAGGGGCAGTAGCCTCCTCTGGGTATGCCTGCTCCATGGGATGGAATCCATGACCTCTGCCCTAAACAATGAGACACTTAGACATGTATACAGGTGACTGACCAGATGCCGGGCAAGGAATATTAACCTAGCCCTGGGCATTCTAACACAATGCTATGGGAAGCCAAAGTTCGGATGCTGAGTGACCTTGAGCCATGTACCTCCTCCTAGGTCTTGGAACCCTCGCCTGAAGGCAGTAAGCTACCGCCTACTGAAGCCTGCTATTTTAGTAGACCTTCACGCTGTATTTCAGTTAAGTATTTGGCAGAAGAGATAGAGGACTTAGAGTTCTTCTAGCCTACTTCACCCCAAACTTTACCTGCTACAGAACCAGAGGGAGGTGTATTGTTATTTCTTAGCTACAATGTAAGTATTATACTCACATCAAACCCTCAGGTAGATACTTAAGGTAGTCACCTCAGGAGAACCCCAAATGCCCTGTTGTGCTCACTCCATTTATCTCTTTCTTTTCATAAACTAAATTTGTTTTGCCATAACGTGTTAAAAGTTGAACTGAAATGAGATGCCAGGACCTTTCCACAGTCTCCAAGTCACTCCACAGAACCCAAGCCCTCTAGAAATTACATGGAAACCACAACTTCCTTTCTGCCATTATATGCATGAGAAAAAGCAAGCTGGAAAGACCTTTCCTCTGCTGTTCAGCTCACAGAATGCATAGAAGTCTGTCAGCCTAAGGACAAGCCTGGCTTCCTATGCTACTTGCTGTCTTCGACAGAGTGATGTGATGCATCACACAGCAATAAGGGACTCTTTGTAGCTGTGCTTCTCAGGACTCGTTGAGGTGGTATGGAGCTGCAGTAAATGAAATTATGACCCTATGAGCTTAGGACTGGAAGGGTAGTTCTATGTGGTCAGAGAACAATAGTTCAATCTCTGGAGTCTACACAGGAGAGTAGTCAATGGAACAACATAATACTACTACAGTGGGGAAAGTTCTAAGAAAGATGATGGGCATGGTGGGTACACTTGTAATGCCAGCACTTGGGAGGCAGAGGCAGGAGGGCTGCCACAAATTCAAGGCCAGCCTTGTCTGCAACAGTGATATCCATACCAGTACGCCTTCAATTAACTTTATAAAGTTTGCTTTTGTCTTGAGACAGGTTCTATGTAGTTCTGGCTATCCTGGGGCTGAATAAACACATAGACAAGGATGGCCTTGAACTTAGCTTTCCTCTGCCTGGTAAGTGCTGGGATTAAAGGCATGTTCCACCACATCTGATTTAGGTTTGTTCTTGAAGCCAAGCAGCCTTGACAAAAGCCGAAGTAATCTATAGTAGCTTCACGGTATAAGAAAACTTAACAACTCTTCAGAGCAGTGGTGCTCAACCTTCTTAATGCTGCGACCCGTTAATACAGTTCTTCACGTTGTAGTGACCCCCAACCATAAAATGATTTTGTAGCTACTTCATAACTAATTTTGCTACTGTTATGAATCATAAATATGCAACACACACAACCCTCCCCCCTCCTAGGGATTATTACCTACAGGTTGAAAATATAAAGAAATGCAGCCTCAAACTCCAGAATATCCTGCTTTCAGGTGTATGGCATGGTGTACAAAAAGGAAGACGATATGGCTAAACTAAGAGTGGAAAATAAGCCGGGCAGTGGTGGCACACACCTTTAATCCCAGCACTTGGAAGGCAGAGGCAGGTGGGGTTTTGAGGCCAGCCTGTTCTACAGTGAGTTTAGGACAGCCAGGGCTATACAGAGAAACCCTGTCTCAAAAAAAAAAAAAAAAAAAAAAACAGTGGAAACTATACATGCCTGGGCCTGGCTTAGTGGTAAAATGTTTCCCTAGCATTTGTGAGGACTTGGGTTCCATACGGATACAGGAAAAAACGTGGGGTGGGGAGTATATATAAGGCAGGACTGAATGAGTTCCAGGCTAGCCTAGAATACAGAAAGCAATACTATTTTTTTTAAAAAAATTAGACCACAGAATTAGCAACTAAGGACTTTAAAAAATAGCTATTATATTTTCAAGAATGTAAAAGAAAGTGAACATAATGAGAAAAATACCAAAAACACTCAGCAAGTGGAATTTCTAGAATACACCCTGGTTGGGAGTACACAGATTAGACAATATGGTTACAAAGATGTATGAATATTAACTTTTCAGAAGGAACCCAGACAAGTACAAGAAAAGGAGATTGAGAATCAATGCTGTGACCTGTGCGGAAATAACCACATGGTCCAGCCTGGATATTGTTGGAGAGGAGACAAGGAGAAGAAAACTACAGGGGGATGAAATTTGAAGAGATAGCCAAATATTTTTCCATACTTACAATTAAAACCCTAATGCTCCACAACAATTGGGTACATTCAGAGTGTTACAGCAGCAGTTGGAGACATACTAAATTCATAAGCACACATAACAACAGCCAACTTTTCATCAGAAATCATACAAAGCAAAAGATATCTGATTAGAGAAAATGAATTCCATATCTGCTAAAAGAAAAATATCTTTAAAGATGTTAGCTTTCTGTTACTATAACAAATGCCCTAAATAACAAGAGAATGACTTTAGCTCACAGTTTCAGAGTCCATGTTTCATCTGTTCCTTTGGCTATGGTTTATTACATAATGTTGGGCACTTGTGGCTAAGGAAGAAGCCTGTTCACCTCATGGCAGGGAGAAGCAATAGAAAGAGACAGGGCCCTCAATATCTTCTTTAAGGGTATATCCCCCTTCATCAGGACGATAGGCTGGTAAGAAGCCTTTAGTGAACATTCAAGATATGAATGTTCTAGCTTGGTATGATGGCACTTACCTGTAATCCCAGCATTCAGGAGACAGAGGTAGGAGATGAAGGGTCCAAGCCATTTCATAGTAGTTTCAAGGCCAGTGAGATACTGTCTTAATAATAGAGTAGAGAGAACCTACTTAAAAACCTAGGAAGATGGAGACAGGAGTATCCTAAGGACATGTTAAGCAGCCAGTCTAGCCAAACTGGAAAGCTACAGGTTCAGTGTCAAAAGTAAGGTAAAGGGCTAGAGAGATAGCTCAGTAGTTAAGAGCACACACTGCTCTTCTTGCAGAGAACCAGTTCTCTTCCCAAGCACCCACATCAAACAGCTCATGTAACTCCAGCACCACGGAATTCAACACCATCTTCTGGCCTCCACAGGTACCTCTACACAGTACACAAACCCATACACAGACATACATGCATACACATAATAAAAGATAAAATTGTGAGTGGGGAGCAAATAAGGGAAGCATTTGATGCCAGTCTCTGGTCTGTATACATACCTGCACACATCTACATGCACACAAAACAGCAGTAGCTGGGTATAATGGCACACATCAATAATTACAGCTACTCACAATGAGGCCTTGGGAGAATCAACTGAGTCCAGCAGTTCAAATCAGCCTGAAAATAACAGCAAGAACTTGTCCCTGTCTCCCCACCCAAAACAAGAAGGAAGAGGAGGGAGGAGAAGAAAAAGAAGGAAGGAGGAAGAAGAGAAGGAAACAGCCAACAGTAGCATATGCCAGAATCCCAACCAAGTCAGGAAGAGAGCCAGGCTATGTAATGAGCTCCACCTTATTAAACACAAAGGGGAGAAATCATAAAAATACTGAAAACAGGTATTAGATAGCTATCCAAAGGAAAGAATCAAGTATCTGTTTCTGTCAAATAAGACAGACTTTAGAAGGAGCAATGCCTTCAGAGACACCAGAACCTGATAAAAGGGTCAATGTGGGAAGACTTAACAATCCAAGATGTGACTGCACTTACACTGCAAAGAAACCATCTACAATTTTAGTTTGACATCGCAATCCTCATTCAGTAACAGAACAAAGATATTTCAGAACATTTACAGAACATATGAACCATCCTTATAACACATTCTACCCAGTAATTATTTGCTCCTACAATACTCGTCAAACAAAATAACTTATGAACCTTAAACCCCCAACACATACAAAAATTAAACTCAGCAGGTTGACATTGGATCTTCCATGTATGTGTCTGTGTTTCAATCATGTAGCCATGAATGCAAGTGCCAGAAAAGGGCATTTGGATTCCCTGGAGCTGGAGTTACAGTGGTTTCCAGCCATGCAACATGGATACCAGGAACTGAATTCAGGTCCTCTGTAAGAGCCTGACTAACTCTTAACCAGGAGCCATCTCTCCAGCCTAATATTTTTCCTTTTAAAAGTATGCATTTTTCTGGGCTGGCAAGATGGATCAGCAGGTTAAGGCACTTGCTGGCAAATCTTAGAACCTGAGGTTGATTCCTGGGTTTCACATCTGTGGAAGGAGAATTGACTCTCATAAGATGTAACTTCCACATGCTGTATGCCCATACACATAAACGAGCACACATACACAATGCACTTTTAAATTTTGCACTTCTAATCTCAGTGCTGAGGGAAGGAAGCCTCAGAACAATGTACCTGACACAGTTTCAAAACCAGTTCCCAGGCACAGACCGCTTCATAATTAAAGATTTTACCACAGAAGCCTGAGAATCCCAGCATTTCCATAACATCTGGGCAGGTGTGGCATCAGCCGCACCTAACGCCCAAGATGTGGGACCAGAGGACCCCAGAAAAGCTGACTAGCTAGACAAACTGAATTTCAAGTTCTCAATTCAATGAGAAAGACTACCTAAGTAAATAAACTAGAGAGTAATTAAGGAAGACACCTAATGTTGACTTCTGACCTTCACCATTTTGTGTGTACACACACATACACACACACACACACACACACACTTCCCACGAAAGCAAACCAAAGCTTCTTAGACACATGTTTGATTTTGGGTCTGAGAAGGAAATGTACACAATGTACTTGAAGGACCTCAGTGAAATAGAAAGTTATTCAAAACTGGGGTTATTTCAAAAGCATCCAGAGTCATTGAAAAAAAGCACTGGATAGGATGGATAAGGTGAAAAGCCAACACGTACATTAATTTGTGAGTTCAAGTTAAGAAAAGTATGAGTCAACCCTAACTTTGAAAATTAGTAAAGAAAGAGAAACCTACATAGTGATCTCTTGCCTCCCCTGTGCAAATGGCATACCCAGGTAATAAAATAATTGCAAATGCACTCAGAAGGCAGTAACTTCTCATGAGTCGAGACTAGGCAGTCATCTGTGGTAATTACAATGATTCAGTGCAAGGTTTTGGGGAACTTGAATAATGTTGATACCTCTAAAGCCCATATGTAAATCTTGTTCTATCATCTCTAGCCTCCGCAGGCATCTGCACCCACAAGTACACACACCCACACCTACATAATTTAAAAATAATGAAAATCTAAAAGGGAAAAAACATGTTTGTTTTGGTTTGGTTTTGGTTTTTCGAGACAGGGTTTCTCTGTGTAGCCCTGGCTGTCCTGGAACTCACTCTGTAGACCAGGCTGGCCTCAAACTCAGAAATCCACCTGTCTCTGCCTCCCAAGTGCTGGGATTAAAGGCATGCGCCACCACTGCCCGGCTTGTTTTTTTTTTTTTTAATAACAATATCAGGTCTAAGGATGAACTTGGAGATCCTGTGCTTCTGAGCACTCTCCCAAATGCCAGCATGCTTTAGTCCATGCTGGTACTAGCTAGCAATTTGAGGCCAGAGCCCTGCAGGCCTAACCTAGCACTGAGACCCTGGTGCTAGATAACCAGCAACCCGGAATGTTTACCAGTGCCCCGTGAACACTAGGAGACATAGAAAGGAAAAGGACCAAATCTGTGAGGATGGCAAGGTGGGATCCGAACACAATAGACTTGTGCAGAGTTAGGTTCTGGGTCACCATTAGGCTGAGGGCAAACACTGTTGAATAGAAACTAAAGAAGGAAAGGCTGGGGCTACAGTTCTAAGATGGTAGAAGGGCAGGAAAGCCAGTGGGATATGCTGGGCTTTGAAAGGAGACCGAAGAGTGCCAGAAGGATCCTTCAACAGCACTGCAGGCACAGAAGCCTGGACACTACAAAACACTTAAGAGCACGCTTAGAACAAAATACCCACTGGATTTAAAAACTATAAAAGAGTTCAGTAACAACTTGTTGTTAATCACACATTAAAACAAAATATTTTGGACCTAACAGTTAAATGTGGTCATATATGTGTGACGTAAATAATCTTGGTTGTCAACATGACTACATCTGGAGTCAACTAAACCCAAGCAGCTAGGCATGCCTGTGAGGGATTTTTCTGGATTGAATCATTTAAGGTGGGAAGACTCACTCTAACTCTGGGCCACACCTTCAGAAAGCAGCCCATATAAAAAGGACGTGGAAGGAAACACCAGCTGACATCCCACATCATGACTGAACAACTAATGGATTCTTGGCCTTTCTGTCAGTAGACACCCTTTGTTGGCCTATAAATCACTCTAATAAGTTCCCCTTAATATAATTATGTTCATTTTGTCAGTTGTTTCTCTAGAGAACCCTAATAAAACATCCATTGAAATTTAGTCCACCTGTTTTGGTCTTGGCTTTATTAAGAATGGGGGGCTGTCCTTTCTAGAGCCATGTAATCTCTCCCAAGCTCCTATTGATAGGATGCAGGCACATTTCCCAGCTGTTCTTCCACAGCTATGGGCAGGTCGTTAGATATGTTCTGAGGCCTTTTCCCTCCATCCTCCCATTGCCAGACAATCTTCACTGCTATCCTACACTCTAGATGGCAAGGTATGTGACTAGAGAATTCCAGCTCTATCCCTAGATAGTTAGCAACTCATGTTTGTTCATCTGTGGATTTATCTAAGATCAATACCAGCACCTCCTGCCTCCAAAGGCTTTCAGCAGCTGAGTGGACAAGCCTCATATCTCAGCCGATGCCTGGTCACTATGCACAGGTTTTCTGTCCTCACAGAAAGGAAGGCTGCAGTGTTTCCATACCATCTCACCTTTAGCCCCCAGGGCCTCAGGGCCAAATGGTTTCTAAGCTCAGGTGGGTGACAGGCTTATGAAGGTACCTGGTGACAGAGTTATGTTGGGATTTCTGCTACCTCTGCCAGATGGTCTTTCTCACAGGAGTTGCAACCCAGCCCACACCTCATCTGCACCAAGAGATCCCACAAGAGCCCAATCTCCTCCAAAATTCATAGTAGGTCAGGATATCATGGGGCTCTGAACCATTTGTCTTGTTGTTAACAGCCCCTAACTGGACATCCAGAGTAACCGGCCACTGCAATGTCGCCAACACTGTGGCAGCAGGGACAGGTCAGAAAGCAGTGCTTCAGGAGCCTATACTGCCCCAGAAAGGAATCTATAGGCCCCAGCCCTTGAAGCCATCCTATTTTTCTTTTGTTTCTGAGACAGGGTTTCTCTGCTAGCCTTGGCTGTCTTGGAACTCACTCAGTAGTTCAGACTGGCCTCACACTCAGAGATCTGCCTGCCTCTGCCACTGCAATGCCCTATTTTCTTAAGAGCATACCAGGAAGGTGTCCCCTGTTAAAGCTATATTGCAGGACTCCTATACCAGGTCTATCTCATCTGCATTCCTTGTGCTAGAGCCTTGATACCTGCCAGAGAACAGAGAGGCGAAGTTGCTAGGTTAACAAACACCAGAACAGGCTTCGGCTCAGTGAAAAATGCCTACCCAATACAAGGCCCTGGGAATTATGCCCAACAGTGCAAAACGAAATCAACCAGTAAGGCCAAGCAAGACATAGGCAAGCAATAAAGGGATAACCACCAGGTGCACATTTCCCGACACTTGCTCCTAGGGACAGGAGTTCAGCAGTTCAGCTCATTTTTGGGAACACCCCAGAAGCAGGTCTCTATGTGATCAGTGTATAGAAGCCACAGCCACCTCAGTGGCAAGGCAAAACTGGACAAAATCTTTGAGTTCTCCTGGTGGCAATATCATCTCACATGGAAGGAGGCAAGCCAAGGTCATACCACAACTAAGCAAGACCTCAGAGCTCACCTGCCAATCCACCACAAGGGCCAAGCCCACATGAGGACCAGAGAGAAATCAGGAGCTGGTGTCCCACCCAAAGCCCTGTTCTGGCTTTAGCACCTGTGCTCCACTGTTTGTTCTTCAACAATGAGGGGAAAAGAGTACTTAGTTCCCAAGGAATGCAATACTGCCCACATAAACTACCAGCCTCAAGAGATGAGGCTACCGGACGTGAACAAACACAAGGCTTCCTATATAAGGAGCAGCCAGCCAGCAGGCACCACAGCCTTCCATCCCCAGGCATTCCAGGTAAGCTCTCTCTGCTGTCTGTGTATGTGTATATGTATGTGTATGCATGAACATGAACGCTCACCAGGGTCTAAATTATTCAGCACTGGCCACTCATTTACTTTCTCTGAGTTTCAGTGAGCTCACTCACTGTTCAGCCTAATTAGTTCTGTCAACAGGCTCTTGAGGGCTCAGGACAAGCGACACTGAAATGGACAGGCCTCCTTCACAGTAAGGCAGAGGTCAGCCTTCAGCTCGCTCACCTTTATAAGATAGCAACAAGAGAGCCTTGCTTCATCCAGCAGTCTTATCCTTCTAGAAGCTTGCTGGATTCCACCCTGAGTAAATTCTAAGGCATATAACATGGAGATGAAGTAGGCTACTAGAGACCTTCTCTCCCCCAGGTCATCATCCTCACCACCAAGACCATGCTGTCTTCAGGGAGCATCTGCAGTTTGCTACTCCTCAGCATGCTCTGGACAGACATGGCCATGGCAGGTTCCAGCTTCCTGAGTCCAGAGCACCAGAAAGCCCAGGTAAGTCTGTCTCCCCAAGCCCCACACCTATCCTGACCTGTGGTCTGTTCCAGCCCTATGACCAACAATAGTAGCTCTATCTATCTGGGCTTCACACCTTCTCACAGCATAAAAGGGGCCTCTGGATGTGACCCAATTCTGCTTTTAGGATATGCAGATTTAAGATCCTAGAGAGAAAACCTCAGCCAAGCATGGCAGTGCACACCTGTAATCCTAGTACTGGGAGATGAAGACAGGTGGCCCTCAAGTTCAAGGCCACCCTGGACTACATACATAGTGAGACTGTATCTTAAAACAAAACGAACAAACACAAACAAAAAACATAATTTTAAATTGTAAGAAGCCAGGTGTGGTAGCATATGCTTTTAGTCTCAGCACTCGGGAGGCAGAGACAGGTGGATTTCTGTGAGACCAGCCTGCCTGATCTATAAAGTAAATCCAAGACAGCCAGGGGCTGTTACTCAGAGAAACCCTGTCTTAAAAATCAAAAAGCCAAAACAGAGAGAGAGAGACAGAGAGAAGGGGAGAGGGAGAGAGAGAGAGAGAAGAGAAGGGGGAGAGGGAAGGAGGAGAGGAGAAAGGGAGGGAGGGAAGGAAAGAGGGAAGAGGGAGAGAGAAAAGACCCTCTTTTCCTTTCCAGCAGAGAAAGGAATCCAAGAAGCCACCAGCTAAACTGCAGCCACGAGCTCTGGAAGGCTGGCTCCACCCAGAGGACAGAGGACAAGCAGAAGAGGCAGAGGAGGAGTTGGAGATTAGGGTTGGTACCCAGGCACCAGGATGTTCTTATAAACAGTAAAGGGGTTGTGGTGTGGAGGATAAGCCACATGCTGGCTTTTTAGGCTACCCAAGGGTTGAAGTCCAGCACCAACAGCACCACAAGGGGCTCAGGGTCTCCATCCCAAGAGCAAAATGTTCACAGGTAACTGTTTCAAGGGTAGCAAGGGAGCAGCAAAAACAAGACAAGCAGATTTTAAGGGGTCACAAGGAGCCAGGAAGCACTGATGGAGATACAGAAACAGAAGGAAGCCTTGTTTGTCCCAGGGACCTCTCAGGCCTGCCCTGGTGATGGAGAGATAGGAGGGCTGCTAGTGCAGGCTAGGCTAGCTAGCCCACATGTGTGGCCTAACGGACTTGGGCTTGCTCCAAAAAATTGGATGGGCTAAGGAAAAACACAAATAGCTTTGGATTGGGAAAAGGGAATAAAGGGACCATAGGTGCCTCTCAGCAGCTCATCTAGGATTCCCCTGGGAACTGGAAGCAGCACCTGACAATGCCAGTCCCTATACTCTGTGTCTGCATGCAACAA
This sequence comes from Mastomys coucha, assembly GCF_008632895.1. Taxonomy (NCBI): domain Eukaryota; kingdom Metazoa; phylum Chordata; class Mammalia; order Rodentia; family Muridae; genus Mastomys; species Mastomys coucha. The sequence continues at coordinate 106,897,196 of NW_022196903.1, read as the reverse complement.
CTTCGTCTTCAAACACGCAACCATGAGAAGCTGGGAAGCAGGAGACACAAGCTAGAGCTTCACAACTGCTAGTCAGGCACTCTTCCAGGGGCCTCACCCACAGCCTGTTTACCTTTATCATGGATCACTTTTCTATACAAGACCCTGTAAGCTAAGTAAGCTGGCATCATTTGCTAAATTTTGGAGATAAGAAACACAAACTGAGCAGGACAGTGGTGGCACACGCCTTTAATCCCAGCACTTGGGAGGCAGAGGCAAGCAGATCTCTGAGTTCGAAGCCAGCCTGATCTATAGAGTGAGTTCCAGGACAGCCAGGGCTATACGGAGAAACCCTGTCTTGAAAATCCACAAAAAAAAAAGAAAGAAAGAAAGAAAGAAAGAAAGAAAGAAAGAAAGAAAGAAAGAAAGGAAGGAAGGAAGGAAGGAAGGAAGGAAGAAAGAAAGGGAACAAAGAAACAAACAAACAAACAAACTAAACTCCTGCTCTCTGACCCTCCCTAGAACCTAGGCACCTTCTCAAACCCTTGCTCCACAGGAAGTGTGACACTTAAAACTAATTCCTGATTCACCAACGTTCCTTCAGTAACACACAGTCTTGTGATACAACCCAGGTTCATACTGGGCGGGTAGCCACCCCAACCTCAAGAGCCTTGTACTTAGTTCTCATAGGGAAGAAGTCTCATTGCACACGCACGCACGCACGCACGCACGCACGCACGCACGCATGCACGCACGCACGCACGCACGCACGCATGCATGGCTGGGATTAACAACACTTCCTAGTTTCTGTGATACTGCATAGTAAGTACTGGGCACAGGCAGATGAAAAAGGATGTAGCAACTGGGCACAGAATATGACACTGCTTACCTCCCATCTGAGGCTCCACCTCTCTTCAAAGTTTTATTTCCCAAAATCAGGTCTAGAGACAGAATGTCAACCACCTGTACTCACTAAACAGATGGGCCCTGAATCAAGGGAAAGGGGACTTTTCCATGCTGTGTAAGAACCTGGAATGTCCACACTTCTGGCAGCCCTCTAATGCTGTGCAGTGGTTTTCTTTCACAACAGTTAGATGATCTGACCAACTTGCCCTGACAATGGAGTGCGAGAAGAAAAATTAGCATTTGCTAAAGGAGGTTAGAAGGGATCTATGGACATTCCTGTGTCCAGAAAAAAAAAAAAAGGCATAGCACGTGCACACACATCCATACTGTTTCCTACTTAAGATTTCCTGCAGGCCAAAACAAACTATAGAGGAACAGGCTACCATCTGCTGTAGAAGCCTAGTCTACCTGGTGCCTAGCAGCCTGACAGTCTGTGCCCATGCTAAGCAAGGACTTGGGGCTGGGCAGATTTCATCAAGAGTCCTACTTTCTAAATCCTTGGCTATCACCTGTTTGTGACAAGGGAGGTCACCCCGCCTCTCTGAGTTCCTACCCTGAGGACAGGGAGAGTTAGCACACCCTCCTGGCTCTAAGATTACATTCGCAAATCACTCAGATACCCAGATGGCTAACAGGACATGGCCTCCCTGGGGAGACTGGGGCATTTGGAACAGGGCAAACCACATAGGATGAGGCCTAAGGCTACCTATTAACCCTACCTTCTAGTTCAATGCTCCCTTTGACGTTGGCATCAAGCTGTCAGGAGCTCAGTACCAGCAGCATGGCCGGGCCCTGGGGAAGTTTCTTCAGGATATCCTCTGGGAAGAAGTCAAAGGTGAGTCAATCCAAAATGGAGCTTAGCCTACTTTACGAATGATACAAATTTTCTCCCCCTAACCCCACCCTTGAGGTTCTAATCATCCTGACTACCTGTGGGAAAGGGCGGTGAGCTTTTATATGTAGCAACCCAGGAGGGCTGGATCACCAGGTCAATCTTCCACAGCCCTGTGTTCCAGGGACTAGTGTCAGCTAGCTGTTAGGCGCCATCTGAGCCTCAGTTCTCTAACTATGAGGTAGTGCCGATGCCTATTTCCAGCATTTCAAATTATCTGGCTTTAAAACATCTTTACAGTATAGCTTCACTAAGGGAATCTGCCACAGTAGCACTGAAAATGCCAGCAAACACATAAGGATCTTAGGGTTTTTGTGTAGTGCTGGGATGAAAACCAAGGCATCATGCATTCTAGATAAACACACTACCACTGAGCTGCACCCCTGGTCTTCAGCACACTCTTACTTTGTGAAAAAGATACCCAAGCTTTTCCATGACTGAAAAAACAAAAACCTCAAGAACAAGTTGCATTCTTTCCCTAACCACTTCCTCACAAATATGGCAATCATACATACCTCACCATTCAGATGAGAAAGCAAGACTTGGGGATACAAGGACACTCATCCAAGAGCACACTCAGATGCCAGCTTCTGAATCCAAGGCCAGTGACACCCACCCTACCCCGCAATCATGACATGCTTGCCTCTAGCATACCATGGTAAGGAAAGTCACTTTGGATGACATGTAAGATGGTACTGAAGACTGACTTGATCTCTTGCTTTTCAGAGGTGCCAGCTGACAAGTAACCACTGACAGGACTGGCCCCTGTGCTTTCCTCCTGAGCAACAACTCACATCCAGCCTCAGCCTCCTCTGCAACTCCCAGCACTCTCCTATTGCCTTAAGAATAAAATGTTCAAGCTGTATGCCAAATGTTCAAATTGAGAATTTATTTCATCTATACGGTAAAGTTTACATTTTACTTAAAAATTATTGGAACAATGAAATGAAACAATGCTGTAAGTTTATGACCCATGAGAAAAGGAAAAAAAAAAGCTTCAGCAAGGGAGAGAGCATGCTTGAAAACCAAAGGAACCCTGCTCATCCCAGCAGCAGAACAGCAGGAGGACTGTATGACAGACAGACTGTATGACAGACAGAAGGTTCTAAAAGTAGCTGGAGGCCACACACACAGGTCAGCACACAGCAGAGCTTTCTGAGGATTTAGAGCTATATTAGGAACTTCCAAAAAGCTAGACCTGTCTGGGGTAATCAGAATGAGTGCCTGGCAATGGCTCTTGACCATACCCGGGGGGCTGAGTAACCACATTCTCCACTCATCAACTCCTGGAGAAGCCTGACAAAACATATGTCCCATGTGCTCAAGGTTGTCCACTGCCTAACACCAGGAAGATGCCCCAAAACATTTCCCAAATTCCAGCTCACACAGCTCATGAGCCTTTATCCCCAAGTCTTACAGCTATAATTCCAGTTGAGACACTAATTACTCACACCTTAGTGCAATCTTTAGAACATGTCCCAAAGTCCAGTGATATTAGATGGGACCCCTAACTAAAGGAAGATCCCAGAGATAAGCTCTCCAAATTCCTTGTACAGTAAGCACTTAGGATAAGTTGCCCACCTACGAAAACACTGCTGCAGTAGGAGCCACATACCTCCTCTTAAGGGAAGCTTTGACTACCCATGCCCAAGACATGAGATGAGCAGGACACACTTAGCAGGCACTCTGAACACACCACTGCTGAGGAGTCGCAGTGCTCCTTGCCATTACTACCTGGGAATTCCTTATAAATGAAGGCTCAGACCCACTCCAGCCCTCCTCCAAAGAATCCTTTAACAAAGCTCCCAGGCTATGACTTACTTAGAAGTCCCAGCATCCTGTTCAAACAACATAGCAAACAGAGCCAGGTGGCTGTGGGGACTTTGGCAAACCTGGAAACAAGACACATAGATGTATACTATACTTAATATTTGTCAACTTGACATAAGCTATAATCCTCTGAGAAATGCCTCCATCAGATTTCTTGTTAAATAAGTCTGTGGGCATTTTCCTGGTTAAAGATTGATGTAGAAAGGCCAAACCCACTGTGAGCGGTGCTACTCCTAGGCAGGTGGTACTGGATTATAAGAAAGTGTGCTGAGCAAGCAAGAAGAAGCAAGCCAGTAAGCAGTACTTCTCGAGAGTGTTTGTTTGAGCTCCTGTATCCAGGGTCTTGAATTCCTACCTTGGCTTCTCTCGTGGTAGATTGTAACCTGTGAGCTGAAATAAACCCTTCTCCCTCAAGTTGGTTTTGGTCAAGGTGTTGTATTATAACAGTAGAAAAACTAATGCAGCCAGTTTCTCTCATTTTCCCTCCTCTGTCTTTGTAACACTCACTGGTTTCAACTAGGTTTATCCCTAAGATACACAACAGCACCAATGCCCTGCTGCCCTTTCTACCAACAGCATCTGTCCAGAATAGCACAGACAGCAAGACTTCTGTCACAAATGACCACTGTAACATACTGGAGAGCAGAAATGAAGGAAGGAACTTAGCAAATAGAGGGAAAGACCTTAAAGGAACAGTTGGTCTCATGATGCTTCCCTTACCAAAAATAAATACTTCTCCTTTCTCTTCCTGTGCCCTGTAGTCATTTGAAGCAGATGCTAAACATACTCTGGCCAGACTCTACACACCAAGTAGTTCAATGTGGGCATGGGATGGAGAGTCCACACTAAGACCTTGCACTTCCCTAGCTCCTCCCTGCCATGTTCATTCCTAAAACAGAACCCAGAATCTTTAGGTAAACACAAGGGTAAACAGGCATACAACTGCCTTTACACCCACCATTCAGTGATCCTGTGTACATTCAAACAGATGAGTTTAATTTATGTCCATTTTTATAGCAATTCTACTTATGAGAGAATTCAGAGAAATGAAGTAACTCACAAAGACACACAACAAATACCTGAAAATTCACAACCAGAGAGACTCAGACTCAAGGCATGTGGCTTTTCCATCCTAACACAGCTCCCCTAGCCCAACTGTCAAAGATCTAAGGTTTCATAGGGGGTTTCAGTGCTGGCAGAAATAAAACACAGGAGAACAGAAAAGAAGGAAGAGACTTAGCAAATGGAGGGAAAGAACTTAAAAGGAACAGCTGGTCACATGAAATAAAATGTATCCAACACATGATTAGGAGATACAGTATGAAGAAAATACATCATTATAAACATGTCCCCACATCAACTTTCTTCTTTTTCTTTGTTCATGGTTGTTTTGTTTCCTTGCTAAGTGACCCATGGCTAATGGCTTTGAATTACCAACCTTCCTGCCTCCCAAATGCTGGGACTGCAGGCATGTACTTAGCGCCCTAGTCCCTAGGGTCAGTTTTCTTAAGCCCACTCCCCTTCATGCATTAATTATTAATTCCACTAACTTAAGGGTACTGGAGTAGGGAACCTATATCTCTAGACAGAACAAGGTATTTTCAAGAAGGAAAAAAAATTCACTTTAAGATAAAACTTTTATAATTAGCATTAACAGCACATATATATCACTTACCACAATTAAAGCTGCATGCTTAAAAATTCTAACAAGCGCCAGGCATTGGTGGTGCACACCTTTAATCCCAGCACTTGGGAGGCAGAGACAGGCGGATTTCTGAGTTCGAGGCCAGCCTGGTCTACAGAGTGAGTTCCAGGACAGCCAGGGCTATACAGAGAAACCCTGTCTCGAGAAAAAAAAAAAAAAAAAAATCCTAACAAGCATACAAAAGAGACCAAACAAAATACCCTCCCTTCCTAGATCTGAACACTCAAAACAGTTAAGTATCAAACTCCCAAATCAATACAAAATGAGGGAAACACCCAAAACCCTGTAAACAGAGGAAAGAGACAACCACCAGAAGCAAACAGAAAGGAAGACAAAGCCAGGGAACCTGCTACAGATTTGTGATTTAGGATCCATGAAAATAACCATTTGTGCAGACATGCTTGACAAGAAGGGACACTTGTCTCATTAACACCTTCATTTCTAGCTGAAGTTCATGGACACCTCAGCACAAGGCTAGGGTGCTACTCCATGGTAAAGAACTTGCTTATTATTAGCACAAGCATGGAAGACCCTGGCTCAATCCCCAGTACCACAAACACACACAGAAAAGCCCAACAAAAAAATACCTTAAATAGGGGCTAAAGATATAATTCAGTCTTTAAGTACACTGGCTGCACTTTCAGAGGACCTGGTTCAATTCCTAGCACCAACATGGTGGCTGACAAACTCTATTAACTCCAGTCCCAAGGGATCCAATGCCCTCTTCTGGCCTTCATGGACACCAGGCATATGTGGTTAATAGAGAAACATGCAGGTAAAACCCCCTACAGATACAATAAAAATTTCTAAATACCATAGAGTATAAAATAAGATGACAGACTACAACAATGAAACAAATCCTCCCACTTTGTCTGGAGACAGTTCAGAGCCCAAAAACCACATTGTAACTTAACTGAATCACCAACACCTCCAGGTACAGCACTGCTCTCTTCCTTCTACTGAACTATGTACTTCCCAAAGGCTAAGACAAGCTATATTGCACACCCAAGTCTGCAGAAAAGTAACATGGTTGTCTCATTCCAAGGCAGCAGACTTTTCAGACATTGCTATGAGAACATAGGGTGTTCTCAAAGCCACCTTAATCTTACAGTAAGTTGACAATATCTATAGACATTCCCAAGTATGTTGGTTAGTTTGTCAACTTGACACAAGCTAAAGTGACCTGAGACGAGGGAATCTCAATGGAGAAAATGCTCCCATGAGATCTGCATGTAGGCAAGCCTATGGGGTACTTTCTTGATTCATGATGGATGTGGTGAGAGAGTCCAACACACACACCACCTGAGTAGGTGTTCACGAGTTGTATATGGCAACAAACTAAGAAAGCCATGGGAAGGAACTAAGCAGCATTCCTCCATGGCCTCTAGTTTAAGTTCCTACCTCAGTTTCTGCTCTGACTCCCTTGATGGATTATAATCTGCCAGGTAAAATAAACCCTTTCTTCCCCATGTTGTTTTTGGTCGGTTTTTCATTATGGCACTAGAAAGAAAGCAGCATAGAATATCAAGCTGTCTAGACTAGCCCCCTGCATCATTTAGACAATCTAGATACACAAAATGAGCATAGGATAGATAGGGAGGTGGATTATGGACCTGTCCCTTTATTTTTAGAAAGAAAGCCAAAGTCTGGGAGAGGTAAGGCGGTATCTGGGCAAGGCAGTGCCCTCAAATTTGGTGTAGTGGTCAATAGTAATGCCCTACAAGTGAGGCTAGTGGTACCTCAAAGATATCAAGGGCCTGCTGTAAAGATGGTTACAATACAGCTTGCTTACATGACAATAAAATACTGTGGCAGACTGAGGACAAGTTTTTCAAAAAGGAAGCCAAGTTCTTCCTACAGTGATCAATGTGAGGCAGAGAAAAAGTAGCTGATGCAAGGGAAGTGAACAAAAGATGAAAGCTATTTCCCAGACCTGACACGGAGTCCCAATGGAAAGTCCAGACAGGCAGTCAGCTCATCATTTTACTTCACAAGGTTCAAGTGCACCATCCAAAGACAAAGTCACTTAGAAGAACCACTGTTAAGTGCTGGACTACACAACCTAATCCTTCTGGACCAAGGACATGGTTCTCCTCACAATACAGCCTGGGCCAGCATCAGCTCCAGCCTGAAATGCGTCCACCTTTACAAGGTACTACAGAGACCAGGACAAAGCTACCTACTTAGATCACATACTGCTCAGACACACGAAGGCCCCTAAGATACAATCAGAACACAGAAAGCAGCCAAGGGATAGAGAGGTCATCTCACCTAGACTCTAGGCTGCTTGTTCAGCATTAACAATCCAAATGACCTGCCGGACAGTGGTGGCACATGCCTTTAATCCCAGCACTTGAGAGGCAGAGGTAGAGGCAGGCAGATTTCTGAGTTAGAGGGCAGCCTGATCTACAGAGTGAGTTCCAGGACAGCCAGGGCTATACAGAGAAACCCACAAAACAAAACAAACAAACAAACAAACAACAAAAAAATCCAAATGACCAAAGTCCCTAGTAAGCTTTGGGGAATGGCAGCATGGGTGGAGGACACAGGGAGACTGAGAAGTGTGAAAGGAGGGAACTATTCCTGGCCCAGTGTTTTATGAAAAAGATACAAAAAAGGGCCCCAGATGCTCAGAGACCTGCCACAGGGACTTTACTGAGAGGATGGACAGCCTGCCTCCTCTGGGGTTCAAGGCCTCTTTCTTTAGTTCTCACAGGACACACCATCACACAGCCATGAGATCATAAAGACAGGTACCTCAGAGACATAAAACCAGTGGCACAGAAGTCATGTAAGGCAGCACTTCAGCCAGGGTTGCAGAAATGCCCAGGAGACCTCCCTCAGGAAATTCCTTTCATGACAGAGAAAAAGGGACCAGATTATATATCCACATGTGCTCAGATAAAGAGGTGACTTTATTCAGACTCCTGGGAAACCCAGGCCAAAGGACAGGGATCCAGACTAGCCATCTCATTGTACACTGTGTCATAAATGTTTTTTTTCTGTTGTTCACTGATCACCCTAGGGCCTTGTGGCCAACAGGCAAAACTACTCCTCGCCTCAAATCCACCCCACAGTACCACAGTACCCACCCGCCCAGCAACCAGCAAGTGAAGCCTTGTGATGAGGGTCCAAGGTAACATCCTGTTTTGCTGAGTTTTGACAGGATCTCCAACACATCCTTCACCTTGGACACAGACAGATGGAGCCCGTCCTATACTATCAGGCCACTGGTCATCCTAGAGGGTTTAAAAGAGAAAAAGAAGGTTCCAAGTTCAAGCTCAACAAACCAGGCTTAATACCAACCCTAAACTTACATTCTTTTTTTTTTTAAGTCCTATTACTGTGATTGTGCATGCTTGGGGAGACGTACATGCTACAGCAAGCATATAGCAATTCTGTGGAGTTCTTTCCACCTTTATTTGGGTGCTGGAGACCAAGCTCAGTTCACCAGGCTCACATAGTAAGTGCCTTTACCCACTGAGCCATCTTCACTGGCCTTTGGTTTACTTTCTCTACCAGGTGAGTCCAACCTTTAACACTGTAATCTAACACAGTCATCTAAAAATTCACATGTAAGAAGCAGGCAATCTAATTACAAATACATAAACCATGACGTTTCAGATCTTCTATTCAACTGTATTCATAACTTCCCTTGGCCACAAGCAGCCCAGAGACTGCAGACTGCACATGCCATGTAGTTTACACAGAGAAAAGACTCCCATTGTTGACTGCTAAGAAACATGAGGCTCTTATGACCTTTGCTCGTGCTCCCTGCTCAAAGACTGTAGAGGCGACTGGTGTTCTCTCTGAGGACCGAGAGAGTGTGGGAAAGTGACTCCTCTTTGACCCTGGCAATCTCTCGAACTGTGTGCAAGGCCAAGCCTGGATGGGCATACTGGCAAAGACTTCTCGGCACCTGGAAGACAGCAAGCATTTCCATCATCGCTGTGCCTTCTGCACCTGTCTGTCACATAGAGTGAGAGTCCCCATCCCATCCCCAGCAAGGACCTCTTTGGGGCTGCCCTGTAGAGACCCCTTTACCTGCAGGTGCAGGGAGAGTCCTAGTCATGGGGGGCTCTGGGTGAGCAGGGTCCCACGCTTCCATGGACTACCCTCTACAGGGTAGGGCTTTCCACTGCCTGGAAGAGAGTGGTTACCCTTCAGCTTCTCAGCCCCCAGGACTTTTGGTTCTACAGAATAATAACAGGGAGACACCTATATCGCACAAGGTGGACCAGGAGGACACTGGGACTCGGGTCCAGCCAGCCTCCCATCCACTCGCCTCAGTGCCTCAGGTCGGTCTGAAGACAGTCCTACCTGGCGAGGAAGAAAGTAGGGTGCATCCGTTTCCACAATGATCCTCTCCAATGGGATCTGTCTAAGGGCATCCCGAGCCTCCCAGGCAGAAGAGTAGGTCAGCACTGCTGTGAAGCCCACCGACATGTTAGGGAAGTACTTCAGCAAGGGCTCAATGACTGAGTAGCTGCCAGTGAAGCAGTGCCTGTGGGAGAGTAGAGTTCAGGGCTTACTCCCAGGCCTCAGCAGCAGCCCTTAGCTGCCTCCAGGCCTACAGCCCCCATTAGTGGATCCTAAAATAGAAAAAAAATTGCACCCAAGCAGACTCCAAAGCAAGCTGAGAAAGGAACCAGACCAAACACAGCAAGACCAAGCTGGCATGAGGTTCAGATACTGAACACTACCAGTCCCACCTTCATCACCCCACAATCTGGGCAGCCATCTAACACAACTACAGCCATGGCACAGGCTGGAGAAGTATGGGAGAGGAAACAGAAAGAATAAAAAACAGCCCTCCCCAGGTTACAATGACAGTATGGAAAAATCATGTCTCTGTTGTCAGATGCACTAAAAAGAAATGGCTAAATGAAAATAATGGTGGGGCCGGGCGTGATGGCGCACGCCTTTAGTCCCAGCACTTGGGAGGCAGAGGCAGGCGGATTTCTGAGTTTGAGGCCAGCCTGGTCTACAGAGTGAGCTCCAGGACAGCCAGGACTTACAGAGAAACCCTGTCTCAAAAAACCAAAAAAAAAAAAAAATAATGGTGGGTAGGTCACAGGTGAATTTGTTTGAGGCAGGGTCTCTCTACAATAACCCTGGCTGTCCTAAAACTCACTATGTTGAGAGAGATGGCCTCAAACTCACAGAGATCCACCTGTTTCTGCTTCTCAAGAACTAGGATTAAGAATTTTCTTCTTGAATGTGACAGCAGTTCACGTTCTTAATTTGTCAACTTATCTGCAAATCAGGGCTTCCTGCAGCCACAACTCTCCATCAAGAGAATTAGTCTTGTCTTAGCTTTGGTCCAGCTGTCTCTTTAAAGACAGTCATTGTTAGCTGGGCAGTGGTGGCGTACCTTGTAACCCCAGCACTCTGGTGGCTGAAGCAATGGATGAGATCTATAAGGTCCGAGCTAACCTAGGCTTTCGCGATTCTTGTCTCAAAACAGAAAAAATTTTCTTTAATGTAATACGGGGGGAATAGGTAGAAATGATGTTATTAAAGTATTCATATGTAAATATCTTTAAAAAAAAGAAAGAAAAGAAAAAAGAAAAGAAATTTCAAGTTACTTTTAAAATGTAGTAAAGATTTAGATCACAAAAGGCCTTAGAAATCACCCAGATAGCATGACTGCTTCCTGGAGTTTTATCTGCAGCTAGTGCAGGGTACCATGTGCCCACTGAAACTGCAGCTCCTAACCTATGGATCTTGTAGTCACAGGGCACAAATTTTTTCATGATATCCAACAAATCTTCATCAGCTTCACGGCAGTGAATGACCAAGGGCTTCTTCAGAGACACGGCCAGCTTCAGCTGCCTCTCAAACACCTGAGAGAAAACAAAGTCACAGCAGCTGGTTAGTGGCCCTTCTGTATGTTACGTGTGGGTACTTCTGCTGTCTCTAACTCTTTGCTTCTAAACTACAATAGAATTGTAAACATAATCACCATGTACTAGTCCTTCCTACATTGTCGATTCCTTGAAGCCCTTGTGCTGCTCAAGGAATGTGATGGTACCCCAAGGTTTGGTTCCCTGAGTAGCTGGCAAGGAACATTGTGCAAGGATGCAAGGGCAGAGATCTAGAATGCATAATACCAATTTGCTGTCCTTCAGCTCACTACCTCACCTCTACTTTCAAGAGGTAACCAACTTCTAGACCTTTCCCTATGCAAGTGTTGTACACTCACAGACCCCTCCAACAAAATGCCTAGGTCTTAGGGATCACAGTTCCTGAATGTCCCTTTCTAAGTAAATATACCTGTGGATCTACTTCATTCTGCAGAACTTGTAAAATCCAGTTGATACTATAAGTAAACAAGTAGAGTTAATTCTCTCTTCCTCTACCACGGCCAGGTTTAGAATAAATAGCACCAGAATTTTTTCAGCACCTTGTCTCAAATGACAGTTCCATATGCAGTTTTTATAGCTGTAGAACACAGCTCATGATTGTATCTTTAGCATCAGAACCAATACACTTTTGGTAAGATCCACTTACGAATGACATTTACAAGTCTAAAGCCATATGCCAAATCCTCTCAAAATGGGGGCAAAGGCCAATAATAATTCTAATGTAACCTTTCCAACTTTTTTGCAATGATTTATTTTAATTGTAGGTGCATTGGTGCTTTGCCTGCATGTATGTATGTCTATACAGGGTGTTGGATACCTTGGAACTGGAGCTACAGACGGTTGTAAGCTGTCATTTGGGTTCTGTTAACCGCTGAACTATCTCTCCAGCCCACCTTTAACTTTTTAAAAATGATCACATCTTTATTATTTATTTTAGGGTGGGAGGGTAAGGGAAGGTCAGAAGACAACTCTCAGGAGTTAGTTCTCTCTTTCCACCAAGTGGGTCCAGAAGATAAAATTCAGACCATCAAGCTTTGTGGCTTGTGCCTTGACCCACTAAGCCATCTCACTGGCATCCTTAAGTGTTAATTAAGCACAGAACAATGGCCAGAAACAAAGCAAATGATTTTTATGTGGGTGCTAGAATTCAAACTCAGGTCCTCATGCTTGCACAGCAAATCTTACTCACTGAGCTATCTCCCTGACCCTTCTACTTTATTTTCTTAAAATTGTTGCAGAACATCTAGGGTGGGCCCACCTACACACAACACATTTTCTTGAATCTTTGATAGGTGTTCTTAAGACAAACCACCATCTTTGCAACTTACTAAGAAGCCTAACATTAAATATACAATAACTTAACACATACATCCAAATTATAAAAACAAAAACAGTAAAACTCCCTGGCATCAGGATTAAACAGGAAAGGGTGTACACCTATGTTATTTACCTAGCATTCTTCCCTACTACCAGTGCTCAATTCTCAGCTGACATGTCATTTCAGTGACTGAAGACTTAACCCGACTCTCCTAAGGGAACCAAGTCTTTCTTGCATCCTTATTTCCTCAATAATTATGACCGCAATAATTAATTCCTGACAAACACAATACCCAGGGTTAAGTGGGAACAGACTCCATTCTTCTTGGCTTTTCAAAATATTCTGATCCTTTAATGGTTAATCTGTGCAATGTACTCAGGAAATATCTAGGGTCTTATCCTTGGAAGTTAAATAGTTAAACCCATGACCACACATATAAAAACAAGGGAAGACTTAATGAGAACTACTCTCCATTTTCTCAATCTTTCAGGAAGTCTCTGGTAAAACTAAGCCTCACAGCCTGTATCTATGGCTACTCACCACTTGTGTTCTGTGATCAGACCTAGAACTCTAGTAGCGTGGCCCATGCTAAGTGCTCAAGTGTTCACACTGTCCGTTCTGACTCCTCCCAGTACTGCAAACACAATCCTTCTCTGGGCTCTTCTTCCCCTCAAAGGAAGACTTTCAGCCAGTGCAAGCAGGTTGCTTGCTGGTCATGATTCACTTTACCAGGTATCTAATTTAAGATATGTCAAAACCACAGCAGCCACTTCCTCTCTTCAGCTCAGAGCCCCATGTAGACAGAAACATCTAAGGTATGTGTTCTGCCCTTCTCCAGCCAGCAATCTAATCCCTGACTTCTTTTCTTTTTTTTTTTTTTTGTAACTTGAATCACATTTCACCAAACCAAGTGACAGCTGGAAGATCACTGGCCAAGTTCAGCTTGAGCAGAGTAACTCTGGGACCCTAGATGTGATCTGAGCCCCTCATAACCTAAGAAAGGACTTAGTTACTATCAAGTCCTATCAGCAGGGTTCCTGGCACCAAGCAGGCATCCAGTAAACACCAGCTACACAACCATGACACTTCAGTGAGGAGCTTCCTGAACTGCTCCTCTTCCCTTGGCACACCTAACCTGTGCCACTGCGACTATCCTGGTTAATAGTCTGTCCACTTGACACAAGCTAGAGTCATTTGGAAAACGTGAACCTTGAGAAAATGCCCCCACCATATTGCCTTGTGGGGGATTTCCTTGATTGATGGTTGACACGGGGAGGCCCAGACCACTGTGGATAGCCCCACCCCTAGACTGGTAGTCCTAGGGTGTGTAAGAAAGCGGGGTGAGCAAGCCTTGGGAGTCAGTCAGTCAGCAGCATTCTTCCAAGGCCTCTGTTACAGTTCCTGCCTCCAGATTCCTACTCTAGACTTCTAGTAGTTATTGTGCTTATAACTACAACAGAAATCCTCAGTAAGATAGGGCCCGAGTGGAAAAGCATGTTGTCTCACTATCCTGAGACTCTATTTTCCCCTATGTGTTCAGATGTAGTTACTTTATATATGTGTCACATGGCTAAAACATTACCACCTCTAGCAGATATGAAAAGAGCCAGATGAAAACAAACAAGCCAAATTCTGCAGTCGTCAGGACCCCAACACTCCAGGACCAAGACCTATATACTATATATAACCTGTGGGATGCTCAATCTAAGATTTCAAAGGCCTCCTAGCTGCTCTAGGAGCTCAGCATACATGCTGTACCACAAACACCACCTGGGAGCCAGGGAAGGATGAATGGACAATAGGAGGCAGTAGCGCTCCCATCAGAGAAGTCCACTGAAAGCTTCTAAGGACTCTTCCCCTAACTAAATGCCAAGTTCAAAAACTACTCAGGAATGCTGGGCAGTGGTGGCACATGCCTTTAATCTCAGCACTTGGGAGGCAAGGCAGGCGGATTTCTGAGTTCGAGGCCAGCCTGGTCTACAGAGTGAGTTCCAGGACAGCCATGCTACACAGAGAAACCGTGTCTCGAAAACCAAAAAAAAAAAAAGAAGTAGTGGTTTCAAAACTGGCAGCTAGAGAGACTGCTCAACAATTAGGCATATTTCCTGTTCTTCCTAAGGACCTGAGTTGATTTTCCAGAAACCATGTAAAGAAGCTCACAAACACCTGTAATTCCACCAGGGCCTTTAACACCCTCTTCAGGCCTTCATGAGCACCTGCGCTCATGTACATATATCCACTAAATTAAAATGGATCTTTAGAAATAGTTGTTTCAATAAGGGCCAGGAAGATGGACCAGTGGATAAAGGCACTCACCACCAAGCCTGACAATTGAGTTCAATTGCCATGACCCACACAGTGGAAGGAGAAAACCAACTCATCCGATCTCCACTCACATGTGCATGCACATGAACACACATATATGACTAAATAGATAAATGTGATTTTTGAAAAAAGTCTCAAGATGTTCCAGGTGGCAGTGGCACACACCTTTACTCCCAGCCCTTGGGATGCAGAAGCAGATGGATCTGAGTTCAAGGCCAATCTGGTCTACAGAGCCAGTTCCAGGTCAGGGCCACACAGAGACCCTGCCTCAAAACACAAAAGCAAGCAAACAAGAAAGTCTCAAAATGCCTCTTCTCCATCTTACTTTTGTATAAGTGCTAATGGAGTCAAATGTGGTGGCACATGCCTTTAATTATTAGGTGAGTGGAGGTCAAGAGCTCTCTGAACCCCAAGCTAGCCTGGAAACAAACAAAAACAAATGAAATGCTATGGTATGTGTCCCTGTGGCAGAGCACACTCCTAGCATTTGCAAAAATCCTGGATTTAATCTCCAATAATGCAAATTCCCCAACCAAGCTAAATCAATAAAAACAAAACCCTCCACTAAAAGACAGAATTTGTAAATTGGGCATGGTGGCAAGGGTTTGTAATCCTACCACTGGGGAGGGTGAAGCAAAAGGACCACAATTTCAAGGCCAGTTTGATATAGTGGCAAAATCACACATTAAAAAAAAGAAAGAGCCGGGTGGTGGTGGCGCACGCCTTTAATCCTAGCACTTGGGAGGCGGAGGCAGGCGGATTTCCGAGTTCGAGGCCAGCCTGGTCTACAGAGTGAGTACCAGGACAGCCGGGGCTACAGAGAGAAACCCTGTCTCGAAAAACCAAAAAAAAAAAAAAAAAAAAAAAAAAAAAAAAAAAAAAAAAAAAAAAAAAAAAAAAAAAAAAGAAAGAAAGAAAAAGAAAAAGCAGGGGGGGCATATCTTTAATCCTAGCATCTGGGAGGCAGAAGCAGGTAGATCTCTAAATTCAAGGCCAGCCTGGTCTACAGAGCAAGGACAGCCAGGGCTACACAGAGAAACCCTGTTTCAAAAACAGAAAGAATGGCATTCAAGGAGTTTCAAAATACTAACAGCCCTTACTGGAAAGTTCAACACTTATGGAAATGTCTGGAAAAAGCAGACAAGAGCCAGTACCTGGTGCTGCTCAGGGACTGGTGTAGTGCACTTGTGAGAGTAGTCCAGGCCCATCTCCCCAAACGCCACAGCCTTGGGGTGCCGTAAGGCATGCAAAAGCTTTCTTTCTTGACTCTCATTATAGTATCGTGCAAAATGAGGGTGACAGCCAAAGGCCCCCCAAACCAGATCTTCTTTCAGAAGTTCCTCCCATAGGCCATCAGTCAGTGTCCTTGGATCACAGAAGTCAGAGATGCAGCCTTGAAACTCCTTAGGGAAGGAGCTGCTATAAATCTTTCTGAACTTTGTAAAGGTCCCCTTGAAAGACAGCTTGGAGTAGAGCATGTCCAGATGACAGTGGGTATCAATGAAGCCCTCTTCCAGGTTCAGCTCTCGGTGGCTCCTTGGCAAAGAGCTGGATGTGTGTTCTCTGGTGTGGTGAAGTGGTATCTCCTCTTGGAATGTTCTCTTCACCTCCTCCTCCTCTGTGCTTCTGGAGAACCGAAATGAGTGGGAATTCTGGAACCTACCTTCCTGGGCAATGTCTAGGCCTTTGGAGATGTTCCGGGTACTCACTGTGGACTTGGAGGAGTGAACACTCAGAAGATCCTGGCTGCTTTTCCCAGCCTGTGCTGAGTCATGGTTGCTGGGCTCCACCAATGGATAACCAGGTGTCTTATGGCTGCTAGTCCAGTAGCTGGCATAGTCACACCATGGGCTACTATACAAATGAGGAGGGTACATAACATAGTCAGTGGGGAAGGAAGATGATTCTGGAACTGCTGAGTATTTCAGTGAGACAGGTTCCTCTTGAGAGAACCTCACAGTGGCCAGCTCATCCACATCTGACCAGTCACTCCCTGAAGAGGGATGCTCCATCACCACCTCTCTGTCTGTGTGCTGCAGAGAAGAAAAGCAACAAGTCAGCTCTCCTATGGGTAACCCCTCCCTCATTCAATGCTGTGGTTACAGAATGGTCTCTCTCCTCCAGAACTGACACTGACCTTAATCCCACTCTGAGGTTAACAAAGAGTGTAAATTTAACCTAACTTTGTGATTCTAAGGCCTTTGCAATGCAATCATTTTCAGAAGAAAGCCATCAGTGTAGAACCTGATGACTGAACACTTGGGGCTCAAGGCAGAATTTCTCAGACCCCTTTGAAGTTAGATATTACTGGATTTCCAGATGCTTCTAAATAAGTGTGAAAAGATTCAACGTGTACAATTTTTGAACCAAGTTACCAAGAGAAAAGAAGTATATTGTTTCCTTTTCTCTCATCTGCTTTTTTTTTTAAGATTTATTTATTTATTACAAGTAAGTACACTGTAGCCATCTTCAGACAGCCCAGAAGGCATCAGATCTCATTATGGATGGTTGTGAGATACCATGTGGTTGCTGAGATTTGAACTCAGGACCTTTGAACTCAGTCAGTGCTCTTAACCGCTGAGCCATCTCTCCAGCCCTCTCATCTGCTTTCTATTGGCCAATGTCTAAGTAACAAACTCAATTCTATCAGCATCCCCCTCTCAGGCTATGGATACTGTATTTAGCAGAGCAGAGCATCAAGACAGAAGACACCAACATCCCTGAAGTTGGGATGGGACCCTTAAGATCCCTTGAGAAGATGGGACCTATCCTTCCCTTTTCTTTTTTTTAAAAAATTTATTTATTCATTCATTATATATAAATACACTGTAGCTATCTTCAGACACGCCAGAAGAGGGCATCAGATCTCATTACGGATGGTTGTGAGCCACCATGTGGTTGCTGGAAATTGAACTCAGGACCTCTGGAAGTGCAGTCAGTGCTCTTAACCAGTGAGCCATCTCTCCAGCTCTGGGACCTATCCTTCTTAAGACAAAATTCTATTTTGTTTGTAAGCCACTATCATGTTGGTCTTTTTCAGTATAGGCAAACCTACCTATTAAACCAAAATTTAATAGAACTCTAGTAAACCAAAATTTAATAGAATTTTTAAGGTATTTTTTTAAAAAGCTGATCTGAAGTTTATTAATAACTGAAAGGAATGGCAGAAAAAAACACTAATTTCCTGGAGTCTTTGTTAAATAAAGTATTGGTTTTAATTACTATCCTCTGAGGAGCTAGGAGTTAAGAGTTAAAGCTCTCACCTAGAATTCCTAGGGCCTTGAGTTTGATCCTCCTAACGGTTGGAAACAGAGGTCAAGAGGGGGGAATGAATAGTTTCATCTATATCACTTAGGATCAAACTAGAAAGACGAAATGGCAAATATATGTAATTAAGAGAATTCAAAACCCCAAAAGACAGAACCAAAAAAGTCTGGTGTATGCTCATTTACCTTTTGAATATCTGCATGAGAGTCAGAGTTATCAAAAAATTCTAGGGCTGGAGAGGGTTTGTCAATGACTGTCCTTCTGTCACCAAGCAGCTCCTCATTAGTTTTCTTCACAGAATCAATAATCACTCTTCTGTCACAGAAGCTGCTCCTGTCTGGCCCAGACTCTTCCTTCTCCACCCTAACCTTTGTATGTGACTCCTCTTTCTGAGGAACAGTAACTGTAACCTTCCCGGCTGGTCCCTCTTCAACACTCTTGACCAGTTCTTCCCGGCTCCTGGACGGTCTTTCCACACTCCTGGCCAAGGGTCCTTCCCTACTCCTGGCTGGTCCTTCCACCTTCCTGCTTGGTCCTTCCTGGTTAGGATACTCTCCCAAGCTTGCCTTCCCCTGAGTGGTGGCAGCCTCTCCCTTCCTCTTGGGCATCGACTTCCCCAGGATGCCTTGGATGGCCTTCAGGTAGATCACTCTTGAGCCCTGGTCTTGAGGCCTGTCCTTCTTCCTTTTCTGGAACTTGTTGGGTTCCTCCATAGCATCACTCTGACCCTCAGCTTCTGTTGCAAGTTCAGAGTTCGTAGAGCGGCGAGAACTATCTTTAGAATCAACCTGGAATTTAAAAGAAACTTTCAAAAGTTTGTTCCAAGAGCAATTTCCTATCTGCAGCACTTAGTCAATGACAAGTCATTAGTGGTTCATCAGCACAAGGGAAATGAAAGTGAGTATGAGGAGTTTCTCCCCTCTCTATTGTGGAAAGCTCACATAACAAGGCTCCAGTTATTTACTTAAAATTCACTTCTAAAATGCATTATGGCATCCTCTTGCCAGTGTGAGCAGGGAGCATGGAGATGCAACAGTACAAATATGTGGAAAGTGATTACACACTTTACATTAGACAAAATAACAGTTCATTGTTTTCTCACTGGAAGTAGACTAGTCCTACTACAAAACTCAGGAAACCTAAGACCCTAGCAAAGGGTAGGAGTGGCCAAGGAACCCAAGTCCCCCAGTCCTAATTGAGTTCTCCTGCCCTTATGACCTAACCGTCCTTCATGTCTTCTCTTTCCCCAAACTGTAACCTTGTGTTAGGAGGGGACTTTCCCAAAGATGACCTCAGCATGCCCCGAGTCATTCTCATACCCATTCCCACCTCCAGAAACACAGATAATACTTCAACCCTATTCTATCTTCTGTATGCACTCATTCCAAGAGTCCACAGGGGAAAAGCTAAACTATAATTAGTTTGTGTTAAACGTGTTAACATTCAGGACCACTCTTAGCCTAGCATGGTACAGCCCTCCCAAAGGCAATGGACCATGAAACCTCCCCAGCAAACACAACGTACATGAACCCAGGGCATTCTACACTCACTGCAGTTTGAGGATTTACATTAAGTTCCTCTCAAAGTATATATACTCTCTAAGGCCAGATACAATGGCACACACCTATAATCACAACACTAAGCTAAGGTAGGAGGATCACTGTAAATGAGTCAGCCTGGCCTACATACTGAGTTCCATGTACGTCCGAGTTACTTATTAAAATTCTGGTTTCAAAAAATAAAAGCAGCAGAACCATTGAGATGGTTCACCAACATTAAGTCACTTCCCACTAGGCCTAATGAACAGGAGGAAGCAGCAGCTGCAGCATCAGCAGCATGATACGGACAACCTTCCCAGCACTCAGTATAGATATGAGGATCTGGATTTTAAGGCCAAATTAAGCTGTAAGACTCTCTCAATACAAAAAAATAAGAGTCAACTTCAGACTTAAGAAATAACAAGAGAGCAAAGTGAGGTAGACATCAGGACTGCGTATTAACAGCAGCAAGGGATATATACCTCAAATCTAGAGCATTTGTCTAGCATATTGAGGTCCCGAGCCAATCTCAGCAGGGAGTAAATAAAATAAAATGTTCGAACATCTTCCTTTTGAACATTCTGTGTCCTAACACTGAGAGCTCTGAGCTGAAAGCTTGGAGCACACAAAGCCAAGTGTGCACCTGTTGAAGTCAAAGAAGGCAGAGCTGGGGAGGACAATGAGTAAGCAACCTGAGAAGGCCCTGGGAAAATGCTTTCATCAATGTTCTTCAGCTGTGCCAGCGCACAACACCTGAGGCTCAAGACAAACAAGGTCACAAGGAAGGAGGCCTACACTTCCTGAGGTCACGGGCCATCTCTTCACACAGTGCCTGTCTTTGTGACCCAAAAGAATATTGGGCATACAAAACACTCAAGTACTGATTGTAACTATTAAAAAAGACCCCAGTAGTAGCCTTCATGAAAGATAAAACTAGGCTAGGATTACACTCAGATAGAATAGAGGCCATACCCTCAATTAACTGGCAATCAGCAGCCTGAGCCTGAGCCTGAGCCTGAGCCTGAGCCTGAGCCTGAGCCTGAAAACTCCTGTCCCTGACACTGAGGTTCTCCGTGTCAAAAGTGCAATCATCTAACATTGATACTGCCCAAAACCCACTTGGATGAGTGGATGAACTAGCAACAAAATTAAGTTGTATGAGCAAAGGCTCATATTTACCTGACTTACATCTGAGCCACAGTCATTACTGTTCTGCCAAAGACAACTTTTCAAATTCGCCATTACTTGTGAACTTAGAAAAATTCCTCTTGCCCTCCAGAGCTCAAGCTATAAAGTCTATTATTGAGAAAACATAGGACATGGGCTGAAGATGAACAAGCACTTGGGGCTGGAGAGACGGCTCAGTAGTAATAAGCACTAGCATGGCTCTTTCAGAGGACCCAAGTTCAATTCCCAGCATCCACATGGCAGCTCACTGTCTATAACTCCAGTTCTAGGCAACCTGACACCCTCACACATTCAGGCAAAAGACCAATGCACATGAAATAAAAATAAATTAAAAAAAAAAGAAAGAAAAGAAAAACACTTAGACAAAGAGCTCTCCGAGTTAAACAGCCAAGACTCCACTTGACTTATAAAACCACCAAGAAAGTCAAATGCCTGTACCTCCAACACTCAGGAGGTAGAGATGGGAAGCCTGGGAGTTCAAGGTCATCCTTGGCTACATATGGAATTCAACCTAGACTAAATGAACCTTTCTAAAAAGAAACCATCAGGAAAGGTTTTAAACTCCCTTTCCTTAGACTACCTTTGCTGCTTTCCCTAGGGGCAGCCCATCTTCCCCCAAAATGAGACTTCTCTAAACATTCTTCTACATACAAAATGCCTGATCACTTTTTAAGACAGCCAGAACTCCAAAATCTACATTTCAATATCAGTAGAAGACTAGGAACAGTTACTGAAGAATCTCACACTCCTACAACACTGCCTGGCACAAAGTAGGCCCTCAATAAATCCACTCAAAACCTGAAACGGGTCTACTTTTAGAAGCATCCAAGAACTTACAAATCCCACTGTATGCTTCCACTAGGGAACTAGACTTGAGTTGATCTCCAAAGATAACTACAATAAACTAAAAAACTACCCAAGCCAGGTGTAGTAATATATGCCTTTAAACCAGGCAGGTGTATCTGTGGGTTTCAGGACAGCTTGGTCTACAGAGAGACCCTGTCTCAAAAATCCAAACCCCTGTTAACCAAACCACCCAAAGAGAATGTCAACATGCCACAACTTTGGTGAAAAGCCACACTAAGAGTCCAATTCCTTAGCTGCTTTTCAGAGGGGTTCTAAGTACAAAGACAATTTTACTTTCAATTAAGTGTATGTATGTGGGTAAATGCACATGTTCATGAAAGCCAGAGGAATGGGAGTTGGAATTACAGGTGATTGTGATCAATGTGACCTGGGCTCTCAGAACTTAGGGTCCTCCTTCAAGACCTGTATGTGCCTTCTCTCTAGCCCCAAGGGCAAACTCTTTCAACTGACCAAAATCTACATTCTCTTTCCTGGGCATTATTCCATGTTCCATTGTGGTGATCCTCCAGTTCTACTGTCCATTTACAATCACCGAAGGTTGCAGAGATCCCTCCAAGCCGTCTTTAACCGCTCTCTCTGGGATGGATGGCAGGCCACAACCATTGTCAAGCTTTCCTAGTAGTTCCAAATGCCACCAAGTTTGAAAACTCCCTCTACACAGAGCTCTACCCCTGAACACACACACACACACCCCGCAGGCCCTCCACAAAAAAAGATTTTATTTTTTTATTCTCTTCCCACCAAATTTCTTCTCTCCACCCCTCAAGCCACGTGCAAGGGTCTTCGATGTTTGCCAGACATCGCTACCACGTACCTTAACGCTACAAGCTTCCTTCCGCAGAGAAGCCATTTCTTCTAGGGAGGAGTGGGCAGGGTGCAGAGGGGACCCCTTGGACGTAAGTAATCTGCGAGGACTCGCAATCAGGAAGCCAGGGGAGGCGGCCCCACCCGCACCTGAGCCCGAAGAGAGAGACGACGACGAAGAGGAAGAGGACGTGCGGCGGCGGACTGAGCTCCGAGGAGCGCGGGCCACATCGTCCCCGCGCCGCACTTTCAGACGCTGGGGGCTGCTGGCCCCTCGAGGACGCGACGCACACCTGCGACCTGGCCGGCTGGAGGAGGCCACATTGCCGGGCTCCCGGGGGCGGCTGCGCTTGCTGGGACACCCTTCCGACGTGCTGCCCCAATGATACTTGACCTTGCGCCGCTCCGACGCCATGGGCACCTGCCAGGGACAGAGGGACAAGGATTGTAGCAGCAGCCTTCGAGGCTTGCTCCCCTCCCGCCCCCGGGAAGCTGCTAGGGTAACGGCGGGGTTCGGCCCCACTGACCTTTCCCGTTCCTGTCGTCTGCCCATCCCAGTGCTGCGGGCTTCAGGGACGCCACAGCGCTCCGAGAAGCGCCCAGGGGCCGAGCGAGCGCCGAGCCCGAACGACCCGCTGCCTAAGTCTGCGAGCGCAGCTGTCAACACCGCGCCACTCCCGAGACGCCGAGTCGCTTCCGGCGCGGCGCGGCGCGGCGCAGCGGGCAACCTCCCGAAGCCCCTCGCGGGGGGCCGAGCGCGTGCGACGCCGCCTCTCGGGCTGCACGCGCCCGCAGGCCCCGGACTCCCAGGGCGGGCCGCGGGCGGGGTGGCCGCAGGGCTCCCGCCGCCCCGTCCCGCCCCGGGCCTGAGGGAGCCACCAGCCTCCGAAGCCGCGCGCCGGAAGTCACCTCCGCTCCTCCTGCTGACCCGGCCCAGCGCCGCACCGCGCCCTCACCCAAGGCCTCGGCCCCGCCGCCTACTCCGCAGCCTCAGCGTCAGCGAACCTGCCCTGCGGCCGGCGGCCGGCGTGCGGCAGGGGCGGAGACAGCGCCAGGGACGGCGCCTATTGCTCCAACGGGAGAGGGGCGTGACCCCAGCCAAGACGGTGCGCGCCTGTTGGTCCGACGTTCTGGGGCGTGCCCCTACGCCTCACGAAGCTTTGTGGTTGGTTGGGAGCGAAGTGGGGCGGAGCTTCTCACGTGGCCCTGGAGCAGCGCGAGGGGCCTGCTGGGGACGCCCTGAAAATACCGATGGAGGGCGACTGGGCGGGCCCCTTAGTACCGGACGCGCGTGCCAGGCATTGTCACCCACACTTCCACCACCACCCCCTTTTTTATTTTTTACAATGCAGGAAACTGTGGTTCTGTAAAAACCAAGTGACACACCCAGAAAGTGACGGAATTGGGGTTAGAAGGCACAAGCCATACACAAACAAAACAGAACCAGGCCTGCTGGATAGACCTGTAAAACCAACTGCTCAGGAAGAAGAGGCAGGAGGATTGCCAAATTAAAATCCAGCCTAGACCTTTTAGGCTCTTGCCTACCACTGAAATAATTTTAACGGCGGGGGTTGGGGGGGAGGGAGGGCGAGCAGGCAGGAGCTTGAGGCAGTCATGGTGGCTCACATCTGTAGTTCCATTTGGGTCTCTGAGGCTGGGGAACTGCTTGAGTTCGAAGCCAGTTTCGGATAACTTATGAGTTCCGGATCAACCTAGGCTTCCGAGTAAGACCACCTCTAGAAATAAAAAGTAATGCCAACCTTTAATCCCACATCTAGAGAGGCATAGGCCAGAGGATCCAGAGTTCAAGGTCACCACCTAACTACTTGAGACCCTGTTTCAAACCTTTCCACACTAACCCGAGAAAAGGTAATGATTGCAGCTCAATAGCAGAGCACTTACAGGAGAAGCAAGCTTTTGATCTTAATCACCAAATAATCCAGGTGTCAGGCAAACCTGTAATCCGAGCCCTCTGGAGGTGTTGGAGGGGAGGATCAGGAATTCCAGGCCAGCCTGTGATGTGTAAAACGCCTCACCTACAACCCAAACAATAAAGAGAAGGGAGAAGAGATTGTCCTACTACTGAAAGGAAGTTCTTCATTCCCAGACAGCTCTTGGGCCGAGACCACTGCGGTGGCAAAAACTAAATGCTCTCCACACTCAGCTGGCCTTTTTTTTTTTTTTTTTAAATTACTCAGTGTAGGAGCCCAGCCCATAGGATATCACCTCCCATATTCAATAGTCTTCTGTCTTCAGTTAATCCTCTCTATAACTCCCTCACAGTCACAACTAGAGCATATCTAGTTCCTAGGCGGTTGTTAACCCAGGTTGACAGTGTGGAAGCCATCCCAGAAGCCATCTCTTTGTTTTCGGGGGGGGGGGGGGGGGGTTCGTTGGTCGTTTTGTTGTTTTGATTTGATTTGTTTCAAGACAGGCTCTCTGTGTAGCCCTGGCTGTCCTGGAACTAGCTCTGTAGATCAGGCTGGTCTCAAACTCATAAAATCCCGCCTGCCTCTGCCTCCCAAGTGCACATGTGCTGCTACCACCACCTGGCAGCCATCACTATTTGTAACAGTAAAAATGAAAGCAACTTTAATATCCATGAAGGGTTATACAAGTGCTCCACCCCTTGCAATGGTGGCACTGCTGATAAAACCCTCCCTAAAGGGACAATGTCCTAAATCACTTGCCACAACAATGAAGTCTTAAATTCAAATACCAGGACCCACATAAAAGTTGGCTGCACAGCAATGATATATACAATCTAAGCTCTTCTACACAGACAGAGATGGGCCAGTTAGCCTTGTGTAACAGCAAAATAAATAACAACAAACTCTGTGGAAGGATTGAAAACCCAAATCATCTCTTGAGCTCCATGTGTTCATGGTTGTGTGCACACCACATTCACATGCATAAATGTGCACACACACATTGTACAAACTATAAATCTAGAAATAAAAGCAAAAGCAAGAGTCCTTGAGTCAAATATATTCAGTATACCAATTCACCCAGACACAAAAATTATAAGACAGCTGCTAGATTATAAACATTTTTATTTTGTCACTATAATGGAATTCTTTTTAAATAGTGAATTAGAAATACCTTTGTTTTACAAAAACGTTTGCAACCTGACTTTTCAAAAATATATTCACTTCATAAACATTTTCTATATGGCAGAAACATGTACTACATACCTTTTGCTTAATTTATAACACAGAACAGATACATTTTCAAAGTGCTTCTGTAGCCACTGCACCTTCCCTCCCAAGAGCTCTGTTCTTCCCCAAGAGAACAGAGTAGGGTTATCTTACAAGGATACTGAGTTACCACCACCCAGTGATTGACTTAACTAGCAGCAGAATCAAGCATGAGACTATTTCTCATGCTTCTTCACCTAGCTATAAATACCACACAACCTCCCAGTCTCCATTAAAATAAATATGGGCGTTACGGAAGGTTGAAGGTGAAAAGCAGGCAGTTCTTAAATACCAGTGGCTTACAGGATCACCAACTGAAGAAGGAGAAAGCCTACGGAGTCCTTTGCCAACTGTCCTGCTCTTGTAGTCCTGAACTTGAGAGATGAGTCCAGCATTGTGGAGACACCGACTGAAGGTCTTTTAAAAAGTGGAAATTTAATTCCAGCACTTGGGAGGCAGAGGCAGGAGGATTTCTGAGTTCAAGGCCAGCCTAGTGTACAGAGTGAGTTCCAGGATAGCCAGGGCCACACAGAGAAACCTTGTCTCTGGGAAAAAAAAAAAAAAAGTGGGCATTTGCAGAAAGCTGTCTGCAAATATGACTGACATATGATAACTCTGAAAAACACCACGGGTGCTGCAGGATTGCTCTGTCTGTTGTGGAGAACTAAGAGCTTTTGGGGCAACAGCATCTCTTGGGGTGGTCATCAACATGGGCTCCCTGGAATCACAAAACCACCCAAATCCTTGGGTCACATACAAGGTGTTCTACTTCATAGCCCTCTGACTAAGAAATGTCAAAGAGGAGGAGTGCTTCCTGGATATGGTGTCTGTGTAAGCTGAGGTCCCCCTAACCCCCTCCCTGCAACTCAACTCTGATGAAACCACGTTTCCTTCGGTTCAGGCTGATGTTGGGTTGTATGGGTCTCAACAGACCTTGGGCAGCCAAAGACCTCTTCCTTGCCTGAACATTTGTCTATCCAGTCGAGAATAAGGGTCTTCAGCGGTGCTCTGGTCATCAGGGTCCAAAAAGCTCGATGCTGTCCAGTTTCTCTTCTTTATAGAGTAGGATGTTCTCCATCAGTTTCCTTTTGGCGTCATTGATCTCAATTTTCCATGAAGTCTCTGTAGCTGATGTTCAACAGAAAATTGAAAAAGAGTAGCTTCAGCAAGTGTTGCCACTAAAATTCTTGGAATCAGACTTGATCAAAGCCTTATGCCAAGTTTGTGAAACAGGCCCAAATACAAGTAGCATGTCATGGCTTCTGCCTCTGCAGGGAGTCTGCACCCTCCCCCACAGGCACTAGAACACTCCAGCTCCCCTACCCCCACCACCACCACACGTAGACACCCTTTCCACAAAGATGCTCCCATATTCCCCCACAGACATGGGAGAAATGTAACAAGAATGATAGCTGTTTTTGTTATGAAATGTAATGTGGCAAGGGGGTACCTGGTAGGTCCATGCCAACGCATCCCCCTCAGAAATTACACCAAGCAACAAATTTGGTATAAGGGGATTTATTTGGGGGAGGGGAGGAGAGTGAGGACCTGGAGAAGGGGTAGAGGTAGATAAGTAGACAAGTAGATATACAGGAACAGAACATGAGGGCAGAGAATAGGATGGGCCACAGAGGACAGAGAGACAGAGACAGAGACAGAGACAGATAGACACACACACACACACACAGTTTACAGTACTGGTGTGTCTGTGTGTGTGTCCGGAAACACATGGTAACAGAGAAAGAGCTGGATGGTGGGCAATCATTTTATACACAGCGCGAACCTGACGCACCTGGCTGCATTGGCAAGTGAGGACTGTTGCTAGGTCCCTGGGAGGAGCCTGGGGGAATCACCTGTAAGCTAACTCACACCGGCTCCTTTTTTATTTCGTTAAAAATGAGGAACTAGGAAAGAGACAGCAGTCAGGCACTGTGCTCTTTTGACTATTTCCTGTTGACCAACGGCAACATCATAATAGGGGACCCTAAGAAAACAGGGATGCTGGTCAAGTCCTAGGAGGGCTGGCTGTTTCATTGCTTTCCAGGCTGTGGGACCATCTAGAGGAAGGAGTGTGCAGACTTAGTTGGCAGACTGAGAGACAGGACTAGAACACCCCTGGGTAGCTGCTCTGGCATATTTGGGCCATGTGAGATCTGTCACATGGCATGACTTTATGATGCCTGTCGCTTAGATCATAACAGTTTCTTTCTTTTCTTTTCTTTTTTTTT
>NW_022196903.1:106853940-106869275 GCF_008632895.1 Mastomys coucha | reverse complement strand
GGGGGGAGTTTTCAAGACAGGGTTTCTCTGTGTAGCCCTGGCTGTCCTGGAACTTACACGGTAGGCCAGCCTCGAACTCAGAAATCCGCCTGTCTCTGCCTCCTAAGTGCTGGGACTAAAGGTGCGTGTCGCTGCCACCGCTACAGTTTCTAAATTCTTCCTCCCCAAAGGAGTGGTCAGAGGCTAGACTACCAGTGAGTCACGTTTACAGGGACTGGTGACACCTCGTTGAAAAGGCCTCAACTTTTATTTCACTAGGAAGCCTGGCATATTTGAACCCAAGTGCCAGTGATGGAGGGTGTCTTTAGAAGTGACTGGCAAGGAAGAAGAGGCAGGCAAGAGGGACCACACAAGGTCCTGCTGGGCCCGGAGAAGTGTTTTTAAGTACAACAGGTATGTGCCATGCAGTGTGTTTTTATAAACCACTCTAGAAGGGCATAATGGCACATACCCGCAATCCCAAAATAAATAGACAAGGGTTCACGAGATAGCCCAAGTGAAACTCTGTCTAAATCTATTTTTTTTCCTTTGCTGAATGTGTATATGCATGCACACATGTACCTACATGGGCATGGGCATGCATGATAAGGTGTGATTGTAGAGGTCAGGTCAACCTTCTCCTTTTACCATGTGATAAACTAGGATCATAGTCAGGTTGTCAGGCTTTGAAGTCAGCACTTTTACCTGCTGGCCATCTCACTAGTCCTGTAATCCCAGCACTTGGGAGGTAAAGGCAGGAGGATCAGGAGTTCAAGGTCATCCTCAGCTATATAGGAAGGTCCATATTATTCTAGGCTACCTGAGTCACATGCTGTATCAAAATTTAAAAAAAATAGCCGGGCAATGGCAGCACACACCTTTAATCCCAGCACTTGGGAGGCAGAGGCAGGCGTATTTCTGAGTTCGAGGCCAGCCTGGTCTACAGAGTGAGTTCCAGGACAGCCAGGGCTACACAGAGAAACCCTGTCTTGAAAAACCAAAAAAAATTAAAAATAAATAAATAAAATATATATTATTTATATATAAGTCATTATATATTATATACATTCTATATTATATATGGTATATGTGTGTGAATAATATATAATATATAAAATAATATTTATATATGTATGTATACACACACACACACACAGTGAGGCCCTACATCCAGTCAAACACTGCAAAAATGCACCAAAAAATTAAAATCTGGGGGCTGGAAAGATGGCTTAGCAGTTAAGAACACTTGCTGCTTGCTCTTCCAAAGAACACAGGCTCGGTTCCCAGTACCCACATGGTAGCTCACAATCCTCTGCGACTCCAGTTCCAGGGGATCTTGCCTCCTCGGGTACTGTACATATGTATTGCACAGATAAACATAGAGACAGAACACCCATACACATAAAATCAGATTTTAAACTTTAAAAATAAGTAAACATCACTCTCTCTGGATCCTGGAGGAAGAAGTACTGAGCCAGAGGCAAGCGTGAGGAAGGCCACACAGTTGTCCTGGCAAATGGGCAGTAGGTATGACCAGGGCTTAGTCCAGAGATGGAGGTGTGAAAGGCCTAAGAGGCAAGAGAGTGGTCAGAAATAGTCACTGGTAAGCTGAACTTCCCCTTGGTGTATCCACTGTGCAGTCGATGTCTGAATTACTAAAGAAAACCATGAATTAGGAAAAGAGGGGAGGGATGGCCTAAGTTAGGGTCACAAGTGATTCTGCACCGGCACCTGGCCCTTCCAAGCTTACCGTCCTGGGGTGGCTGTGGGCCTGTGCAAGCCTCTGAGGAGGAGTTGGCCTCCTGTCTCCCACTGGTAGATGGCTGTGCTGTTCCATTTCCCATGGAGAATGGAGAGGAGGCAACCCTTGGGCACGACACCGCCATCACAGAAGAGGGGACGCTGAAGCTGGAATTGTCCACATCATCCGTTTCCTCTGGGGTATTGGAAGATGAGCCTGTGCCATCAGAAACCCTGCTCCAGGGAAGGGACAGCTGCCCTCGGAGCCGCTCCTCCACCCCAGCCATGGAGACGCGAGCCTTGGAGGAGGAGACAGACAAGGCGCTGATCAGGCACTGGCATTAAAGCTGAAGGGGCTCTAGCAGGTTTAAGCATGCATGGCAAACTCAGCCCCTCCCCCAACAGAGCAAACATTGCAGCCAGGTTTTGCCCTTTTACCCCGTTTTCCTCTCTCTTGCTAAAAACCATTACATTCCTAAAGCTAGCCCTCAAGGTCTATTCCCTTATTTGGTCACTGACTCATTCCTGAGACAAAAACACCAAAGTCCAACAATCAAAATTCATTTTCTTGGCTAATATGTTCAGTCAGGATTTACCAACTCACCCTAGCAGATCCCCCCAACACACCCCTTAAAACCCCCACTCCTGCAGAAACAGCCTCTCTTGCTTCTCTGGTCTGCTCAATTTCCTTGCTGCTGCAACCTCTCCCACCCCTCACCCCCTTCTTGCTCCTCTGGGGAAATAAATCACATTTGTGCTGAGTACTTGGTCTGGGAATGTCTTGTGCCCATACTGGTCCTTTCAAAAGCCACTACTTTCAAAAGGCCACTACTTGGTCTGCTGGGAGTCATAATCAAACGCTGCCCTCGAAGGAATAGCACTCTGCCTTAGAGAGATCTGAACTGAGAGCCAGCCACACAGATGAAATGTGTGAGCCCAGGTGGTCCAATCACTGCACCCCAACCTTCTGATGGCAATGACTGGGCCAGGTGTCTATCTCTAAGACCTTGAGTTGACTGCAGAGCCTTGGGTGTGTGTGCTAGGCAAACATGCTGCATGGAGCTATGTTGGGGCCTTCTCTTTTGTCTCTTATGTCTGAGCTCATTACACTGCATCCAGGCCTTGAACTCACTCTGTAGCCCAAGCTGGCCTTAAGCAGCTGCCTCAGCTGCTGCGTCAAGCATCCCAAGCAGCTGACCGCACCACTGCTCACCATACCTACTGCTCACCCTGAATACGAACATTTCATTTCCTCAGTGCCTTGCAAAATAATTCAGTGTATTGGCTGGTGAGATAGTACAGAAGGTAAAGCTGCTTGCCGCCAAGACCGACGACCTGAGTTCAACCCCCAGGATCCATATGGTAGAAGGAGAAGCTGTTCTTTGACCTTGACATCTGTGTTGTGGCATATGTACACCTACACATATATGTACACAAGTATTCATACATACACACATTCTACTTCTAAATTTAATTTTAAAATCCCATGTTAATTTATTTTTGTACACAATCACAATGAATTCTTTTCTTCCTTCCTCTCTCTTTCTTTCTTTCTCTCTCTCCTTCTTTCTTTCTTTTTATAGCTGAAATGTCCTACCCCCTTTAGTATACATGGCAAATGGTTCATCCTTCAAGATCTGGTTCAAATATAAAGTATCCAGATAAAAATTCAATTAGGTGCCCGAGAAACATTTGCCATGCTAAAGACTGCAGTCCTCTGGAGCTCTGTGTAATGCATGGGGTATGCAAAAACTGATGTGTGCATTTTTCAGTCATGGTTTGGTTTGGTTTGGTTTGGTTTGGTTTGGTTTTTTGAGACAGGGTTTCTCTGTGTAGCCCTGGCATCCTGGAACTCATTCTGTAGACCAGGCTCGAACTCAGAAATTCGCCTGCCTCTGCCTCCCAAGTGCTGGGATGAAAGGTGTGTACCACCACTGCCCAGCCTCAGTCATGTTTTTAAAAGCAAAGGAGATGGGGCTGAGGGCTGGCTTAGAGGTGATGAGTCCCCTGTTGCTCCTGCAGATGACCTGAGTTCAGCTCCCAGAACCCAGAGCAGACGGCTCACAAATACCTGTAACTTCAGCTCCAGGAAACCCAACATATTTTTCTGGCTTCCTTTGGCACCCAAATACACAGAATACACACACACACACACACACACACACACACACACACACACACAGTCTTTTTTAAAAGGTGGTGGGAGAAAAACTAAACAGATGGCTCATGGGTTAAAAGCACTGGCTGCTTCTCCAGGGGACCAAGGTTCCCAGCACCCACATGTCAGCTCACAACTGTTATTAACTCCAGGGGATCTGCTGCCCCCTGCTGCCCTACATAGCACCATGCACAAAAGTGATGCACAGCCATACATGCAGCCAAGATACCCACACATGAACAAAATATAAAATAATCAACAAAAGGAAGAGAAAACGTAAGAATGTGTCCTCTTCTTTTAACCCTATTTCTCTGGCTGGAAAGCAGATGCAATGGACTGAGCAACAAACTGAGTGACAGTTACCACTTTGAACCCTGAAAGGGAAGCTTTTTAGCCAGCATGGTTAGACTGCAGCCCAGGTTATCTGCACCAAGACCACTAAGCCAAAGGCAGCAAACTTTTGTCTTGCTCAAAAAGGTGGATCTTGCCATCTCCTCATCACGGTCCCTTTACCCAAGCCCTAATTGACACACTGAATCATTGATGGAATGAATGAATAACTGAAGGTCTCAATGAAAGTGAGTGGCTGCGGGAGGCGGGGAGGGACAGGGGAGAGTGGCTACTTAGAATACATCTGATTGGGTCTGTTTGTGTACTGCTCTTCTGAAATCACTAGTGACCTGAAAAAAATCCTACTGGGCCTCCAGAGCCCTCTAACACTGGGCTTACTTAGTTCCCTGCCAGGCCAGATGTAGAGAGTCCTGTCATATACTATCCTGGTGCTACACAAACAACTCTCATGTTAATACCAGGAACTCTAAAACAGCAGGACAGGAATAGCTTGCTCAGACAGACTACTCTGTAGTTACTCCACATTACACCTTGGGACCACAATGTGGGTCACTCCAAGCCATTCTCTCCAAAAGGGTGGAGGAAATGCCCCGAGAGGCAGTTACAGACCAAGAGAGAAAGCAGGCCAAGGGAAGACAGGAAGAGATGGGCTCCCACAAGAGGCTCTGGCCAGATACCTACCCTCAGGGTCCCCCACGACCCACACAGCAACCCTGATGGCTGCAATGGCCCCAGTAGGTTCTACTGTAGACAATCAGGGCTAAACTTGGCTTATTGCATCCCTAGCAAGTTAGGCTTCCTAGGTAAGGCAGCAGGCAGCAGAGAGCTCACCTCCTCCACGCTGGCATGGCGCCTCCGCAGGCAGACACTCACAGCGGTGGCCCAGGCTTCCTCACAGGCCTCGGGCAGCAGCCCCGCCCTCCTCTCCACGTGCTTCCGGCAGATCTCTTTCACCACCGTCTTCTCCATGCCTGTCTTTCTGGAGCAGACTGAGGAAGTACTGCTGGGAATCTCCCTGAGAAGCAAATCCTTCTGTGGGAAGAGAGTAAGGAAGTCCAGGTGAGAGAGATGCTGGGTGTGGCCTAGACAAGCTCAGCACCCAAGCACTTGAGAATGCACCAGGACATTTCCTAGGACATCACAGCTCATCTGGAGTGGCTTAGCCTGTCCCAATTCAGTGGCTCCATCAGAAAATGGGACCGTGAAATGCCTATTCCTGGGTATAACACAAATACACATCCAATAATGGACCCGCAGGACAACATAGGACACCAGACAGAAAAATACTCACTAGGCCACTTCCAATAAATGTCTTCCATTTGTAAATTATATGCACGGCAAATACTAATAACCGTCATTTGCATGGCACCTAGCCACATGCTTAACACTTATAACTTAATCTTTTTTAAAGACTTCTTTTTTTTTTTGTCTGTGGCATGTATGTGTGAGTACAGATACCCTCAGAAGTAGGTGTTGAAGCCAGGCAGTGATGGCACACACCTTTAATCCCAGCACTTGGGAGGCAGAGGCAGGCAGATTTCTGAGTTCGAAGCCAGCCTGGTCTACAGAGTGAGTTCCAGGACAGACAGGGCTATACAGAGAAACCCTGTCTCGGAAAAAGAAAAAAAAAAAAAAAAAAAAAAAAAAAAAAAAAAAAAAACACAAAAGAAGAAGGTATCCGATCCTCTGGAGCTGGAGTTACAGGATCCAGGTAATAAGCCATTGGATATGGGTTCTGGGAACCAAACTCAGGTCCTCTGCAAGAGTGATGTATGCATTACTAATCACTGAGCCATCTCTCCAGCCCCAATTTAATCTCATTTTTTAGGATATTTATTTATTTATTTATTTGTGTGTGTGTGTGTGTGTGTAACTGTGTGTTTGTCATGTGTGTGAGTGTCTGCAGAAGCCAAAAGGCAGCATCAGATCTCCTGCAGCTTGAGTCACAGAAGGTCATGAGCCTCCTGCCGTGGGTGCTGGGATCTAAACTCCAGTCTTCTGGAAGTGCCTGCAGGTGGCCTTAAACTGTAAAGTCATCTATCTCTACAGCCTCCTGAATTAATCCTATTAACATGTACACAGACCCTTTTGCTTCCGCTTGTACAGCAGTGCCTAGGATAAATCTTGCAATGAAAGGGAACACAAAAAGCAGCAGGTCCTGAAGGCCACCCTTGACTGCACACACCCTGCGGAAATCGGAGTCACAGGCGTTGCCAACTGCAAACAGCTTCTCCAAAAGAATCAAATGAAGGGGACCTAGGAGGAGGGTTTGTAAGCATCAGCAGGAGCAAAGCAGGACCAGAGAGTCCTCAGAGGGGCCTCTCTCAAAAGGGCATTTGAAACGTCGTACCAAGAAGTAAGCAAGAAGGAAAACAAACAAACACAACAAATGACATGAGACTGCTGCTCAGGACTAACGTCAGGGTCCCCGGAAGTATGCCTCCTCCAAACGAAGCAGGAGGAAGACTCAGGAGGGAGAAGGTAAGCTCATTTACGGGGTCAAGGCTGCAACTCAGTTAGTACTCTGCTTATATAGAAGGCTCAAAGCCAGTAACTGGTTCATAGCCAGTTCTTTGTAAACAAAGAACAGTGGTGTGTGCCTTCAGTCTTAACACTTAGAAAGTGGAGACAGGAGAAGCAGGAGTTCAAAATCAACCCCTACATTTGTTGTGTCAAATTGCTGCATACTTATTTGTTTTTAGTGTGTATATATGTCACTACCATATATCTACGTGCACATAAATACGTACATATTTATAATTACATATTATAAGACACACAGCATCTTAAAGCTGGTTGTAACGACACACACCCATAACCTCAGCACTCTATAGAGACTAAGGAAGAGGTCTGTAAATTCAAGGTTAGCCTGAGTTACAGAGTGTGGCTTAGTTTTGCCACCTAAAATGCATTCCTATCCAGTCTCTGTCCCTTGGTCCATTCTAGTCACCTACTCAGCCATCTCTTCCTCTACAAGGTCTTTGCTAGCCTCCAAAACACAAATGGAAAAAAAAAAAGGTCAATAAAATGACTCCTAATGATATTCTGCTATACTCAGAGCAACGCCTGCCCAACTATCATCAGAGAGGCATCATCCAGCCACTGATGGGAACAGATGCCTAACACTAGGCTGAGCCAGGGGAACCCCACAGAAGAGGGGAAGTATTGTGGGAGCCAGAGGGGTTGAGGAGACCATGAAAACACAGTCCACAGAATCAACTAAGCAGGGCTCATAGGGGCTTACTGAGACTAAAGCAACAATCACAGACCCTACCTGGGTCTGAGCTGGGTCCTCTGCATATACCTTCTGCTCATGTAGCTTGGTGTTCTTGTGGGTCTCCTAACAGTGAGAGTGGGCAATAGCTCTGACCCTTGTGCCTACCCTTGGGACCCTTTTCCTCCCACTAGGTTGCCCCATCAAGCCTTGATCTTGCAGCTTGTGTCTAGTCTTATGAAATCATGTTGTTATCGTCTTGTTCAGTTGATATCCCTAGGAGGCCTGCTGGGATTTTGTTTTGTTTTGTTTTTCCAAGGGAAATTGAGGAGTGGTTTGGGGGGAGAGGGAGTGGGCTGGACTGGAAGGAATAGGGGAGAGGAGCTGCAGGTGGGGGTGTAATGTAAAAGAAGACTTCAAAACAATTTAAAAAATAAAAAGGAGGCTGGTCTGCTGTCATAGGCTTATGGTTCCTGCTCACAGGAGGCTAAGCCAGGAGGATTGCTTGAGCCTAGGAGTTCAAGGCTAGCTGGGCAATATAATTTTATCTCAGAGGGAGAAATAAAAATGCGAGCCTCACTGTGCCTCTGTTTCCCCAGCCAGTGGATAGGTGGTTTCAGGATCCGAGAACATAACGTGTCTGGCACTATCAGGGATACAATGCCTGGAAGTAAAGACAGCTAAGGCTGGCATGGTGCTGCTGGCACTCACTGGGTTCCTGTGTAAGCATGAACTGTTTTTTTTTTTTTTAAAGATTTATTTATTTATTTTATGTATATGAGTACACACTGTAGCTGTACAGATAGCTGTGAACCTTCATCTGGTTGTTGGGAATTGACTTTAGGACCTCTGCTCGCTCCCGTAGACCCTTCGCTCTGGGCGGCCCCGCTCCCTCAGACCCAAAGATTTATTTATTATTATAAATAAGTACACTGTAGTTGTCTTCAGACACACCAGAAGAAGACATCAGAGCTCATTATAGGTGGTTGTGAGCCACCATGTGGTTGCTGGGATTTGAACTCAGGACCTTCAGAAGAGCAGTCGGTGCTCGAGCCATCGAGCTATCTCACCAGCCCAAGCATGAACTTTTTTTTTTTAACTACTTATCTTTGGGGAAAACTTAACCCCAGTCAAGGAAGGGGAAATCAGCATGTAGCAGTTGAAGCATGTGAGTGGTTTGCAGAGAGAGATGTGTTACCACAAAGAGAAGCGATCCAGAAGCAGTTCCCCGAGCCCCACCCTTGTGACCCTCCAGGGAATAGAGATCTTATCTGTAGCCAGCATTAAGCGAAGCTGGTACTAGCAGTGAGTTCACAGTGTGGGGAGCTTGACTCTATTGTCGGGGCCGCGGCATAGGCTAGGACAAAACGTTCTTGACAGAAGCATCAACCAGGAACCCAAGCAAGTCTCAATTGAGAGCCAACTCCCAGGGCCCAGGAAATTTGAAGGAAAATTAAAGCAACTACTGAGTGAAACCACAGGACAAAATGACAGGGAGGGGGGAACAAACCACCCACTTGATTAGCACATTCGAGGACTCACCAAAGAAAGGAAGGCAGGCTGAGACAGAGGAAGAGCTCCCTCAGAGGGCTGCAGCTGACTGACTGTGTGGCACGAGTCTGTAATCCCAGAATTCAAAAAGAGGTGGAGGCAGGAGAATGACCAAGAATTCAAAGTCAGCCTAGACCATAGTGTAAGACCAACCCCCCCCCACACACACACCCAAAAAAAGAAAAGAAAGAACAAAAAAAGAAGAAAATTAAGGCTAGAATGAAGCTTAGCAGTTGCACAGAGGCAGCGTCAGACGTTATACTTCTAAAGCGTCGGTGTGGGAAGATGTGGCAGCCACCGGCGCCGAGAGCTCTGGACTGAGGACTGAGAACCTTGCGTGTGGTGGGCAAGGCCCTCCCTGCCCACATGGACGTGTTCCCAAGGAACACCAACCAACCGGAAGTGACTGGATCTCTTACCAGGTAAACTGGACTGCGGTCCTTGTCCACTGCAGGGATGCCAGTGAGGACCTCGGCCAATACCTGGATAGGAGAGAACACATGGTTGGCATGATCTACAGACAGTCAGCAAACGATTTAGACAATGACAAAGGCTTCGTCTTTTCTGATATTATTATAGTTAATATTATTGTTACATTTATTTATTGAATGTGTGTGTACGTGTGTGTGTGTGTGTGTGTGTGTGTGTGTGTGTGTGTGTCCCCGGGCTGGAACTCAGGTTGTCAGGCTTGGCAGCAAGCACCTTTAGCCACTGAGCCATCTTGACAGCCCCCTTTTCTTGTTTTTAAGACAGGCTCTGGTGAAGTTACTCTGTAGCTGAGGGTGGCCTGTTCTTGCCATACCACCAGGATTTTTCCCCTACTTCACTCACTCACAGAGGAACACAGCCCTGAAGCAACACCCAGGTGGGAAACTGCGATATGTACCTGTGCAAAGAGCAAGCCTGCCTTTCATGGATTCTCGGTGGCAGTGTAAATAAAGATGCAGGAGTGAGCCAGGTGGCAGTGGTGCACCCCTGAAATCCCAGAACTCAGGAGGCAGAGACAGGTTAATCTCTATGCGTTCCAGGACAGTCAGGTTTATAGAGCTAGTTCTAGGGTCGCCAAGGCTACTCAAAGAAACTCTGTCTCAAAAAACAAAAAGAAACAAAAAAACCCACAGAGGTGGGAGACAGACCTAGAAGCCTGGATTCCCAGTTCCACCTGGTACAAGAAGTGAGCCCCAGGGCTGGGAACTGAAACTTGGGCCAGAATCTGCATGTGTCACATGGTGTAGAGCAGCTATGCTTCAGGATGAACAGTAATTGTGTCAAGTCTCTCCCACACCCTCCTGCAACAAGTTAGAGCAGTTAGCCACAGGTTAGGCACTGAGGTGACCCTGCTCTTAGGGTAATGGGGAGCATGCCGGCAGTGGCCAGGAGGGGGCAGCACAGAGGGCTCAACAGAAAGGGTCTGCAGCCTGCAAAGTCTTTGCAGGAGGGGAGAAACAGAGGAAAACAAATCAGGAGGTAGATGGCTCCTCTGTCTCAGCCATGTGACGCTGGAAGGAACAAGCCCCTGACAAAGGTCACTCAGTGGGCATAAAAACACTTGAGACGCAGCAGGCAAGATGAGGCACTGGC
Organism: Mastomys coucha; assembly: GCF_008632895.1. Lineage (NCBI taxonomy): Eukaryota > Metazoa > Chordata > Mammalia > Rodentia > Muridae > Mastomys > Mastomys coucha. Next base: position 106,858,701 of record NW_022196903.1, on the reverse strand, counting down.
ATGCAAGCCAGACTACTTGAGTTCAATCCCACAAGGTGGCCAGAAAAGGCAACAACTCCAGGTAGTTACTCTCTGACCTCCATATGCGGTATGGCACAAGCACTCGCACACTCACATGCACACAAATGCACGCACGTGCACACACACACAAATATGCACACACACATCCACACAGGCACAAGGTGCACATACATACACAAATGCATGTGCACACACACATACATGCATACACATATGCACACACGTGCACACACATGCTAATACTACAATACCCGGGGCTGAAGAGATGGCTCAGCGGTTAAGAGCACTGACTGTTCTTCCGAAGGTCCTGAGTTCAAATCCCAGCAACCACATGGTGGCTCACAACCATCTGTAATGAGATCTGATGCCCTCTTCTGGTGTTTCTGAGGACAGCTACAGTGTACTTACATATAATAAATAAATCTTTAAAAAAAAAATACTACAATACCCATGTATACACAACATCCAATTACTCTTTTTAAATTTTATTTATTTATTTACTTACTTACTTACTTATTGAGACAAGTCTCTCTATGGAGCCCTGACTGCCCTAGAACTCACTTTGTAGACCAAGCTGGCCTTGAACCCACAGAGATCACCCGCCTCTGCCCCCTGAGTGGTGACATTAAAGGTGTGTGCCACCACATCCAGCCCCATTACTACTCTATAAGCACCACTAACACCCCACTTTCCAGAAGGCAAAACTGAGGCCCAAACATGAGTTGGGCAGGTGTTACATGGCAGAAGTGCCTGTACTACACTAGGTCATACTGCCTGGTAGTTAGAGGGTCTGCCATATTGGCTTGTTTTGACTTGTTTTTAATTTTTGTTTTGTTTTATTCTGTTCTGTTTGTTTTGAGATATCGTCTTCCTGAATTGCTTAGGCTCCCCTGGAACTCCCTCTGCCTCCCCTACCAGAGAGCCACTGGCTTTCCAAGCAGAGCTGCTTAGCATCACTGAAGCACTCACAGGGAACTTGGGGGGGTTGGGAGGGGTGGAGGAATGGGAACCAGCAGAGAGGCCAGCCAAGGGCAGAAGGAAACTGAATCCGGTACACAGAGGTCCAGCTGAAGGTGGAAGGTGGCCCGTGAGGGCTTCAGAGGCAGATGTGAACAGACAGGAGACTGTGGTCACAGAGAGGAAGGACAGAGTTCAAGATGGAGAGGAATGCAGATGCAAAGCCCTAGGCGGGTGCAACAGTCAGAGTTTGGCTGCAGGCAACAAACTGTGCTTCTGGAGCAGCATTTCCCAATGCTGTGGAACGTTCTGTAGTTCTGTGTAACACTGAGTCGGACAGACACAGCAAGAAAACAAGGCTTTCCTGCTGTCAAGGAGGGTTGGGGAAGCTTGCACAACCTTCTCTGGTGGGTTCCAACCACCAGGTCGTAGGGTCAGCACCCTATTAAGTCTGTAATGAAAAACCCGCTTGGCTTTGCTCAACAATATCATCCAAACTTATCCGTCCTCTCAGCCTTTTTTTTTTTTTAAGATTTTATTTATTTATTATATGTATACAATGTAGCTGTCTTCAGACTCTCCAGAAGAGGAAGTCAGATCCCTCGTTACAGATGGTTGTGAGCCACCATGTGATTGCTGGGATTTGAACTCAGGACCTTTGGAAGAGCAGTCGGTGCTCTTAACCACTGAGCCATCTCTCCAGCCTCCCTCTCAGCCCTTTTAACTCCTGCAGACGTCAGCAGGAGCCAATGTGTCCTAAAGATAAACTGAGCAGACTATCAGCTGGGCTGTGGTGGCTCACACCTTTAATCCCAGCCCTTGGGAGGCAGAGGCCAGCCTGGTCTACAGAGTGAGTTCCAGGACAACCAGGGCTACACAGAGAAACCCTGACTCGAAAAAACCAAAACCAAACCAAACCAAAACAAACAAACAAATAAAAAACTGAGCAGACTATCAGATTCAGACTATAGATGCTTTACAGTACGCCCTAAGCACCCGGCACCTGGTCCTAAGGCAGGGAGAATGCAGGAGAGGGGGTCGGTCACTGATGGAAAAAACAATGAACAAGCACGACAGAGAAATAGGTAGTAGGCCAACGGTGTGGACGGGAAGCAGGAAGTCGAGAGATAACATCTACAGCCCACAGAATTACCAACCATATACAGTTTCTGTATATACCTGTTTACCACTTTTTAAGAGTTTCTGAGACGAGGTCAAGTTGACCTAGAACTCACTATGTAGCCCAGGCTAGCCTGAAGTAAAAGCAATCTTCCTGCCTTGACCTTCCAAGTGCTGGGATTTCAGACATGGACCCCCATGCCCAGCTATGTAAACCTTTTTTAACCATGAAATCACTCATAACTCAGAAGCCATATAATACAGACCATGGAAGCTAGGCCCGGGGGCATGCAGATACAATTCCAGCACTCAAAAGGCTGAGGCAGGATCATAGTTGCTGGCTAGGCTGGACTACAGGTACTCAGTGAGACCTCGTTGTAAAAATGTGGGAAGTATGGCTCAGTGGTAGAACACATATCTAGCATGTCTGAGGACCTGGGTACTATCTCCAGCACCAAAAATGGGGGTGTGTGGAGTTGGGACAAACTAGGAACTTATGTCAGTCAGTGAAGGATCACCTTATGAACATAAGGACCTGAGCTAATGCCAGGTGTTATGGTATGTACATGTAATCCAAGCACTGGGGAGACAGAGACAGGAGGATCCTTGGGGTTCACCTCGCCTAACTGGTGAGCTTCAGGCAGGCCAATGAGAGAGCCTACCCCAAAGGAGGTCGATACTACCTGAGCATGTCACCTGAACTACACCCCCACACCCCACACCACACATCTTGCATACACACAAACTAAGAGCAAGTGAAATAAACGATTTTAAAAGATGCCTTTGGGGGCTGGCGAGATGGCTCAGCGGGTAAGAGCACTGACTGCTCTTCCAAAGGTCCTGAGTTCAAATCCCAGCAACCACATGGTGGCTCACAACCACCCGTAATGAGATCTGACACCCTCTTCTGGTGTGTCTGAAGACTGCTACAGTGTACTTTATTAATAGATAAATCTTTGGGCCGGAGCAAGCGGGGCCAACTGGAGCTAGCAGAGGTCTTAAATTCAATTCCCAACAACCACATGAAGGCTCATAACTACAGTGTACCCATATACATAAAATAAACAAATACATCTTTTTTAAAAATGCCTTTGTCTCAGATCTGGTCTGTAGGCCAAGTCCAGCAGCCTCTGCTGTAACTCCATGCAAGCCCCATGCTTACAGCCAGCCTGTGGGCCGGAAAAGAAATGCTTACAATTCCACAGCTGAAGATGTCCACTTGCTTGGTCAGCTGCCCCACTCTGATGAAGTTTTCAGGCAGATATGCAGCTGAGGCCTGGAACAGGTGAGTCTTCATTACAGTATATTTGGTCTTTTTGTTGTCGGGACATGGATGAGCTACAGGATGAGCCAGCTTGGGGTTAAGATGCTGGTCCAGCAGAACATTGGCACTGTGGGAAAGCAAGTGAAGAAAAACTTTGAATTCTGGGAAGAAAAGGTTGTGTGGAGACACACTGGCCAAACAATTTAGCATTAGGCAACATCAACCCTACGAATGGTGGAGGAAAGGCGGTCACAGAAAGCACTCAATATAAAATAGCCAGCCATAAATGGGCAGGGCCCTGGAAACCCACTCACTCCATTTAAATGGAAATGGAATTGAAAATTAGCCTAGTTGCCCCAGGAATATGTAGGAGATGCAGACTTCCACTCCCCACAGATACCAGCCCTGGCCAGCAGAGAAGTCGAGCCCACTGCTTATACTGGCCTAGACTCTTCCAAAGCTCTTCCCATGACAAGCTCTGGCCTCACCTGGGCAAATCCAAATACTGGCATTCTTTTTTTTTGTTTTTATGTTTTTTTGAGACAGGGTTTCTCTGTTTAGTTCTGGCTGTTCTGGAACTCACTCTGTAGACCAGGCTGGCCTCGAACTCAGAAATCCACCTGCCTCTGCCTCCCAAGTGCTGGGATTAAAGATGTGCCTAGCCTTTTTTTTTTTTTTAAAGATTTATTTATTTTATGTATATGAGTGTACTGCAGCTCTACAGATGGTTGTAAGCCATCATGTAGTTGCTGGGATTTGAACTCAGGACCTTCAGAAGAGCAGTCAGTGCTCTTAACCACTGAGCCATCTCTTCAGCCCCAACACTGGCATCCTTTATAACTCAGTTTGCTCAGGTTGTAGGGAAGGGGAGCATTTTTTAAATTTTTAAAAGGAGAAGTGAAAATATACTTTGATCTAGTCATAACTGGAGGGAGTTAACTCAGAGAGAGAATCCCTGGTTGGGGGTGGTGGCGATGGGAACAAAAAGCTAGTATTTTCTTTTATTGCATTTGTTTGTGGGGAGGAAGCATGCATGCCACATCTTGCCAGGGGAGCTCAGTGGGAAATTTTGCAGGATTTGGCTCTTTGCTTCCATCATTTAGACTCAAGGGATCAAACTCAGGCCATCTGGCTTGGCAGCTAGCATCTCTACTCACTGAGCCATCTCACTGGCCCACCAAGCAGTATTTGAAAAAGAAGATACCAGGCCAGACACGGTGGCAGCTCCCCTATCATCCTTAGCACTTAGGAAACTGAGATAGGAGGGCTGCTGGAAGTTCGAGGCCAGTGTAGGCTACATAGTGAGCTTCAGGTCAGCCTGGGCTACACTGGTAAGTTACAGGCCAGTTCTGCTCTACAGCAAGACTCTGTCTCAATAAACCAAAAAAAAAAAAAAGAAA
>NW_022196903.1:106847833-106853785 GCF_008632895.1 Mastomys coucha | reverse complement strand
AAAAAAAAAAAAAAAAAAAAAAAAGTTTAAAAATATTTTTTATAATAGGCAGCAACTCCAATATCTACTATTAGGAATCTATAAGTAAATATGAGCAAGCCGCTTCACCACAAGGTTAAGCAATCACAACAAACCGTTAAAGCTTGCAACATGGGGAGATGACTCCCTGATCAAATAAGTGGGGAAGCAGAGGAGGAACTGGGAGCCATGAAACCAACCAGTCTTAGGGGTGAGGATTTGTGTGGGAGGAGAGTAAGAAATTGAAAATGAGTCAGAATGCAACTGGATGGCAGAGCACGCCCAGAGTGATGGCACCATCAAATGTAAGTCAGGAGGGGAAAGAGGAAAGGGCTTTTGAGTTGGCATGTACCACATGGGAGAGAACCTCGAGGAACCACAAGACCTAGGGTCCTGCTGCTGGTTCTGCTAAAGGCCTTGGACTCTTGGAATCTCTCCCATGATGCCAGTCCTCTTGCTCTTGGAAATCTGACGCTAAGATGCTGTGGGATAGGAAGCCTCCCTGACGAGACCTATCACTAACAGACAGGCACGGCGGGTACTGAAGAAAGTTTAAATGGGTATAGCTCAAATCCCAAGGCCGGGCACAGTTCCTAGAAGGTGTGCAGGCCGGCTCACTCCCGAGTAGATGGTCAAGTATTCAGGGTGCTGTGGCCTACGGGGAAAGTAACCCAGAAAGGACGCAGACAGAATGACTTCACATACTGGGGGAAACATACTTCACAACTTCACATACTGGGCGTGAGCAGAGAGCACACCTCAGAAATACTGAAGAACTGAAGAGAGAGCTAAGAGAGGGGAGGTAGAGGAGAAGGGGGAGGGGAGAGGCAGACAGACAGACAGACAGACAGACAGCAAGAACAGGAGCTAGCCTCATTCTCAAAGCCAGGCCTGGGGAGCAGGCCCAGCTCATCCTGTCCTCTCACCTCTTTTTTTTTTTTTTTTTAAGATTTATTTCTTTATTTTATGTATTTACCATTGCCCTCTTCAGACACACACCAGAAGAGGGCATCAGACCCCATTGCAGATGGTTGTGAGCCACCATGTGGTTGCTGGGAATTGAACTCAGGACCTCTGGAAGAACAGTCAGTGCTCTTAACCACTGAGCCATCTCTCCGGGCCGCCCTCTCACCTCTTAACGTTGCTGTGGATGATGTCCAGGCTATGGAGATGTTCCACAGCTAGAAGAAGCCCTGAGCAGATGCTGGCCCGCTGTGGCCAGGGCAGCATGTCTGAGTCTCCCTAAGAGAAAGAGAAGGAATAAAAAGGGTCACTCCTGAACTATTCCAAAGCCCGTTCTTAGACTCCTTCCAATCCATCCTTGTCACAGGGCTCAACCGGTGCCATGTACTACCTTGAGATGATATCATTTGTTTCAAACAGAGCTACTTGAAAGTCCAAGGTCAGGCACACATGCGCTGTGTGACTTTGGGAGGATTCTTGAAGCCCCTGAGCTTCTGTTGTTTCCTTGGGTATGAAATGGACTTGTAGGGCTGGGGGATTAGCTCAGTGGGGGAGCACTTGCCTTGTTTGTGTAAAGCCATAGATTTGATCTTAACACTATAAAGACAAGGAGGGGGCGGGCAGCTGGGGATGTAGTTCGGTTTAAACTGTCACTATGTCCCAGGTCCTGGATTTCATTCCCTAGCACTGCATAAACCAGGCATGGTAGCACATGCTAGTACTCCTAGAACTCAGAAAGTAAAGACAGGAAGACCAGAACTTCAAGGTCACTGTCTGCCATACAGCAAGCTTGAGGCTAAACCTGGCTACTGGTGACTCTGTCCCCCACCCCCACCCCCAAAAAACAAAATATCATAAATAAAAATAAAATGGAATAAAGGATGCATTGATGTCTGTATTGAAGATTGTACACTCTTTGAAGTCCTTAAATTGACCCCCTAGGCAAGAGCTATGTGTTCCGTCCTATGAGCATAGCCCATGGTTACCTGAGCCCAGAGTCTGTCCTGCAGAGAGCCATTTGCCATGTAGGGGTAGATGAGGCTGTGGAACTGTCTTCCAGTGCAGAAACCCAGGAGAGGTAGGACGTTGGGGTGGCAGCATCTGAACCCAGCACAAGTGAACAGTCAGGCATCAAAGAGCAAGAGCCAGACACAGACCCTCTCTCCCAGCTCAGACCACCTTCCAGGTGCCACAGGCTCTGGTCCCTGACGGCCTCACCCTATGTCCCTGCTGTTCAGTCTGCCACCATCCCCAACTCCCCTTCTGGGAACAGGTTGAAGGATAGGAGGCCACCACACTTGCCTCAGGGTTAGTCAAGAGGGGACTCCCGCTGTCTGAGTCACCTTTCTCCTCTTGGCTTTCCTCATGATTCTGGCCACATCTCATGCTCCACATGTGAACCATCCACATGTCTACCTGGGAAAGGACGCTTATCTTCTGACTCCCAGAGAACTCTTGCCTCACAAATCACCATGCACTGTTACACGCAGTTTTGTGGTCACAGCCCAGGCTACCTCACCGGGCAACTACAGATGCCAGGTCGTGCTGCCTTCCCATACCCTACTTCACACCCGTCTCACTCACTAGCCGTTTGCACGCCAGTCTGTACTGCATGCATCGTTGAGGCGGGAACTCTGTGAGTTTGAGGCCAGCCTGGTCTACATAGAGAGTTTCGAGCCAACCAGGCTGCATAGCAAAACCTAGTCTCAAAAAATAAAATAAGCCAGGTGTCAGTGGCTCACACCTTTAATCCCCAGCACTTGGAAGGCAGAGGCAGGTAGATCTCGGTAAGTTTAAAGCCAGCCTGGTCTACAGCGCAAGTTCCAGGACAAGCAGGGATATACAAAGAAACCCTACCTCAAAAATAAAATAAAATAAAATAAACCAGTCTTCGATTCTGGGCTATATAAACACATGCAGAGGCAAATTTAGTTCTGTGGGTCCCCACATAGCTAATGCTGAGATGGGTTTGCCATTAGATCACCAGTCTGTTTGCCTGTTTCAAAATAGTATAGGAAGATCTCTTTCTTCATACATGGAAGGAGGAGCTGGAAAAAGCTAAGGTCTTCTTGAAAATTCTAATTTTTTTTTTTTTTTTTTTTTTTTTTTTTTGCTGCATAAGAAGCGCATAGACTCTGGACACCGTCCATGAACACTCACACTCTGGCCCAGCCACTTACTAGCTGTGTGGTCTTGGGCCAAACACTGAGCCTCTCTGGGCCCTCAACTTATACATCTATACAACTCTGACCCTGGGATCTGTGTTGCAACATTCTGGTGACGCTGGAATGAGCTTGTATAGGCTATGACCTGAGCAAATGCCCCAGAGTTTGTGTGTTAGAAACTGAATCCCCAAATTTATGGCCCGAGGTATTTGGAGGCAGGGTGCTTAGGAGTAATTAGGGTTAGGGGAGGACATGGACTAGGGTTGTACAAGAGGAGAGACTCTCAGTCTCACTGTGTGATGCTGCTGCTGTGGTATCAGCTACATGAGGCCTCAATGGGTGCCCTCTGACTTCCCTGCCTCTAAAACCACGAAATAAACAAACTTGTGCTTTAGAATCCCGCCCCCTCTGTGACACTCCGTGACAGCAACAGAAAATGGCCCAGAACAATAATGGCAATGCTAACTGCTTGCTTTGCCCACAGTACTGCTTGCCGTCATCCTTAAGCCAGGGGCTCCGCCCAGGAAGCTCACCTGAGGCAGAGCTGCATCTCTGCCTGTAGGAATCTGTCCATGGACCCTGGACTCGAGCCGGCCGCCTGTGGGAAAACACACAGCCCCTGAAGACCCATCCAGCCTCAGCCGCAGGCCTCACCGCGCCCTGTAGACACCCTCATCTCACCTCCCTGAGCTTCTTGAAAGCAAAGGCCACACCGTTCCTTTGTCCCCGGTAGATATCGGCAAAGGTCCCCTCGCTGATTCGGTGGCTTTGGTCAAAGTCCTCAGTTGCTTGGACTACATCTGCTTCACTCCAGAAAAGCCTGGAGTTGCCTCCGGGCAAACTCAAAAGCTTTTCCTGTTTGGGGACAGACGTGGAGGTGCTGCCACACTGGGGATTGGGGGAGAAGAGTGGGTGGTGACCATGAAAGCTGGCTGTCCCGGTCCCCCAGGGGTCCCTGGAATACCAAGGGGCTTTCCCTTCTTTGTTAAAAGTGGTATCAAAGTTCAAATAATCACAATTCTCTCAGCAGGGCTTTGGAGACAGCTCGTATGGAAAGACTATACTCAGAAGTCCAGTTTATATAACTCCCCTGCTACGCACACTCGTCTACTCCAGTCACATCCAAAATATCGGGGATAAAATCCTGATAAAGGATAAGAGGCAATAAGACCCCAAAAGGGGTTCTGTGCCTCCTGGATTTCAGACTAGTCGCTGGTATCCCCTAACTCAGACGTGTTCCAGATTAGTCTTTCCAATCGTCACCACGGCCTCATAATTAGGCATAAAGGTACCCCAAGTAATGATTTGTAAATGGTTAAGATTGGACTTTGTCTCCTGGCCGACACAATGTTTCCAACTATCCTAGTTTAATGTTTTATGTACTAGAGAGTAATTGATGGGTTTCCCTCACTCTAGGACATTAGCTAAAAGTGTTAGGTTGACACTCCCTTCTGCCTGCCTCCAACAAGAACCAGAGAATTAGCATAAGAATACCTCAACAGTGAGGGCTCCACCCCTCTTCCTCCTGTTTCACACCTAGCTACCAGACTCTGCTGACCTTGGTGTGGGGGTCACTTGCCTACGTGACTTCAGTCTAGCAGAAGGTCTGGGAGAAGAAGAAGGACTTGGACTCGCAGAAGGAATAGCACTAAAATTTAGATGGGCTAGGACTCAGATTCATGCATCCGCATTCCCCCGGGGCCCAGAGTGCTTGGGCCCGGGGGATACAGCACCAGTTCAGAGGAGATAGCTGCTGCTTTAGACCCAGTATGTTTTAGATAGCCTTAGATGTACCTCAACTATTGAGCTGCCAGATTTACCATCTCTCTTTTGCAATGACTGTAAAAGTCTGATGCCATTTCTAAGAAATACATTTAGATCTTATACTTCATGTGTCCTCTCTGCCGTCATTTCTTCGCCTAAGCCTTGTTGACCTGACTAGGACCCCCGTTTCTCCCGCGGGTTGAGGGAGGCCCAGATCGGCTGGCCCGCGGCACTCCCCTTTCAAACACAGGCACACAGAAATTGATATTTTTGAAGTTACTTTAAACCCTTATTAATCATTCTAGGAAACTATTCTACACAAAAACAGGAAATTAAAGATGAAATCTGTCTCCTGCAGTTAGATACACTAGGATTGGCTTATAGAAAATGAGAATGAAGTCAGGCGCTGGTGGTTCATGCCTTTAATCCCACCACTTGGGAGGGAGAGGCAGGCGGATTTCTGAGTTCGAGGCCAGCCTGGTCTACAGAGTGAGTTGTAGGACAAGCCAGGGCTACACAGAGAAACCCTGTCTCGAAAAAAACAAAACAAAACAAAACAAAATAGAAAATGAGAATGGGGCCGGCAAGATGGCTCACCAGGTAACCAGGCAACACAAGTTCAATCCCCAGGACGTTAATAATAAAGTCCTGGAAGTCCTCTAACTTCGCATGTGTGCCACAGCACACACATGCCCTCACATATACATACATACAAAATAAATAAATGTAGAATAAAAATTTAAAGATTATGTACAAAATTAAAAGAAAACAAAGGTTAAAAGAAACTTTTTTATAAATGATTTTTAAAGTTTATTTATAAGTGCTCTATCTGCATTTACACCTGCATGCCAGAAGAGGGCATAAGATCATATTATAGATGACTGTGACCCACCATGTGGTTGCTCTTGCTCGGAATTGAACTTAGGACCTCTGGAAGAGCAGCCAGTGTCCTCTCTCTCCTCTCTCCTCTCTCCTCTCTCCTCTCTCCTCTCTCCTCTCTCTCTCTTTCCTCTCTCTCTCTCTCTCTCTCTCTCTCTCTCTC
>NW_022196903.1:106840471-106847532 GCF_008632895.1 Mastomys coucha | reverse complement strand
AGACCCAGTTTCCCTATGTACCCCTGGCTGGCCTGGAGCACACATTGCAGACCAGGCTAACCTCCACCTGCCCGCCTGTCCTCCAACTGTCCCTAAAGGTCCTTAATGACTCAACCATCTCTGAACATGACTAAGTTACAGAGGATATTTATTAAACAGCCTAGGAGTTGCTGCTTTCTCCCCCAGGGACAAGCCCAAACCCCCAACTCCTCAAGAACATAAAAACTTTTGACATCTTTAAAAAACAAAACTATGTCACTCTGCTGGTCTTGAACTCACTGTGTATACCACACTAGTCTCTAACTCACACAGAACTGCCCACCTCTGCCTCCCAAGTGCTGGGATTAAAGGGCCACTACTCCAGGGGTGTAGTTATGGTTCAGTGGTTAAATGCAGAGGGCCCTGGGTCAATGCCCAATGTGGCAAACATGAATTCGGGCCTGAGTTAGGACTCAGTACTAGGGTGCTTCGTTAGGCCCTGAATAATGCCCCAAAGATACAACCCACCAAGACCCCCAAACTCAGTGCAGCACACACCTCTCATTTTGCTGATGAGTATCCTTAGTCTCAGAAGCTTGGAGAGACGCCCATGGATCCCTTGTCCTCCCCACCCCCACACTGGTCTCAGGGAATGAAGAAACTGTTTTTTAACACAACTGGGATAGAAGCAAAGGGTGGGTTACCTTAGACTGGGGAGAGACAGGGACGTCAGGTTTCAGAGAACAAGGAGCATCCCCCTCACATGGCTGCTGACATGAGGCCTGCTGCTGGGCCCCAGCCGTGGTGGTCCCTGGAAAGGACAACAGGGTCAACACTCTGCCTGGGACTCATCCAGAAACACCCTTCTCCCTCGGTCAGTGCTGTCACCACCTGACACCACGTGCCAGCTGACAAGCTCCATGGGTGTCATTTCACTCAAGCCTGGTGACATCTTGCAACAGGTGCAACTTATCATTTGAATGACAGGAGGAGACCAGGAAGTGGGAGATGTCTTAGGCAGTCCAGGTCACAGGATGGGGGATGCCCCTGTGCTGTCCCACTGCCTGTTAGGGGACACAGAGAAACCTCCACTGTGGTTCACAGCAGAGGCTGTTCACCAAGCACTCCCAGAGGCCCAGGGGAAAGTAAGGACAAGAGCAGAAGAGAAGAGGTCACACAAGCATTCCACTGGGGATGGCCTGAAGGACTGGGGAAATTAAGGGTACTGGGGAGGGGAGGCGGGGGAGGCTCAGCACTCACTCGGTAAATACCCAGGCACAGTTAGTTAGCACCTTCATCCCATGGGTACCAGTAACCAGGGATGACTCAAGCACCTATCATGCTACCTTGGAGAAGGGTCTCGGGTATCCTAAGACTCTGGTACCCTCCTGGAGTCCTGGAACCAACCCCTCAGTGGCCACTGGGTCACCAGAAGTTTGATCATCACTGAAACTGGCCGATGGAAGCATGAATGGTCTACTAGTGTGGGTTGGTTTGCTTGTTATTGGTTTTGGGTTTTTAAAGATTGATTGATTGATTGATTGATTGATTGATTAATTGATTGAGTATACAGCAGAGGACCAGATCTGCTTATAGGTGGTTGTTAGCCACACCATGTGGTTGCTGGGAATTGAACTCAGGACCTCTGGAAGGGCAGCCAGTGCTTTTAACCTCTGAGTCATCTCTCCAGCCCTTGTTTTTGTTTTTTGAGACAGGGTTTCCTCTGTGTAGCTCTGGCTATCCCGGAGCTCTCTCTGTAGACCAGGCTGCCTTTGCTTAATGAGAGCTGGGACTCTCATAAGGGCCACCATCCGGCAGGATTTTCCATTTTTAAATGTGTTAAAAGAACTGTCTGAGGCTTCCCCAGATGGCTGAGCAAGGCAGAGTAGCACAAGTAGTAGATGAAGTAACTAACCATGAACCATGCGTGCAGCCTGGACAGCAGCACAGAGCCTTCAATGCACTGCTTTCCATGTCTGTATGGACACTGCAGATTTTTGATAAGAAACTACACATACTACAGCACATACCACACACAGAACATACACCCCACACAAACACACACCCCCCACACACCCATAAACCACACCAAACTCCACGCATCACACACACATCCCATACCATACCACACACACAATATACACCACATACACACACACACACACACACACACACATGCACACACACGAACCACAAACACTACACACACTACATACAGTGTTGCCACAGTGGATCACAGAGGGCCTAGCGTGTGTCTTCCTGCCTGCCAAGCACTGCACAAGTTCATGGAAGGTCAGGGATACACAGCGGAACCCATTCATCTCCACATAAAAGTCCTCAAAATACAACCCTCCAAGTGCCCAAACCTTTCCCCTAAAAAACATCCTCAAACAGCAGCTTCCCTGGACAGCACACGGGTCTGGAATCTGGGGCTTTCCCAGGGCTGAATGGCCTCAGTGATCAATGGAAAGAATAATCCCTCCTGCTTCAAGTACAAAAATAGAAGAGTGACTTCCGCTTCTGTGGGAGGGGCTGCAGGGACAAGCCCAGTAGCCCCGGCACACCTGCTCCCCAGGGCCACTCAAGAAAGTGAGCCATACACAGGCTAATGGTGAAAGTACGGAGAGGCCCTGGCATGTCCCCACTCCTCTCCAACCTCCCCTCTCATTATCTTCCTTCCTTAGACAAAGGAATAGCAGTTTGGCACAGGTCTGAGGACCCCTTACCTGTCAGGAATTGGTGTTCACAGGTCAGCACATTCTCCCCTTTCCTTCAGTATCTTTAGTTACAGGAAATAGTCCTTGGCCTAGTGTCAAGTGCTGGACCACCTACACACACACCTTTCCTTCTCTACCTTTTTTGAGATGGGGTCTCACTATGCAACCCTGGCTTTGGAACTGGATATAGAAACTATAGAGGACACAAGGTCTTTGTGCCCACAGGCTGACTCCAGGTGTGACTTAGACCCCACTAGATCCTCCCCTAGCCCTTTAATCTATAGAATCCATACTTTCTCTCCTCCTTCCTTCCTTCCTTCTTCTTTCTCTCTCTCTCTCTTTGTCTCTCTCTGTCTCTCTCTCTCTGTTTCTCTCTCTCTGTCTCTGTCTGTCTCTCTCTTTCTCTCTCTCTCTCTTTCTCTCTCTCTCTCTCTCTTTCTTTCCACTGCCCAGCTAGAATCTGTGAGGACGTGACAGCCTGCCCTGACCTGATGGCCCTGTGGTGCTGCCTGCACAGAAATGAACTGTGCTATTCTTCCAAGTACTCGGACCTGAGCAACCATTCACATACATCCTCCGTGATGACTAAAGAAGCATAACATGGAGCCAGGCATCCGGTAAGGGCCACGGACCTGTTGCTCTGGAATGCCTGGGAGATCCTAGTGGCCTGAGGTGAGGTAAGAACAGGATAATGGGCCATGAGGTGCTAACATCTGCCTTTGCCACTGTAAAACTTGCTTCTCGCTATGGGAAAGGGATGACATGGTCTTTTATTACTATATAGCAAGAAAGTAAGAAACAGCTGAGGAGCTGGGTGGTGGTGGTGGCGCACGCCTTTAATCCCAGCACTTGGGAGGCAGAGGCAGGTGGATTTCTGAGTTCGAGGCCAGCCTGGTCTACAGAGTGAGTTCCAGGACAGCCAGGGCTATACAGAGAAACCCTGTCTCGAAAAAAAACAAACAAAAAACAAAACAAAACAGAACAAACAAACAAACAGCTGAGGGAAGTAAAACAATTTTCTTGCCCAGCTGTGGATTCCATGGACAGTTGTTTTGCACACCTTTCTACTGGCTATGGGGTTGTTTTTAATTGGATTTCCTTGTTCCCTCACACAGATCTATATGGTTACTAGCTCTGATATTTGCAGAGACCCCCATAAGAAACCATGTTGTCCTGGAATTTGCATTCATCCCCCTGCCTCTGCTTCTACCCAGCTGAGGTCCCTGATTCTCTGCAATAGGATGCAATGGGCTCTGTTCTTACCCATTTACAGATGGAGGGACTCAGAAATGAGGGGGCTGAGAGGGAATTTAAGCACCAGTTGATCAGCCTCAGGCCCAAGCTCCTAACCGTGACTTCTCCATGCAGGGCTGGGTAGCTTCAGGCTCCTCAGTGAGCTGAATGGGTCTGGGATCTTAAGCTTGCAGGCCAGAGGCTACAAAGATGAGAAGTGAGCCCCTGGGAAGTCATTGCTAGGTGTCCCCTTGTCATCTGTTAGGCTGATGCTCTAGCCTGAGCATGAGAGGCTGAACACACATGCAATGTGCTCTGCAAGGCTCTGGGACAGCAGTGTATGCTGTATGGGGGAGGCAGGAGTGCTCAAATTCCATGATTTAAGTCACCTAGAGCAAATCCTTATTTCTCCTTTTGCTGAAAATGATGGGAGAAGGAGTGGCTCAGTGGTAAAGCACTGACTTCTCTTCCAGAGGTCCTGAGTTCAATTCCCAGCAACCACATGGTAGCTCCCAACCATCTATAATAGGATCTGATGCTCTCTTCTGGTATGTCTGAAGACAGCTACAGTGTATTCATATAAATAAAATAAATAAGTCTTTTAAAAAAAACACAGAAATATATGTTTTTGTTTTAATCCCAGGTGTGAAGATACCAGGCTGCGTGGCAGCAACTGACTATGATTTGCCTCAGGCTCTAGCAGAGGCATGGTTTTGCCAGCTGCAGATAGTTTCTGCGATTGTGTGACATTTGGAATTCTGGGAATTTTTCAGAAGGTATATAAATTCTACAGCCCCGAGAGGTGGGGGTGGTGGCTGTTGGTCACTCAGGAGGGTTGGTTGCAGTTTGTGAGTAGTCATGCTCAAAGAGGATAGAAATTAGATTCATGGGTCTCCTTCCCCCTCTATCCTTCTTTCCCTCCTATCTAGTGATGGGGGTAAAACTGGGGTGGGGGTGTTGGGGGATAAAGGGTAGGAAGAAGAACCCACAAAGTAGCAAAGACCACCACTACATAACACGTTTATGGTCTGGGGGGTTTGGAGTGCTGAAAATTGAAGCCAGGCCCTGTGCATACCAAACAGACATTCTGCCATGGGCCACAGGGACCCCTGACCTCAGCTCCTTGAGTAAAGCTCGATTACAGCCACCCAGGTACATAGCCCAGAATAGAGTTGAAATCAAGATCCTCCTGCCTCAGACGCTCACATAGCTGGGATTGCACACATACACCACCTCACCTGTTTCCCCTTTTCTAACTCACTGTGCAGTGTGCTTTGATGTATACATACACACCATGCCCCCAAAAGAAAAAAATAATACTCATGGGTCTGAAAAGATGGCTCAACAATTAAGAGCACTGGTTGCTCTTGAGGAGGCTCTGGGCTTGATCCCAGCACCCACACAGTGATACACCACCATCCCCAGGGAATCCCAGGGAATCTGATGGTCTCTTTTGCCTCCACGGGCACTGTACACAAGTAGTCCATATGCACTGTCAGGCAAAACACCCATACACATAAATTAAAAATGAATAAATCTAAAACTCAGAAGAGGAGGAGGAAGAAAAGGGGAGCACCTGCACCCAGAAAGGAGTGTGGCTTCATAGGCTGGCCCTTCTCCTGTTCATACTTGAGGTTTCTTCTAGAAGTAGCCACAGGCCCAGGCCCTGGCTTCACAGCCTCTGGGAAGGTTGGGAGGGGAGATGTGCTCTCAGGAACCGGCGGCTTCCCTGGAACAAGGTAGAAAAGATGGTGTTACTTTCCATGACCAGGAAGCTATGAAGAGGCAGGTCTGGAAGTCAGAGACTTAAGGTCCAACGCTGTCTCCAGCACAAATTCTCACTGGGCCTCCTGAGTTGTTTTCTCTGGGTCACGGCCTGCTCATATGTCCACTGGGCTATGACAACGTGATTTGGCTCTGACATTCTAAAACACACCACACACACACACACACACACACACACACACACACACACACACACACCACACCTAGCTTCTGACTAGATAGTTGTTTAACTTTCAAAAGGTCAATTTCCATCCATGAGCTTCCTACAAGATGGAGACCATCAGGGCTGGAGAGATGGCTCAGCAGTTAAGAGCACTTACTGCTCTTGCAGAGGACCTGGGTTCTATTCCCAACACCCACTATAGCACTCCAGTTCCAGGGGATCCTTCTGATCCCCATGAGCACTAGGCATGCGCATTGTACACATGTGTGCATAGAAACACTAGTACACATTAAATAAACAGGGACTGTGGGAGTCCAGGTGTGGAAGGGCTTTGGAAAGGGCTGTGCAGTTTACTGAAGGTGGAAACAAGCTGAAGACACCCGTCTGGGAGCTGGGTGTAGGGGCACCTGCAGAGCAGGCACAAGACCCTGGGTTCCAGGAGCCCAAGTCCTGACTGTCCTGCAGTTTCTCTTCTCAGCTTCGTATGTGAAAATCCTACACAGCAGCCATATCTAGAGACAGCCCCTGGGCCTGCCCTCACCCAGCACACACACCCTCTTCTATCTTCCTCTGGCACTGTGTGCAGGTGGTGCATACACAGGGCCACAGGCAAAACACTAGACTAAGCCAGCCATGGTTGCAACCCCTTTCATGCCAGCACTGGGGTCTCCATGAGTTCAAGGCCATTCAAATAAGAGAAACTACAGGCATAATGGTGCATAGCTTTGATCCCAGCACCTGGGAGGCAGAAGTGGGTAGATTTCTGTGAGTTTGAGGCCATCCTGGTCCACAGAGTGTATTCTAGGACAGCCAGGGCTACATAGCAGGACAGAAAGGAGTTTCAACCGCCTCAAGCTGGGTGGGCAGCCTAGGAACAGGAGCATCTATCCAGAGAGCATTCATGGTACAAATGGGGTGTCTGTTGGCTCTGCCCATGATAGCCTACAGAGCTAACCAGCCTTTTAGCAACTACCTCAGCCTTTGTCTAGTTCCTGCCATGGTTCTATAAAAACTCTAGAGAAGGAAGTTTCATAGCATTTTCCTCTCTTAGAAAGCCACTTCCTCTCAGGAGTTTCTCTTGCTTTTCCTCAATTTCTCATGATTCTATAATAATTCTTTCTTTTTTCTAGATTTTTTTTCGTTTTTTTTTTTTTTTTTTTTTTTTTTTTTTTTTTTTTTTTTTT
>NW_022196903.1:106829020-106840249 GCF_008632895.1 Mastomys coucha | reverse complement strand
CCAAGTGCTGGGATTAAAGGCATGACCCACCACTGCCTGGCTTTAGATTTATTTTTATTTAATGTGTATGTATATGTGCCTGCCACATGTATACAGCGCCCACAGAGACCAGAATAGGGCATCAGATCCCCTGGAGCTGGAATGACAGATAGCTGTGAGCCACCCAATGTGAACTCTGGTCTTCCCAGAAGCATTCTTAACCCCTGGGCCATCTCTCCAGCACCCTATAATTCTTAAATAGTTTATTTATGCTTTCCATACTCCAAAGAGGATCTATGTATTTTTTTAGTTTAGTTTTGTTTTGTTTTAAGCCAGGATCTTATTATGTAGCCCTAGCTAGTCTGGCCTAGAACTTGCTATGTAGAACAGAATAGACTCACATCGCTCCTTCTGCATCTACTGAGATTAAAGGACTGTGTCATCGAATCTGGACTTTGAATCTTTCATCTTCATTTTAAGCCATTGTCTCAGATTGGCCTTTGATGAGTAGGACCATAGTAACCTGGGTCAAGCACGACTCAGGGGAGAAAGGTCCCATTACACTAAAACCCTGCTCCATCATCACAATCCAGTCTCACGGGTTCTTTCTTCACAGACTGTTCAAACCCTGGCACTGTTCCTCCCTGTACCAGTCTTTAGCAAATGTGTTTTGATTTGGTTTTGGTTATTATGCTGTTATTTGGGTTAGAGTTTTGGGGTTTTGTTTTGTTTGCTGAGAAAGGGTCTCTTAGAGCCCAGGTTGCCTCAAACCAACCATGTATTGAGAGTGAACTCCTAATCCTTATGCCTCCAACCCCAAGTGCTGGCTGGGCTTAGGGACTAGCATCTATTGGGTCATGCCACCTGGAATGTCACCTCTAAGCCAGCCACTACCCCACAGCAGCCAAACCACACAGTCTGTGCCTTGTAGACCAGGCTGGCTCTGAAGCCCTGGAAGGGAACAGACAGTCTTTGTAACAAAATGTCAACAAAAACCATTTGCTGAGGTAACTGCCAATTCATAAGCATACCTGCCACCAAGCTGCCCAAACAGGGGGTGACCAAAAGCAGATACTAAAAATGTCCCCAGGAGGCAGGCTGTTCCATATACCTCTTACACAGCCTCCGCTGGGCCAGGGACACTATCTTTCTTGTGTTGTTCCGCTCTCTCCAGACAACCTAGAGTAGAAATCCCATGGTCCTCAGAGGGCATACCATCAGTACCTCCAGACAGATATATGAAGCAGGACAGAGGTGGCTCCCTGGTAAAGAACCCCCAATTGTGATTTCAGGTTGAAGCCATATCCACAACAGTAGGAAATGATACCCCACTCGTCCCCTCATTGCTCCCAGGCCCAGCATATAATCCATCTTTTCTTTTACATCTTGCATTTATCAGTGTGTGTGTATACAATGTGCATGTGCCAGCATTCATGTGCATGTGTGTGTGAGTGTGTATGTGTGTGTTGAATGTGTGTGAGAGTGTGAGTGTGTATGTGAGTGTTGAGTGTGTGTGTGTATGAGAGTGTGAGTGTGTATGTGTGTGTGAGTGTGAGAGTGTGTATTTATCAGTGTGTGTGTACACAATGTGCACATGCCAGCATTCATGTGCGTGTGTGTGTGAGTGTGTATGTGTGCGTTGAATGTGTATGTGTATGAGTGAGTGTGTGTGAGTGTGTATGTGTGTTGAGTGTGTATGTGTGTGTGAGTGTGTGTGTGTGAGTGTGTGAGGTGTGTATGTGTGAGTGTGTGTGTGTGTGTGTGTGTGTGTGTGAGTGTGGACACTGAGGCTATCATAGAGATTGGGTAGAGTTTGAGACAGAGTCCCTTTGTTGTCTTTCTACTGTGTATAGCAGGGTAGCCAGCCTGAGGACTTCCAAGAATTCTCCTTTCTCCATCTCCCAGCTCCTTTAGGGGCACTAGAAATACAGACACAGGTGCCTGTGTCTCTGGGGATTTGAACTCAGGTTCTCAGGTTTGTGAAAAAGTGCTTTTATACACTGAACCATCTCTTCAGCTAGAGGCATTTTCTTTTTTTCCTTTTTTAAAGATGTATTTATTATTATAGATGAGTACACAGAAGAGGGAGTCAGATCTCATTACGGGTGGTTGTGAGCCACCATGTGGTTGCTGGGATTTGAACTCATGACCTTCGGAAGAGCAGTCAATGCTCTTACCTGCTGAGCCATCTCACCAGCTCCGAGAGGCATTTTCTTGAGTGAAGCCTGGCTGAGACTCAGTTTCTTCATCAGTAACATGGAGGTCAAGGGTCACACCATCCTTACCTAACCTCTGGGTCCTATTGCTAGTGATTCTGTTCTTTCCCAGCTGCTGGGAATGGAGCCAGTGCTTGCCACTGAACCACTGAGTCACAGCCCAGCCCTAGGATGTTTTTTGTTTAGCACAAATCTGTGTCTCTCTGTGCAGGCATATGTGCTGTGGCATAAGGGTACCAGCACTCTCAGCTGCCGTTTTCGAGCTCCACCCGTAAGGCATACTAAAGCTTCCTTTACTGTTTTCATTGCAGAGAAAGTCCACCATTTCTCTCTCTTTCCTGTTTTTTTTTTTTCTCTAATGACGTGCCCTAGCCTGCACCTGGCAGGGTGTCACATGGTCACATTCTGGACTGGGGTCGGAAGAAGACACACTGGGTGGGGACGCATGAGAAGGCCTGGAGGGAACCTGTCACCACATTCGAGGTTCACACTTCCTCAACCACACAGGGATACCTAATGACACTTGCAGGGCCACGCCCAACCACAGACATCAGCTGACAGCCCCAGGTCAGGCACTACTACGTCAGGCCCCACCAGCTTCCTGAGAATTTCCCCCCCCACCCCCCACCCCCGACTGAGTGAGCCTTGGGTTAGATCAAGCTGTCCATAAGCAAATGATAAATAGCTTGTATGAGGTTTGAACCGTTTGGACTGGGGATAGGTCTCAGAGGTCCAGTGCTTGCCAAGCATGAATGAATCCTCAGGTACCACACCCCAAAACCAAAAGGAGTAAAGAAACAGAAATGTTTAAAAAGAGAAAGAAAGAGAGAGAGAGAAAGGAAGGAAGAAAGAAAGAAAAATTAAACACCTTTTTTTTTGTTTTGGTTTGGTTTTTTTAGTTTTTCAAGACAGGGTTTCTCTGTGTAGCCTTGGCTGTCCTGGAACTCACTCTGTAGACCAGGCTGGCCTCGAACTCAGAAATCCACCTGCCTCTGCCTCCCAAGTGCTGGGATTAAAGGCGTGCACCACCACTGCTTAAAATTAAACACCTTAATTTGTCTTTCCTAGTAGTCGGTGTGCCTCTAGGCAAGGAAGGGTCTGAACTGTGCAGCGCAAACCAGTTTTGCTCTTTCCCACTGTGAAAAAAACCAAATGGAGAAAAATGTGGCTTCTCTTGTTTCTGTTTTCAGGAACCTGTTGTTGCTCAGCCTGCAAACCACCCAAACCCAACCCCCACCCACTCTTTCAGTCACCAGGGAGACAGAAGACACTGGAGTGCCACAAGCTGAGAGGTCAAGAGCAAAGGGTGAGCGTCCTACGTCACCACAGAGCTCCCTCAGAGGGGTAGACCTGCGCTGAGGCAGACAGCTTCCCCAGCCAGCTGGTAGCCAGGGAAGGAGGGTCTTGATCCTCCAAGTCTCTTGCACCTCCCAGAGTGATAGTAATCCTCACCCCAGAGCTCTGGGAGCTTACCTGGGCTTGGCAAAATGAGACAAGAAATGCAGCCGAGCTGGTCAGGACCTACCCACCAGCAATGCATGCTCACAATCACAACCACCAGGAGCTGAGCTCAGGGGAGACCTGATGTTCTAAGTTATCTTCTGCTACACAGTGAGTTTGAGAGGTCAGCCTGGGCTATGTGAAACACTGTGTGGCACTCTGACTGAGAAATAGCCCCAAGAATCTCGGGCATTTGAACATTTGGTAACTAACCAGTTGGTGATACTCTTGGGAAAGGCTTATTAAAGGGCCTGTTAAAGGAAGTATGTCACTGAAGATGGACTTTGAGTGTTTATACACCCATGCCTTTCAGTTTGTTCTCTCTGCTTCATTTCAGTGGTTCAATGTGTACGCTCTCAGCTTTCTGCTCCAGCCAGATTGATGCCTGATTGATGCCGTGCCTCCCCACAGTGACAAACAACAGATTCTTATCCAGCTATATGAATTCCTCCTCCTCCTCCTTCCTTTTCCTCCTCTTCTTTCTCCTCCTACTCCTCCTTCTCCTCCTCATCCCCTTCCTACTACTCTTCCTCCTCCTCCTAAGTTGTCTGTTTTGCTTTTCAAGGCAGGGTTTCTCTGCATAGTCCTGGCAATCCTGGAACTCACTCTGTAGATCAGACTGGCCTTGAACTCACAGAGATCTATCTGTCTGCCTCTGCCTCTGCAGTGCTAGGATTAAAGGCACTCACCACCAGGCCAGACTAACTCTTCAAAGGCACGCATCACCACACCCAACTATCTCTCTCTCTCTCTCTTTTTTTTTAAATTGTCTTGGTCACGGTGTTTGATCACAGCAACAGGAGAGTAACTAACAGAACCTGTCTCAAACCAAAACAAGCCTCTAGGAGCCACACAGGAAGACAAATATTATTACATGCTTTCTCTCTAAGAAACAGAATCTAGCTGGGCGGTGGTGGCACACACCTTTCTTTAATCCCAGCACTTGGGAGGCAGAGGTCAGCCTAGTCTACTACAGAGTGAGTCCCAGGACAACTAGGGCTACACAGAGAAACCCTGTCTCAAAAAAAAAAAGAAGAAGAAGAAGAAGAAGAAGCAGAAGCAGAATTTAGCTAAATATAGAGAGGTAGAAAAATAGAAAGGGGCTGTGAAGGGAAGGAAAGAAGGAATATATAGGGATGTGGAGCAAGAGAGGGAGTGGGGAAACATACTAGCTCTTTTTACTCTCCTATGCAGAATCCATATTTAAACACATACATATATAAATATATATGAGAAAGCAAAAAAGGGGGCAATTTGGGGACAGTAAGGGACCAGTAGAGGAGGCAGGGCAATGTGCAAATATTTGCTAAACATACATATATATGAATGTCAAAATGAAACCCATTACTTTTTTTAAAAAGGACCTCTGGGCCAGGCATGGCTCACAGGTCATCAAGCTACGTTGGACAGTCATTTGAGCCAGAAATTCTAGTCCCCCATAACCAACAAAGCAAGACTCCATTTCAAAACAATAAATTACCAGACTAAGTAAAATCAAAAGAACCTCTGATGTCCAGGGAGATCTATGAGGAAGCCTTTGGGATACAAAACTATTCTCAACTTTGTTTTCTGTTTTTGACATGGGGCCTCATATAGTCTGGACTGACCTGAGACTCACTAACCAGCCAAAGGTGACCTTTAAACTCCTGGATCCTGGGCTGGACATAGTAGCACATGCTTTTAATCCCAGCACTAGGAAGGCAGAGACAGGTGGATTTCTGTGAGTTTGAAGCCAGCCTGGTTTACAAAGTGAGTCCAGGATATCCAGGGCTGCATAGAGAGACCTTGTCTCAAAAACATAAAACAAGGGGCTAGAGAGATGGCTCAGTGGTTAAGAGCACTGGCTGCTTTCCCAGAGGATCAGCGTTCAAGTCCTATAAAGCACATGGCAGCTCATGCCTGTCTATAACTCCAGCTCCAGGGCTTCTGACAACCTCACACAGACACAAATGCAGACAAAACACCAATGTACAAATAATAGTAATAGTAATAATAATAATAATAATAATAATAATAACAAAAAATTATATATTAAAACAAACAAAAGCCTCCTGGTTCTCCTGCCTCTACTTCTTGAGAGCTGGAATTCCAAGTGTGCACGGCCACACCCATTTTATGCGATGCGGAGAACCAAACCAAAGGCTTCAGGTATGCTAGGCAAACATTACCAATTGAGCTGCAGTGGACAGCCTCTATAGGCATATTTCAAACATTCCCAGACAGTAAATGTGGGTAGGGAGCAACTCAGTGGGTGCAGGAACAAACAACACAGGAGGTGGATGGTGGGAAAAAAACGGGGACCTGCTCTCACCTCCCTCAGGGGACCCCGCTCTCACTTCCCTCAGGGCTCACTAACTGCCTCATCAATGAGGAATTAGCAGCTTGGAGTTCACTTGCCTGGTAACCCACCCTCCACCCCAGGAAGACAAGAGACATTTATCCACCGCTCTGGCAACATGTGTGTTCTTAGAGTCTGGGAGTTTCCAGGAGAGTGGCCTGGATAGAGCCCTGGACAACAAGATGGCAAAGGGTAGGGCCCAGCTCTGCCCAAGGCCCTTTGTGCTCGGCAGGCCTGTGTATGAGGGAAATGTGATTTCTTCCTCGATTGGCTGTATATCCTGCCGCAGTGTATAATAGCTGTCTCGATGGATGCCCTGGCCTGCATCCCACCAGCTAAGGAGAGATTTAAGCCACTGTGGCTGAGGACATGGCTTAGTGGTTAAAAGAACCTACCGTTCAAACAGAAGTCCTGGGTTCCAACCCCAGCACCAACATCAGGTGGCTCACAAATGCCTGTAATGCCAAGGAATCGTACACACCCGCTCCTGGCCCCAAGGGCACATACAGAGAGAGAGAGAGACAGAGACAGAGACAGAGACAGAGACAGAGAGACAGACAGAGAGAGAGACAGACAGACAGACAGACAGAGACAGAGACAGACAGACAGACAGAGAGACAGAGAGAGACAGAGAGAGACAAAGACAGAGAGACAGAGAGAGAGAGATTGAGATTAAATTTAAAAAAAAAAAATTAAGGGATGTAAGCCACTGGTATTTCCCTCTGTTACCAGGTGGTTCTGTCTGAACCACACTTGCTACTATGGGAACATCTAACTTAGGCTCTGGGACCCAGGTCCAAACATAGGCTGATATGGTTAGAGGTTACTCCCCTCAACCCCAACCCTCGAGGCATGCCATAGGAAGGCTGTCTTGAGTTTGAGACCGGCTTGAAATACACAATGAGGTCTAGGCCAGCGTGGGCTACACAGTGAGACCCTTTCTCAAGAAGCCACAGAGCTAAGGCGATGGCTCTGTTGGCAAAGTGTCTTCTATGCAAGCCTTAGGATCTGAGTTCAGATCCCCAGACCCCATGTGAAAAGCCAGGGGTTGGGGGCTACTTCCTGTAATAAGACCACTGGACGCGACTGAAACAGGCCAATCCCTGCAGCTCACTGGCCAGTGAGCAGAGCTGAAATGTTGAACTCCACACTCAGTGAGAGACACCTGACACTGACCTCAGTCAGTCACACACACACACACACACACACACACACACACACACACACACACACACGAGTACCCCGACACACATGCTCACACTAGCAAACAGCCCCCACACATTCACATACAGGTCCAACTGCAACCCTGTCATCCACTTGAAGAAAATGAAACCCGAAACATTTGTTTTCTCTGGGATCTTTTATTTCTGCTCTACTTCCTGCAGTGAAAAGGATCCAAGGCAGGTTACCACACTGAAGCCTTGGCTGACCCCAGGGAGGCGTAGGACTCCTCTCCTGGCTGCCTGAGGACATAACACAGCCACTGCTTACTGGGGCAGAGGGGACTCCTGAGCTGACAGCAAGGCCCTCATGCTATGAACACATTCTGGAAATCCTGCCCTTTACCCACTCAAGGCAAACAAGAATGCAATACTTCAGTATTTGTTTTAATTCTTTTTTTTTTTTAAGATTTATTTATTTATTATATGTAAGTACACTGTAGCTGGTCTTCAGACACACCAGAAGAGGGCGTCAGATCTCATTACAGATGGTTATGAGCCACCATGTGGCTGCTGGAATTTGAACTCAGGACCTCCAGAAGAGCAGTCAGTGCTCTTAATCACTGAGCCATCTTTCCAGCCCTTGGTTTTTTGTTTGTTTGTTTGTTTTTGGTTTTGGTTTTTGGTTTTTCGAGACAGGGTTTCTCTGTGTAGCCCTGGCTGTCCTGGAACTCACTCTGTAGACCAGGCTGGCCTCAAACTCAGAAATCCACCTGCCTCTGCCTCCCAAGTGCTGGGATTAAAGGCGTGCATCACCACTGCCTGGCTTCCAGCCCTTGTGTTAATTCTTAAATTGACTTGTAGCTGTAATGGATCCCTTCTAAACAATCTAAAGTGGTGAGCCACAAGCTAAGGGACCCTGGAGCCAGGCACCCACTTCAGAAACAAACATTTCACAGGTCCTTGCTTTTACTTTTCCAACTAATCCCCAGGCCCAGTCTGTGCATTTGTGGCTTAACACCATGTATAACACACACACACACACACACACACACACACACACACACACACACACACACGGCATGTACAAAACTCCAAACTCAAAAGAGATAGAGGCAGAGGCTAGAGAGATGGGTGAACAGTTAAGAACATTTGTTGTTCTTCCAGAGTCCCTGGGTTTAATTTTCAGCATGGTGACTCACAGCTGTCTGCAACCATCGCTCCAGTAAATCTGACGCCCTCTTCTGGCCTCTGTGGGCACTGCACACACACGGTACACATACATGCATGCATATATACATACATACATACATACATACATACATACATACAGGCAAAACACTCATATACATAAAGTAAAATAAAAATAAATATTGTTTTTTGAGGCAGGATTTCTCTATGTAGCCATGGTTGTTCCAGAGCTATCTCTGTAGAGAAAGGCTGGCCCCAAACTCAGAGATCTACCTGTCTACATAATGCAGGGCAAATCCCAGCACTGTTAACTGGGGCAGAGGGGACTCCAGAACTGCCAGCAAAGTCCTCATTTTATGAACACATTCTGGTAATTCTACCTTCCCAAGTGCTGGGATTAAAGGCATGTACCAACCCAACTGACTCTAAATAGAAAATGTAAATGAGACAGAGACAGGTATGGCCCACCTCCTAACTGCTTCATATCTAGATTGCCCAGAGAGTCCATACCTGCCCAAGTTTCAAAGACTCCCTGTGACTCATTCATTTGCAGTATCAGAGACAGACAGGGTCTCTGCTTGAGAGAAATGGCTGAGTCAATTCCCAGCACTTGCGGATGGGGGTGAGAATCAACTAATTCACAAAGTGGGAAGACTCGTATGCAAACGAGAAGCTTGAAGGGAGGACCCCATAAGTTTCTCTGAGGAGATTCCCTTAAGGCCGAGGCCCAAAAGGTGATGGGGACTGGCCTCTGGAAAAATACAGGAAAGTTTGGGAAAGACCAGAGAGCTCCAGGGAACAGCATGTGCAAAGGTCCTGGGGCATTTTGATAAGTCTCATCAAACAAAGAAAGACCCTAGTGGCTAGGCTGAAGGAAGAGGCGATGGTAGAGGTAAGGTCAGAAAACTGGGCAGGAGTGAGGCTGTGTGGGGCGTTAGAGGGTTAGACGGAACCTTGCCAAAATCCCCTTGAACCGATGTCACCTGGACCTGTGACCCACTTGTCCCTCTCATATCCCAGTCTCCCTTGCGATTAGATCGAAGCCATTGAAGTCAAAGTCCCGGCTAACCAGGAACGAAAAGCCAGCGAGTCTCTTCCATTGCCTCCCCCGTCACAGAGACCCCATATCAAGGACTCAGGAGCTGTCCTTTCGCATGCTGCAGCTCATCCCCGGGGTTAGGTCACGCCTCTGACGCAGCTAGCACTGACTCACAAAAACTCTGAGGACAGCCGAGCTTTACACACACAGGAGCCCGGTGACCACAGCACAGTTGACAGTCAGAGCCTGGCAGATGAACCTCACTGTGCCCCAGTTTAATTGTGCGGCACATGGCCCCCTATTTGCTCTCGCACTGCTCTCAAAACCCACAGCTACCAAAGAAGGATCAGTTCGAGGAAGGAAATCAGGTGACCTGCCCCACACTAGCATCAGCACCTTAAAAAAAAAAAAATGTAGCCATCTTTTGAAGCTTCCTGCTGCAAAAACAAAGTAAACAGAGGCATGCTTAGACACTTGTTCATTTACAGTTTGGAATAGGGTCTCCTATATCCCAGGATGACTTCAGTGTAGCCAAGACTAGCCTTGAATCCTTCTGCCTTCACTTCTTGAATGCCACCATACCTAAATATATCCATTTCTCTGAAGGGGAAACTGAGACTTGACCTAATAACCTACCCAAATACAGATTAAGGTCAAGCTGACCTTGGTTTGCATCTTGACCATTTACAAGGTAAGTGGCTTTGGTTAAGCCTCAGTCTCCACATCTATAAAATGGGAGTAACTAAACTCCAGAGGAAAGGTGTTTGCTGGGACATACTGGTTGCTAAGTCCCACTATTTTAGGTCCATAGACCCTAATGCCTCAGCCTGACACAGCGACAGCTTCAAGGACAGATCCCCAATGCCACAGGGAATGACCCTGACCCACATTTTACTGCTCCCTGAGGCTGTGAAAACTTTAGAGAGGGCAAACACAGAATCTCTCAGATTATACATGGGAGCCCTATCACCTACCTATATGTGCTCAGCCAGGCCTCTGTGGAGAGGGAGGGACCGCACTTCTCTACTTTGCTCAACAGCCACCCAAAGTCCCCTGTCCAGGAAGGAAGTGACTCTGGCTCACATGCCAAAGCCAGAGTCTGAAAAGCTGGAGTTGCACAAGCACACTGTCTAGAGAACAATAGAGCTCAGCAAGGAAACTCCAGACAGGGTCAGAGCTCGGCCATCGCTCCTCCCCAAAGGGTGAGGGTCCGGTCTCAGCACCTGCGAGAGAGACCCACAAGGAGGAAAGTGAGGGTTCCATCCCAGCATCTGCGAAAGAGACCCACAAGGAGGAAAACAAGATGGCAGTGGCCCGTCAGAGAGGGAGTCACCTCTCACATCTCTTCAGACAGACCCCCAAGGGTCTCCCCCTACTCAGTTGACAGGCAGAACTGCACAACTACATGGGACCAACATATTTTCATTTAAGATACATTTGATAAGTTGGTCTTGTCGATTTGGTAGGATTTGGAGTCGCCACGGAGGCAAACCTTTCTTGGGGCGAAGCTGTGAGGGGTTTTCTGATTTAGGGTAATAACTGAGGTGCAAAGACACATCTGCATGTGAGCAGCACTGTCCCCTGGATTGGGGCTGTAGACTGCACACACAGGAGGAGCTGACCACCAGCTCTCATGTCTGTGGATGCAGTGTGACCAGTATCCCAGGTCCCAGTGCCAGGCCTCAAACTCGGAGCCAAAAAGCCCTTCCTTCCTTCCCTCCTTCCTTCTTTCCTTCCTCCCTGCCTCCCTCCCTCCCTGCCTCCCTCCCTTCCTTCCTTCCCTTCCTTCTTTCCTCCCTCCCTGCC
>NW_022196903.1:106822987-106828821 GCF_008632895.1 Mastomys coucha | reverse complement strand
ACACACACACACACACGCACGCGCACACACACACACACACATATACAGACCTTTAATTCCAGCACTCGGGAGGCAGAGGCAGGCAGATCTCTGAGTTCAGGCCAGTCTGGGCTACATAGAGAGTTCCAGGCCAGCCAGAGCTCTGTTACACAGAGAAACCCTGTCTTGAAAAACCAATAAAATAATAATAGTAATAGTAATGTAATAATAGTAGTAGTAGTAGTAATATAATAATAATAATAATAATAATAATAATAATAATAATAATAATAATAATAATGCAAACAGCAGGTTATGTTCCAAGGCCTGAGCAACACAAGTTTGTTCTATCAACAGGGAGAGTCTTGAAAAAGCCAGGAACACAGATGCAACCAAACAGCCGGTTTGTCTTTTCAAGTCAGAAGTGGGGAGCATGCTTGCCCAGCATACAATAGACCCTACGTTTGATTCCCAGCATTCCATCATCAGGGTGTGGTGGTACACACCTGTAATTCCAGATTTTGAGAGGTTGGGGCAGGAGAATCAGGAAGTCAAAGTCCTCTCTGGGTCTTCAAACATGCCTCCTGCCCACCACAGGGTCTACCAAGCAGGCCCTCTCCTCAGCTGCCCTTCCCAATCTCCCTCTCGCAGCCGGCCTCCCCACCCAGTGTTTCTTTGAGTGCATGTGTTGCTATTGGCCATGTGTATGTGCGTTCATCTCATTGCTGTCTATCCACCCCACCAGACAGAAGCACCGGGAGACCCAGGCTTACTCATGCAACCAAACCCTCTACCACTCAACCCCATCCAAACAAACTGCTACACTAGTCAAGGTTCCAAGGCGAAACAGGTGCCCGGAAGCCTGAGAATCAAAGTCAGTACTAAGCACCAGAGAGGCTGCAGACAGGCTGGCGAGGGCCGCTGTCTCACAGCAGGCAACCAAGAGGTCCCACTGTAATCACTGACTGCTAAAGGCAAGCAACCACATGGACTGTGGCTTCCTGTCCCATCCTAGCAATGAACTGTGGGTACACTGTCTGGAAAGGGGGTGCAGACAACCTCTGTCTGGTTGAGGTCCACCAGGTCATCAGAAGCTGAGAGAGGAGAGCCACAGATTGCATCAGACGGCGAACTACTCTAAAGAACGTGACTGACGGCTATCAGGCCTATGGCTCTTGGGCACAGGGCACACGTGGGAAGGCAGTTGTATGTAGACATCCAGGTGGCCAAATGGGAAGGTGTGTGAGAGGTTAGCTACTTCTCCTCCAGAGCAACAAGATGCTTTCGATATGTATACCCTCTTCCTGCATTTCCCAGTCTCCCTTGCAACCAGATGGATCATGGGACGCAGTTCTGGCCAGTGCCCTTAAGGGAAGGTTAGGCATGCAACTTCCTAGTGGAGCCTTAGGAGGACAGGAACACACCCATCTTTGCTTCTTGTCACCTTACATAAGAACCAGAAGCATGTGTCCCATTCAGCCTCTTGACACCAGGACACCCTGGAACTGCTTCACCCACCCTAAACAGCCTTGGATGTCACAGGTGGAGAAATGTTCATGGCTCTGTGTGTGTGTGTGTGTGTGTGTGTGTGTGTGTGTGTGTGTGTGCGCGCGTGCGCACACGCATGTGTGTGTGCACATGCATGTGTAAGTTCACACGTGTATTGGTATACACACGTGGGAAGGCCAGAGGGAGATGTCAAGGGTCACTTTCTATCCTAATCTCTTAAAGCAGTGGTTCTCAACCTCTTTGCTGCTGGGACCCCAACCATAAAATTATTTTTGTTGCTATTTTATAACTGTAATTTTGCTAGTTATAAATTGCAAATGTGTTTTCCAATAGTCTTAGGTGATGGTAAGTGTCCTTTGAACTCCCTCGAAGGGGTTGGGCCTTAGAGTCTCTCACTGAACCTGAAGGTCATGGTATTTTGGGCTAGGCCAGCAAGCCTCAGGAATCAGCTTGCCTCCACCCAGCCTGCTCGGAGTTTAGAGGCACTGATGGCCACACCCATATTTTCTCAGGCACTGTTCCTGTGAACTTTAGTCTTCATGTTTACTTAGTAAGAGAGCTCACCACTGAGGCGCCTCCCAGTTCGGTTTGATTATTTGAGACAAGGTCTCATTATACAGCCCAGGCTAACCTAGAACTCACTACCCTCCTGCCTCCCTGTGTCCCATGTTAGGGTTAACAGACATGTGCTAGCATGCCAGACCCAGCTTGGCTCTCTAAGTCCCTGTAGCCCACCCTGTATAAATGGAGTCAGGAATCTGTCAAGGAGAGCATGAAGAACAGATGGGCAGGGTGGCAAAGGTTGTGTTGCCACGTCCTATGATCTGCACTAATTTATTCTAATTCTTGTTGGATTTCATGTCTTGCAGGTTAAATAATGACCTTGGCAAGTAAAGCTGAGAAAAAGTGAAGTAACAGAAACCCACAGGCCTGTCCCCTCTCACCAGATGTCAATTTCGAGGTAATGCAAGTCCAGCTACTGCGAACCTGAACTTGGCTCGTATATAATGGTCACAAGGCCACTAGTCTTCGCTGCAGTGTGTGTTTGTTGAGACACTACTCAACTCTACGGAAGTAGCTGGGTGGCTGGGACGTTTTGTTTTTGGTGCTGGGAGCCCAAGTGTTACACTCATGCAGGACATCTGTTGAATACAGCAGCACCTTCAAATCTATCTTTAAGAAGTGTTTAGAGCCGGGCAGTGGTGGCGCACGCCTTTAATCCCAGCACTTGGGAGGCAGAGGCAGGTGGATTTCTGAGTTCGAGGCCAGCCTGGTCTACAGAGTGAGTTCCAGGCCAGCCAAGGCTACCCATAGAAACCGTGTCTCAAAAAAACAAAAACAAAACAAGAAGCGTTTAGGGCTGTGGGTGGCTCAGCAGTTAAGAGCACAGGCTGCTCTTGATGAGGACTAGGGTTTGATTTTCAGCACATACAGTGACTTACAACTATCACTAACTCCAGGTTCTGATACTCTCTTCTGAACTACTTGGGTACAGCATACATACAGCACATATATAAATGCAGGCAGAACACTCATACACATAAAATAAAAATAAATAAATCTTTTTTTTTTAAAGCAAGAAAAAGAAATGCGGAGAAGTCAAACATAGCAGCACATGTTTTCAATCCCAGCACTTGAAGGCAGAGGAAGGCAGTTCTCTGTAAGTTCAAGGTCAGCCTGGTCTACATAGTGAGTTCCATGCCAGCCAAGCAATACAATAAGACTCTATCATACCACACAACACACACCCCAAAATGCCCATGGATACACACATAGGCAAACAGTGGCACACATATATACACACCCCCCCATACACACACACACTAGAGAGTGCAAGTGTGTAAGGAGGGCTAAGAGTGTAGTTTAGTTTAGTAGTAGAAGTTATCTGGAATGTAAAAGGTCCTAGGTTCTATTCCCAGAATCAAAAAAAAAAAAAAAAAAAAAAAAAAAAAGGAAAGAAAGAGTGGTGGGCAGAAGTCAAGTTTTCAGGTTAACTACAGCAGTGCCAAGTAAATAATAAGCAGAAAAGTGCAAAATAAGATTAAATAGCTTTGTTAGAAGAGTAGGCATGCCTTCATAGGAACTTGAGTGTCTGCACACAGGCCCTGGATGTTCACCTCTAGACAGGGCAAGCAACTTTTACTTTTTTTTTTTCCTCTATAAAAAAAACAGCAAGGAAGCCAGGTGGTGGTGGCGCACGCCTTTAATTCCAGCACTTGGGAGGCAGAGGCAGGTGGATTTCTGAGTTCGAGGCCAGCCTAAACAAAATAAAAACGTTTAAAAATAAATAATAAAAAATAAAAATGTGTTTGGGGAACTGGGGGTTGGGGGTGCATAAAATGCAAAACAGGCCAGTCTGGTCTGAGAAGGGTTCTAAGCAACCAAAAGCCAGGAGGTGGTGCTTCCTGCCAGCCCAGGGAGCCCACAGTTGCTGGCAACAAGCCCACCTCCACTTACGTGGGAGAGTGGAGCAGTGGGCCCCGGATCCACATGAGACCCCGTGGACCTTGGGACCTCAAGCGATGTACCTATTCTTTAGTTGTTTGTTTTTGAGACAGGGTTTCTATATGTAGCTCTGGTTGACCCAGAATTTACAGAGTTCACCCGCCTCTGCCTCCTGAGCACTGGGATTAACAGGTGTACCACTGAGCCTGGCATGAGCATTTCTTTAAATCTGGTGCTTCGGTCTTTTTTGACCTCCACAATAAAGATTTTTCCTACATTAGTCAATGATCTCTGCTGTCAGTGGTCAGGGAACATGGCCAGGAGCCTCTGGGGCTCTTCCTCTGCTATCACACATCCTGATGTGACACCATTGCCTTGCCTGGCCCAGCCATCTGCCTCTCCAAAGTGGACCAAAGTAACCACACTGTGACCACGTATGAGCTGGCAGCTCTATGTGAGTTTATCATTAGTTCTTTTAAAACACAAAAGGGTCTCATGTAGCCCAAGCTAGTTCTGAACTCATTACATGGCCAAAGCTGGCTCTGAATTCCTGATCTTCCTACCTCTACCTCCCAAGTGCTGGACTGCAGACATTTGCCACCACACCAGTTAAGCATTATCATTTCATAGCACCTACCACATTTCAGGTTTCTAAGAAGATGGAGAAACCAAAATTGAGGTCACAATCCTTGAGGGGGGGGTTGGTCACAATGATCAAATGAAATGCCTCCTGGTTTCAGTGTTCACGGGAATCCAGGCTCCAAGAATCCCATAGAGGGCTCTGCTTGGCATCCAGGCTGGCCCCTTCACAGGACAATGATAGGATCTGAGCCCTTGAAAGGAAATTCTCCCAGGGCTGTACCATGGGCCAGGCCTGGACTCACTCAGCCATATCTTGCCCAAGGCCTCTCTGACTGGCCCTCAGGGAATAGGGATGAGGAACAGCGGTCTGGCACATCTCAGAACAGGACAGGATCAGTTCTAGCCAGTTCTAAAGAGCTGTGAGCCAAGCAAGCTACTCTGTCCAGTCTGAGGGAAGAACCAAGAAGGAGACTGGGTAAGGAAGTACAAACAGAACAGAGACAGAAGCCAGGGGAAAGCCATGGCCACCAGGTAGGGGTATGGTTTATGGGACAATTTCTGGGAATGCAGAAGCAAGCCTGGCTGGATTCTTTCCTACTGGAACAGGCACCTCCTATTTAAACCCCAAAGGGAAAGCCATGGTGTGTTAACCACAAGTTTCCACACACATTAAATTCTAGCAAGTTACTTGGTGGCTGAAGAGTGGACGCAGTCCCAGGGCGGCCCTGAAAGCCCACGTGTGCTGCTGCTCTGAGGCTGGAGCTCTCTAACCCCTATCCTTGTTCTAAAAGAAGGCTTTAGGATCATCCTGGCAAGTTCTGTGCCTCAGATCTGCTGGCATGGCAGGCAGCCATCCCCAGTGCCACAGAGGTCAACTTTAAAGCCCACATGGGGTTTTCCCCAGTCTCAGATACTCTCTCTTTTCTGCGGTGCTGGCAACTTTAAAGCCCACATGGGGTCTTCCCCAGTCTCTTTTCTGCAGTGCTGGAGTTGGAAGTCAGGGTCTGTGTCCCCAGCCCCAACACAATTTTTTTTCCACCCTTCCAGGGCGCTCTCTTTGGACTGGCCGTCCTTGACTACAGTCCTTGGAGACTTCCCTATTCCGTCACTTTTAGCTCTCTGTCTGTTTATTCTCCCTTCTTTCTTGCTGCTTACTGTCTCTTAACTGGTTCTCCAATATTTTTAAGTTTTTAAAATGTACTTGTGTGTGTGTGTGTGTGTGTGTGTGTGTGTGTGTGCAGAAAGGCACAACTACCACAGCATATGTGCAGAGGTCAGAGGTCAACTTTTGTTTGTTTTTGTTTTTTGTTTTTTTTTTT
>NW_022196903.1:106816334-106821980 GCF_008632895.1 Mastomys coucha | reverse complement strand
CAGAGAGAGCAGACAGCAGTGAGATTGGAGATTGGAGCCTCTATGCTCCAGGCTGGCTCACCCGCAGCCCCCCCAGGACTCTGGCCAGGCTCACACAGACCCCAGTGTGCTTGGAGCCTGGGGGTTGGGGGCTGGGGGGGAGGGTGATGTACCTCGACCACTGAGCTGCCAGATTTTTATTTTCTCTTTTGTAATGACTTTAAAAGCCTGATGCCATTTTGAGAAATACATTCAGATCCTGCACTTCCTTGTATCGCATCTGTTATTTTTTCTTTGTCGACGCCTTGTCGACCTGTACAGGAACCTGTTTCTCTCGCAGGTTAAGGGAGGCCTAGACTGGCCGGCCGGAGGCAATTAAAGGTTTTAGATCTCTGGCTACTCAGTGTCTCTCCTGATAAACCCAGTGTCAAGTATAACACATAGTAGGCCTACAGGAAATATCTGGTAAATAAATAACTTGGTGTGTGGATTTTAACCTGGGAAAAAGAAGGGTCCTAGTGCTGGGGTGAAGCTCATTGGCAGAGAGTCCACCTGGCCCCAGTCAGTTCCACACCATACTGATAAAAGATCGATAATGTCTTCAGACAGACATACAGCCCTTGCTGAGATTCGAGGGACAGAATAGTTACTTACAGCTCAGGACAATCTGGGCAGCTCGGTAGAGTTCCAGGTGACGCAGGAGGTCCACCAGCTGCTGGACCGTGGCCTGACGCATGGACCACCACCACAGCAGCTCCCGGGTGATGCTCACTCCCTGGACTCTCTCCATGGACTTGATCTTCCTCAGCTGTGTCAGGTCTGTGATCACATAGGAAGCTGGAAGGCAAAAGAGTATTCCTCTTAGAGCTGAGGCTCTGCCCCCAAGGGAGAGTCTCTGTCTGCCCCCAAGGGAGAGTCTCTGTCTGCCTCACTGCTCCTCCCAGATGTCAACAGGGCTACTGAGTGTCAGCAGAATGAAGATCTTAGCAGCTTGGAAGCCCTGAACATCAGTAGTTCTTTGCTTGGGATGGTTTCTGCCCCAGCACAAGCCTCAGTGGGGAGCAGAACTGTGCCCACTCCACACCTCCAAATGGGGAAACTGCCTGGCTCAGGGCATCGGCGGGGGGATGCAGAGGAGTGGAAGGCAGCAAGGTAGGGAAGCCCTCAGCCTTAGGGGTGCCCTGTTCTTGCAGGACCTCAACAAGTGTCCCCAGATGTTGTCCCCTGAGCACTTGGCTCACTAAGTCTCAACCCTGGTGGGAAAACCCTGGCTGATGAATGACAAATGGTAGAACTGTCACAGGAACCAAGACAGCCCATGAGGTTGGCACTGTGCTAACTCTGAAGCACTGGGAAGAACCGCAAGAAACTGTGTTGGCAATAAATCTACGTTATGCTTTCCTTTTATTTCTTATTTTTGTTTTTTGGTTTTTTTTTTTTTTTGATACAAGGTCTTGCTGTGTAGTCCAAACCAGCCTCCAATGCAGCAATTCTCCCATACACTAGCATTACTGGTGTGAGCCCACACACGGCTTCCTTTTGCTTTTTTTTTTTTTTTTTTTTGGCATACAATAGATGGTTGTTCTCATGGAAAAGACACACTGTATTCCACCCTCCCAGGCCAACTCCCCTAGGCTACTTCCTCTCCTCCTTCACACAGGTGCTGGCTTCAAGACAGAATTTGACAGACAATAGGTAAGACCTCTCCTATTTATTAATGTTCAAGCCTTCTCCCAGTTGATCCAGGCTCCTCATAAGTGACTACTTTTTAGCTGCATTACTATTTGCCAAGCTTGATGGTGAATGCCTTTAATACTAGCACTCTGGAGGCAGAGGCAAGAGGACTTCAGTGAGTTTTAGGCCAGCCTGGTCTACATAGTGAGTTCCAGGCCAATTTGAACTACATAGTAAGACTTTCTCTTAAATTTTTTTTTATCAAAATATTAATTTTATTATTGTTTTTATTGGCATGGTGCTGGGTACTGAACGCAGAGACTCATCCTACATAACTTCACTTAGCCCCTTATGAGCCCATAAGGAATTTGTCAGTTTGATTGGATTTTTGTGCTTTGCAGAACTAGAGCTCAAAACCAGTGCATAATGCACACTAAACTTCTGTGCACTGAGCCACACTCCCAGCTCTTTAATGGCATTTTTAATTGTTACATAGTATCCCATTGATTTTTTTTTTTTTTTTTGAGATAGTGTCTCACTACCTACCAGCTGGCCTTGAACTCTCAGGAATCGGCCTTCCTCTACATCTTAAGTTCTAGAATTAAAGGTATAAGCCACCACACCCAGCTTTGCCACTGAGTTTATTGATATAGGAAAGCACTAACGAGAGAGAGAGAATAATTAGACTTCAGGGTGTCATGAGGACGGAACACCAGTTAGCTCGTGCAGGAGACCCTCACCCTTGGCCCCATCCCTAATACAGCCAAACAAAACTGAACAAAAATGAGGATAAAAAAAAAAGCAAGCCTTGGTGCCAATAATTCAAAAATCATAGAACAGGAATTTATGTGAACACAAAGTCAACTGAGTGTACTCAGTTTGTGTAGCGCTTGCCTCCCATGCATGAGGCTCTGGGTTTGAGTCCCAGCACCACCAGAGGAAAACGCCATTAAGCATTAAACACAAGACCAGGATGAGCTTTAGAGAAAACAGTTGAACCCAAAACTCTATGGAGCTTTTCTGTTTGGAATATGAGCTTGGGTGGACTGAGCCGGGAACAGGGAGACTAGAGATAAAGCTAAGAACTCTGTAGGACTATAGAAGACATTCAGAGCCCAGATAAACACAATGGACTGTCAGTCCCCTCTGGATAAATGAGGAAGGGCCATAACATTCTCTCACAGAGAAAGCTACCAGAGAAGTGCCCTGTAGGAATGGAAAGTTCCAGAGTTATGGTTTTAGTCACTGGAAACTCCACATCAGATCTCTAGCCAGCAGGAAGTGATTTAAGCAGGCCCCGAGTCCCCTTCCAACTGTTCACAAGGGGCAAAGAGGAACGTGTGACGCCATACCAAAGCTAGCCCAGCAAGGACACTTGTGTTAGTGGGGTTCTGCCAGAGTACTAGCCAGAGCTTTGAGCCTCTGTGAATTTCAGTTTCCTCCCAGTAGAAACAGGAAGTGAACTTTAAAAAGAAACAGTTTAGTTCCCTGAAGCTGATCTCTTAAGGTACAGATCCATTAGCACTGCACCCAGGGGTGGGATGAGCAGAGATGGAGGGAGGGACGATGCAGTCGCTGCCAAGCCCCCACCCCCAGGCGACATAGCTCTTATTAATCTGGTCATTATGGAATAGAGAAAAATCAAAGTCCTACCTAGTAGACTCAAGGAAACCACTGGGGCTGGTGAGATGGCTCAGCGGGTAAGAGCACGGATTGTTCTTCCAAAGGTCCTGAGTTCAAATCCCAGCAACCACATGGTGGCTCACAACCACCCATAATGAGATCTGATGCCCTCTTCTGGTGTGTCTGAAAATAGCTAGCTACAGTGTGCTTATAATAAATAATATTTAAAAAAAAAAAAAAAGGAAACCACTGGCTGCATTCAGGCAGTCAATCTTCCAGACTTTCTCCCGTGTGTGAATGCTACTCTTCAGATCTGGTGTTCTATAAAAGGCCCTATGCTAAAGGCGTGGTCACAGCCTGGTACCTGGAGAGGTGGGAGCTTTAAGAGATGAGACTGCCCTAGAGCTGACAGACAGAGAAAGCATGTGAGCAGCCCGGGATCAAATCCTCCCAGGCGCGTCCTTGCTGTGTATTTAGCAAAGGCCTGTCACATCTCCCAGAGCTTCAGTTTCCTTTTGGACCTCATGGGTGGTGGCATGGGCTAGATGAACTCTATACACTGGGAAACTTGAGCTAGCATTTGGCAATGTGTTATATCCACAGAGAAACCATTGTTTCATGCTGATTCCCGAATCCTGGGGCAAGCCTACCCATCCTTACCGTCCTCCAGAACAAGAGCAGCCTACCCTCCTGGAATAACCCTCCCCAGGGTCATAGGTCCCTCTCCTGACTGGCCAAACTCTTTCCAGTACGGCAAGGGAAACCAGTGTTCCTTCAGCCTCTCTTACAGATAAATGGCTCAGAAACACACAGTCACTTGCCTGCAGTCGCACAGCTAGGCAGTGCACAAAGGCTGGAATGCACTGGTGAACAAGGAAGAGAGTGGTCCAGCGAAGGGGCTCCTGCACACTCCCCGTGCACACTCCCAGGTAGATGAAACTCAAGAACTCCATTTTACACAGACTCAGACAGAGACTACAAGTCTTTTTCCCCCAGGAGCAAATGAGCGCAGCTATGACCACAGAGAAACAAAGGCAGAAGTCTACCAATGGATCCAGGGGAAGATTCATAGCTGCGGCTGCCTGTAGGTTTTTTTTAAATCTATTTAGATCTTCCCACACTCCCACACCCGTCTCTCCCAGGACCACAGCACAAGATCACCTTTTCTGGACTAGTTCAGCAGCCAAGACTTTGGAGGAACAACTATCCACGTTCTCCCTCCTTTTGGGGCATGGAAAACCAGAGTCCTGAGACCAGCTGGCAACTGCACAGGGAGGGGCCAGCCTTGAGCTCAGGGCAGCCTCTGGGCAGAGAAAACTGCAGCCAACTAAGACTGACTCACAGGCAAAGACCAGGAGCCCGAAGGAGGCCAGTGAGGCTGAGGCAGGGAGGATGAAGAAGGTGTGTGTGTGACAGAGACAGAGACAGAGACAGAGAGACAGAGCTGGCAGGCCTGCTAAAGAGTTTCCTTGATTTCCTCAATCATAGTGAAGCCTCAGAGGACTCTGGGTAATTCTGCCATGTCCAGGACTTGCAAAGTCAGAGCAGTTCTCAGCAAAGGACACATAAATAGCCAATAAGCAAGAGCCTGAAAAGCCTCGTTTACTGCCAAGCTTTAACAAGATAAGTAGTAGCCCTCCTATATGGATGATGGGCATGTGAACCAGGACAGCCCCTCTGGAAAACAAGTGCCCTATAAGAGTGCAGTGCACACTGAACTCCCCTCAGGCTAGGTGTGCTCCCAAGGGAAATGAAAGCACATGTCCACACTGACACTTGAACACAAATGTCCTGCAGAGTTGTCATGACTGCCCAAGAATAAGAAGAGCACAAATGTTCATCAGTGGAAAAATGGAAAAGCAAAAGATTGGACATCTATACACTGGAGTATTACTTGAGTAGAAAAAGAAACTGGGAGAGCTGGGTGGCAGTGGTGGCGCACGCCTTTAGTCCCAGCCCTCCGGAGGCAGAGGCAGGTGGACCTCTGAGTTTGAGGTCAGCCTGGCCTATAGAGGGAGTTCCAGGGCAGCCAGGACTACACAGAGAAACCCTGTCTTGAAAACCCAAAAATCAGAGAGAGAGAAAGAAGGGGTGGGGGGAAGGATAGGACAAGGGATACAGCTCACTAATGGTGTGCATGCCCAGCATGTGAGAGACCCTGGGTTCCATTTTCATCACTAGAAAAGGGGTGGGGCGGGGGAGGATAAGAGAGTAAATGAGAGAAACAGGAGGGGATGGAAGGAAGGTGATACAGAACTCACATCGACTACAACATGGATGACCCCTTAAGACTTGCTAAATGAATCCCAGCACTTGGGAGGCAGAGGCAGGCTGATTTCTGAGTTCAAGGCCAGCCTGGTCTACAGAGTG
>NW_022196903.1:106815798-106816319 GCF_008632895.1 Mastomys coucha | reverse complement strand
AAAAAAAAAAAAAAAAAGACTTGCTAAATGACAAGCCGTTTGTAAAGGAGGCTTGCACCCAGGATGGTCCCACTCACATAAAATGTTACAACCTAGAGCCCAGGGGGCAAGGGCACAGGATGTATGGTGTGCACGTGAGTGTGTTCGATCACAACTCTATGAATGAGCTAAGGGCACTAAGGTGTTCTTTAAATGTGTGGATTATGTGATGGTTGATAATGGATTTGTTTGTTTGCCGTTTTTTTATCATTTGATTGTTTGTTATTTGCTTGGTTTATGGCTTTTTGAGACAGACCCTCAAGTAGCCCAGGCTGGAGTGGAATTCAATCCTGATCTTCCAACCTCTACTTCCTAAATTTGGAAATTACACATCTGTGTAATAGGCTTTCTTACCCACCAACCCCAGCCTCCCTCCCTTCCACCCTCCTCTTTGTGGTTTCATTCCAGTGGCTGAGCCCAGGCCCATAGGCATTATAAGCACACACTCAGCCGCTGAGCCCCACCCATCTCCCCCCACAGCT
>NW_022196903.1:106814971-106815668 GCF_008632895.1 Mastomys coucha | reverse complement strand
ACACAGCTGCCCTGCCCATCCCCCCCACCCCTACACACACAGCTGGTCACTGCCCAGGAAAGAATTCAAGCCAGTATAGACCATCCAAGTGACCGGACACAGAATCCCCTGGACAATCCGGTGGTAGCAGACATCCTCCCCAGCATCCTGAGACTAGGGCAGAGCCTGGAAGGAGAGGGCAGGAAGGCTGAGGGCATAGAGGAGTCACCTCCCTTCATCTTGGATGTTACATCCCAGCCCCCTAGAGCTCTGGTCACGATGAAGAGTGAAAAGACTTTCAAGAGAAAAATCCTAAGAGTTCATTGCCAGGTGTGCCCAAAGCTGGGGCAGGAGGATCACCAGTTTGAGCTATGCAATAGGAAGCTGGGAGGGAAAAATAAATGCCTATCAAGGTAAAATACCTAGGATATATTTTAAGAGAGAAGAGGCAGGCTGTCTGTCATATATAACTGGCGTACAGATATGACAAGACGGTTGAAATACGACGTGTCTACACTTAATGCATTTAGGAAAGAGACCAGAAGGCGCAATTCTGAGCACTATGGGGCTGTACCGTCAGAAGCTAGCTAATGTGAGCAGCAACGGCTGTTACAGCTGGCTCACAGAACCTAAGAATGCTCATCACTGTGGAGGGCCAGGGCTCATCCTTTCATCTTTCTGCTCTTGATGTCTCCAGTACTTTTCTATGCACTTCAAC
>NW_022196903.1:106791804-106814961 GCF_008632895.1 Mastomys coucha | reverse complement strand
TAGACCAGGCTGGCCTCAAACTCAGAAATCCACCGGCATCTGCCTCCCAAGTGCTGGGATTAAAGGCGTGTGCCACCACTGCCTGGCTTCAACTCCCTTTCTTCCTAGGTCCCAAGGATCCCTGAACCCCACTACTGCTGAGCCTTGGGGGGGAGGGCAGCTGTGCTCTGTCCTGAGAGGCCACCCCGTTGGGTGTTCAGTCACTGCATCTATCAAGGCGTGACAACTAGAGATGTCTCTGGACATTGACAACTGCCACTTACAGAAAGAAAAAAAAAATCCCTGGTTGAGGACCACAACCTTATAATACTTATTTTTCCTTGCTCGTTTTCTTTTCATTCACAGGGCTGGGGGGTGGGGGCAGAACCCAGGAACACACACTAGTTGATAAGAACACCCTATTCCTCAAATGCATAATACATATCCAAACTGGCAGGACAACACAGACATGTTCACTCTATGTATCAAGCATAGACAGCTATCTAGTAGATAGTCTTTTTAGTAAGTGCTGTACATGGCTCATGTGGAAGGTCACAGGGCCACTGTGTGCAGTGGGTTCTCCCCTTCTACCTTTATATGGGTTCCAGGGATTAAACTCAGGTCCACAGGCTTGATATTGAGTGCCTTCACCCACTGAGCAATCTTGCCAGCCTCCAGTGTTGTAAACATCTTAATTAAAAAATATATTACTTAAGTCAGGCATGGTGACACATAAACCCAGAGATGTCAGTAGGAAGACCAAAAATTCAAGGTCATTCTTAGCTAGGTAATGAGTTCTAGGCCAGCCTGTAATGCATGAGATCCTGTGTTAAAAAAAATAACAATGGAATATATATATATTCCACCGGGCGGTGGTGGCGCACGCCTTTGATCCCAGCACTTGGGAGGCAGAGGCAGGTGGATTTCTGAGTTCGAGGCCAGCCTGGTCTACAAAGTGAGCTCCAGGATAGACAGGGCTATACAGGGAAACCTTGTCTCAAAAAAAAAAAAAAAAAAAAAAAAAAAAAAAAAAAATATATATATATATATATATATATATATGCCTTGGACTCAATTCCAAGCACAACAAAAATATAATAAAATAAAATTTATATTCCAGGACAGCCAAGGCTATACAGAGAAACCCTGTCTCAAAAACAAAAAACAAAAATAAAATAAAATTTACAAACACACGCACAAATTATTGCTGGGCAGTACATACCTTTAATCCCAGCTTTTGGGAGACAGAGGCAGGTGGATCTCTGATTTCAAGGCC
The DNA here is from genome assembly GCF_008632895.1 of Mastomys coucha. Lineage (NCBI taxonomy): Eukaryota > Metazoa > Chordata > Mammalia > Rodentia > Muridae > Mastomys > Mastomys coucha. The sequence continues at coordinate 106,813,706 of NW_022196903.1, read as the reverse complement.
AGCCTGGTTTACAGAGGGAGTTAGTTCTAAGACAGCCAGGGCTACATAGAGAAACCCTGTCTTGAAATAACAAAAAGGAAAGTAAGTGACAACAGTTACATTGACTTCACCCACTGTTAGTACGGTCCGTTTGACCTACAGGAGTAAGGGACTGGTGCTGTCACACACTTGGCATGTAGTTCCTTACTGGCCTCCATGTCTAGCACTAGATAAACCAAGTCTGTAATCCCAGTATTCCAAAGTGGAAGTGGGAGGATCAGAAGTTCCAGGGTATCCAAGGCTAGCCTGGGCTACATGAGTCCCTTATCCCCTCCAGCCCCCCAAAATACTAAGATGCAAATTTATATCCCACACTTAAGAAGCTAAGACAGGACAATAACAAGTTCCAAGGCAACCTGGGCTACATTAAAACAACAACAACAACGACACAACAACAACAACCAAACAAATGAAAAACAGGTCTCAAAAGCCCATGGAAGTCTCCTGGAATATGGTTCAGTGGTAGTGTGATTTTTCTAGCAGGCACAAGGCCCTAGGATCAAAGTTCTCTCACCGCAGAAAAATAAATGAATAGCCAGGAATGATGGACAACACCTTTAATCTCAGGTAGATCTCAGTAAGTTCCAGGCCAGCATGGTCTACAAAGCAAATGCCAGGGCTACATAGGGTGGCACTGTCTCAAAATAATAAGAATGGAAAATATGCCACAGAATGACGACACTGAGGTCGGGAAGGTACATTCTTGACACTTTTTTTCTCAAAATTGTATAGAGAATCTACAACTTGTCACCTGTAGTTTACAGATTAAGCCAAGTTTCAGGGAAGTTGGGAGAGTGGCCCCAGATACCACAGGCTGAAAATTGATGAGGTTAGAACACAGCTCCGGCAACAGAGCAACTGCGCAGGTCCATAGACGCTACAGCTCCACAATCAAAACTCGCCAGAGACAGGCTAAAACTTGCCAAGCAGCTACAGCGCGAGCTGACCACCCTAGGCTATGAGCAAGTTCGTAGGCAGCTCCAGGTCGGTCTGCAAACTAAAGCAAAGCAGCAGCGTTCTTAACAGGCATTCCCCAGCCTCAGGTATCTCGTTGGGGGCGGGGGTGGGGGGGAAGGCATGGGGAGGGGGCATATATGGGGGGGCATAGATCTATCTATCTCGGGTCCTGGCTGAGAGTTAAGTGGTGTCAAACTCACCGAACTGCATCCAGTCCCACTCACTGAGCGTGTCGATATTGCGGCACAGGTCGTCCAGCACCCAGGACGGCAACTGGTAGATGTAGCAAGCCATGGCGAGACTGCGCAGCGACTGAGCCGGTGGCTGAGGGATGCGGCTTCCCTAGCAAAGGGCGGCGCTGCCGGCGGCCGCGCTGGGTAAGCGAGCGAGCGCCCCCAAGAGGCTAGTAGCGGTAGCACGCTCCATCCAAGCCAAGGCTGAGAGCGGGCAAGCCAGCGCCTCCCAGTGGGACACGCCACCCGACCCCTGGAAAGTGTCAGGAGTGGACCAAGGCCCTGGGAAAGGCACCCTACAACCCAGAGTTTCGCGGGACCCCTGAGGCTGCCTAACTCCACCTTCACGGCCACTCATTTAGCAGGTGCTGGTGACGCTTAAGCCGAGAAAACCCAGAGGTTTTGCCTTCCGTGTAGGCAGAAGAAATGAATCAAACAATGTGCTGAACAATTTAGAAGTGTGCTCAGCGAAGAGTTACACACCTGTCACTTTAACTCTTCGGTGTCTGAGGCTGGAGGACTGTCACAAGTTCAAAGCCATTCTGGTTGCACACACACTGAGTTTCAAGGCAGGCCAACAGGACTACGAAGTGAGACTCTGTCCAAATTTTTTCTTTTTTAATTAAAAAGTAAACCCGCAGTTGGTGGTGAACACATGTAATCCTAGCACTCAGGAGGCAGAGGCAGGTGGATCTCTAAGTTGGAGGCCAGCCTAGTCTACAGAATGAGTTCCAGGACAACCAGGGCTACACAGAGAAACCCTGTCTCAAAAAACAAAAAAATAAAATAATAAAAAAACAATACTAAATAGCTTTCATGTCAATAAAAAGTTCATATTTGGGGAGATGGGGCTGGAGAAGTGGCTCAGTGGTTAAGAGCCCTTGCTACTTTTGAAAAGGCAGCTCCTAGCACCAACATAGCAGCTCACAATTAATCCCTGTCTCTAGTTCCAAGGAATCTGATACCTTCTGGCATCCTTGGCGACCAGGCATGCACATGGTGCACAGACATATATGCAGTCAAAACACTTATTATGCACACAAAATTAAAAAAAATATAAAGAAGTTCATTTTAGCCATTGGTGGCTGTCTTGAAAAACAACAAAACAAAAACAAAAAGACTCATGCTAAATTTATTTTCTGTGTAGCTCTGGAACTCACTCTGTAGACCAGGTTGACCTTGAACTCACAGAGATCCACTTGTCTCTGCCTCCCGGTTGCTCTGATGAAAGGCGTGTGCCACCATTCCAATCTTTAGGTCATTGTTTTGAATTCAAGGATCGAGCCCAGATTCTTGGCATGCTAGGCAAGTGTTCTACTGTTCTGCTCATCTTCCTAAGTTCCTGACACTAGGGTTAGTGGAATAAAAGTGAGCCCATCTAACATCAGGATGAACCTTACCCTCCAGGAAGGTAAATGTTGCTGTCTCCTCTTCAGTCTGTCAAGCGTGATACCCTCGGATCCTCTTCCCAGCTTGTTCAGCACAAGACTTGTTTACTTTTCCAAGTCTAGTAAAAGTTTATGGACCAGAATACATGTGGCTTTGGTTCACAGGACCCACAGTTCACTAGTGTTTAAAAAAGCAAAACATGGCCGGGCGGTGGTGGTGCACACTTTTAATCCCAGCACTTGGGAGGCAGAGGCAGGCGGATTTCTGAGTTTGAAGCCAGCCTGGTCTACAGAGTGAGTTCTAGGGCAGCCAGGGCTACACAGAGAAACCCTGTCTCGGAAAAAAAAAAAAAACCAAAAACAAAAAAGAAATGGCTCAGCGGTTAAGAGCACTGGCTGCTCTCCAGAAGGTTCTGAATTCAAATCCCAGCAACCACAGGGTGGCTCACAACCATCTATAATGGGATCTGACACCCTCTTCTGGTGAAGTGAACTGAAGACAGTTACAGTGTACTTACACAGAATAATAAATAAATCTTAAAAAAAGTTAAAAGCCAGCACCTTGTGCTCGCTTCGGCAGCACATATACTAAAAAATTAGAATGATACAGAGAAGATTAGCATGGCCCCTGCACAAGGATGACACGCGAATTCGTGAAGCATTCCATATTTTTTTTTTAACTGAGTACAGGGTCCCCAACGAAGGAGTTAAAGAAAGGACTGAAGGAACTGAAGGGTTGGCAGCCCCTTAGGACGAACAACAACATGAACTAACTAGTACCCTCAGAGCTCCCAGGGACTCAACCACCAACCAAGGAGTACACATGGTGAGACTGATTGTTCTGGCAGCATGTGTATAGCAGAGAATTGCAAAGTCGATCATCAATGGGAGGAGAGTCCCTCGGCCCTGTGAAGGTTCTGTGCCCCAGTGTAGGGGAATGCCAGGGCCAATAAGTGGGAGAAGGTGGAGTAGCAAGCAGGGGGAGGGGGAGGCAACAGGGGTTTGTTCTTGTTTTTTGTTTTTTTTCTTTCCCTTTCTTTTCTTTTTGGAGGGGAAACTGGGAAAGGAGAAATCATATGACATGTAAATAAAGGCAATATCTAATAAAAAAGAAATAAGCCAGCACCTTGCTACAACTAAAGAATGCCACCCCTTGCTGGTGAGCTACTACTGAGGTGTACTCCTTGTTTAGCAAACACTCCCACAGTTACCATACACGGTCCCCATGGCTTTCCTGGACCTGAGTTATCTACTCTGGCATTAGTAACAATTTGTGAGGGCAGCTCCCAGGCTTGTTTTAACTTTTTCTACTTAGAAGTACCGGGCCCTCTTCCCCCAGGCACCTACAGTCCACAGGGGGAAGTCAGAGCAGGGACCTGGAGGCATGAACTGAAGCAGAAGTCATGGAGGAGTGCTGCGTATTGGTTGTGCTCAGCCTACTTCACTACAATACCTCCCAAAGTCCAGCAGCTGCAGCCTGGCACTGTTCACCCTGGGCCTGGCCCTCTCACATGAATCATCAACCAAAAAAAAAAAATCCCCAAAGACCAATCCTATGGATGGAGGTGCTTTCTTTTTTCATCAATTAAGAATTTTCTTTTCAAATTACCTTACCTTTGTGTCAAGTTGACATTAAAACTAGCCAGCCTGCTGGGCGGTGGTGGCACACGCCTTTAACCCCAGCAGAGACAGAGGCAGAGGCAGAGGCCAGAGGGAGACAGAGGCAGGTGGATTTCTGAGTTTGAGGCCAGCCTGGTCTACAAAGTGAGTTCCAGAACAGCCAGGGCTACACAGAGAAACCCTGTCTCGAAAAACCAAAAAACAAAAACACAAAAACAAAAGATCTAGCCAGCCCATCTCCCATATGAACCATCAGGTGTGTGTGGTGAGGACAGAGGCAGGGTAGTAGTTGAGGTCAGGGAGTTCAGGGGCAATACCAAAGTTTCAGACAGGCCAGGGACCAGCCCTAGTGTGTGTGCACGTATGTACGCATGCACATGTGTATATGTGTGGTGCTGGGGATCAAACCCATGGCCTGATATGACAAGTCATACAAGTGCTCCCCTACTGAGACACATTCCTATTTCATGTCTCTCTCTAGTGCGCTGACCCCAAACCCAGTGCTGTCTGCCTGGGTTGTCAGTGTTAACTATCTTACTTTTTTTGGTTGTTTCATAGGTTAAAGGTCTGTTCTCGATGTGAATTTTTGTTGTTTTTCTGCTTGTTTGTTTTTGTTTTCTGAGACAGGGTTCCTCTGTGTTGCCCTGGCTGTCTTAGGACTTGCTCTGTAGACCCGGCACGGCGGTTTGAGTACTATGAAGGGAGGCAGATCTGCAGACTGAGGGCAGTGATGAACAGCCTGATGTGAGTGGTCTGCCCTGTCACTTGAGGCCATGGTGAAATCCCTGCCTGTGTTGCCACTGAGGCCCAAGTCTGGGTCTATGACCATGAAACAACACAGGTCTGTGCCGATGATGTCTGTGGCTCATATTACCATCAAAGACCATGTGGATATCCTGATCTGAGCTGCCACCACCTGGGACCATGGTGATGTCCAAGGGCTGTAACAGAGCTGGCCCCGCACCTCCATGGCTTCCTGCACTCAGGAGAGTGGTTCCTGCACACCTGGGCAGCAGAGCAGAGCTGGCCCTGGTGGCAGGGGTCAAGAGTGAGCTAGGCCTGAGAGGGTGAACACAGGACAGCAGGACCTGCCACCTGTGGTAGGAGAGATACCACCCCCCACACACACACACACACAACTACTGCAGGCAGGAGAGCTGGCCCTTTCAGCACTCTGAAAAGTGGGCCCTGTACTTCGCCTGGGCAGCACAGTAGAGCTGGCTCTGGGAGCTCGGGTACAGGTGAGCCAGTCCTGAGAACCTGAGAGTGGGAGAGCTGACCCTGCCCCTTGTTGGCTATGGCATTGGGTGAGCTAGCTCCAGGCAGCACTGGAAAGCTTACCCTGGTGGTGTGGGTATGGGAAAGCTGGCAGGCTGACTAACTCAGCTAACATCCAGGCCCGGATCCCACCCCAACATCTGCCCCATCTATGAACTGCTGTATATAAAGGGGCCAATGCTGCAGATCCAAAGCTGTACAATCACCATGACACAGGGCAACAGCGGGATATCAGAGAGGAGTCCCAGTGAGGATCCAGTATTGATGGTGTAGCAGACGCCAAAGGCCTCAAACCAGACCAATGACTCATTGCAATGAGCATTTGCAAGCAAAGATGCGTGGACAAGAGTATTATGTGAGACCTACTGTGACCCGCTACAACTTTCACCTCAAGGTGTTATTGTTTCTATTTGGAGGAAGGTTGAAAGAGTGGAGAGCAGATAAGAAGGGACTGGGGGATGAGTTAGGATTGGAGTCCATGTGAAATTCACAAAGAATCAATAAAAAGTTTAAAAAAGAGAGCTTATCCGTGTGTGTGTGTGTGTGTGTGTGTGTGTGTGTGTGTGTGTATGTGTCTGCATATGTGTATGCACATAAAACTGCAGGTGACCTTGGAGGCCAGTTCCAGATAGCTGTGAGCCACCTGATTTGGATGCCAAGAACCAAACTTGGATCCCCTGAAAGAGTAAGTGCTCTAAACTGTTGAACCATCTCTACAGCCCCGTTCTTTCTTTTAGACAAGGCTCAGGTTAGGCTGGAACTTACTATGTAATGAAGGTTGCCTCCACTGGCAGAGTTCTGGGATCACAAGAGTGGGCCACCACATCTAACTTCAGTGTTTAAATGCTTCTACAGATGCTTCATTTTTATAAGGAAAACAAAGCTAAAGGAATCAACTTAAAAACAAAACAACCCTGAAGGCTGAAAAGAGACTGTAAAGGAACCCGAGGCCTTGTTTCTTGTCCCACCCTACATCACTCAGCAGACATTTCAGCTCCCACAGGGAAGAGCCCTCTCAGAGGGGAAAGGGAGGGGGAATAGGGTGAAGAACTCTGGAAAGGGGGACCAGGGGAGGGGACAACTTTTGGGATGTAAATATAATTAATTTTAAAAATTAATAATAAAAAAAGGTAACACAAACCGGGCAGTGGTGGCACACGCCTTTAATCCCAGTACTTGGGAGGCAGAGGCAGGTAGATTTCTGAGTTTGAGGCCAGCCTGGTCTACAGAGTGAGTTCCAGGACAGCCAGGGTTACACAGAGAAACCCTGTCTCGAAAAACCAAAAAAAAAAAAAAAAAAGGTAACACAGCACACTAGCTTCCTTCACTTAGCACCGTTTATTGTACTAAAAAGGTCAGCTTTTTTCAGAAAACTCAAAGGAGAAAACACAGTCTGAGGAACACATTCACAGGATGTCCCAGGACAAGTGACTCATAAGTCCCCACTTTTTGGACAGCACAGAGAACAGTATTCAAACTTCCAGTTGAATAACACAAACATTACATCTTTTAGAGACAGAGATAGGTTTAAAAAAATAAAACCAATGTTGCAATAGCTTGGCCCCTGCCGACTTCCCACACACAGGCCCTCCACAGTGGCCTGTGGCCACTTCACTCACGGAATGCTGCAGACTAAGGACGGTGGGAAGTGTCAGGATTTAGCTCAGTCATTTTGCTGATCTTAGAGCATCGGACTGCACTCAAGGAGCCCAGAACTCGGACAAATACAACAGTCAGTCACCCTCGAAGGAAAAGGACAGCACACTGGTATTCACACAGTGTGTGTACTAACACAAAAAAGACAAGTTACCAAGGTAGATGGAGGTTAGGCATCCTTCAGCCCCAGCACTGGAGAGGCAGAGGCAAGCAGCTCTCTCCCTTTGAGGCTGGTAATCAGGTGTTGGTCTATAAAGGGAGTTCCAGGACAGCCTGGGCTACACAGAAACCCTGTCTCAATAAAACAAAAGCCAAAAAACAAAACAAAAAATGAAAGAGGGGAAAGCAAACAAACAAAAAGCAATGAAGTTCAATGAAAACATCAGGATACAAAACTGTATACCTATGATCTCAGCTACAACAAACTGCTTTAACCAATTAAAACGTGCCCTACAGAGAACACCCAGTTACACGGGTTACACAAGCCTCATGAGAGGATGTAAGAGCCTTTCTGCTTCCTTTAGTTGACTGACCTTTCTGGTGTGTGCCACAAAACCCAGGCTTCAAGACTTTTTTCTCTGTAAAAAATTATGTTGTATAAAATGTTTGATAGAATATGAATATTTAAATACGTAAGAAAAGCTGTGACCATCCATAAAGATACTACACGTTCCAGCCTGCTCTGTGACCCACTGTTTGGAGTGTGTGGCTGAGTGGAGCTTCACTGGCTTCTCCAATCAAAGCAGAACCAGCGCCTGCCAAAAAAAGTGGAATGCTAGGGACTGACGGGAAGGGACAGAAATCCCTGCTCCTGCCAACAGCTTCCGCAAAGACAGGAGCTCTCAAAACCAGACTTAAACATAAGGAAGAGCCTGGTGGTGGTGGAGCACACCTTTAATCCCAGCACTTGGGAGGCAGAGGCAGGCGGATTTCTGCGTTCCAGGCCAGCCAGGGATATACAGAGAAACCCTATCTCGAAAACAAGAAAGAAAGAAAGAAAGGAAGGAAGGAAGGAAGGAAGGAAGGAAGGAAAAAAACACAAGGATGGCTCTTTGCTGTCTGTGGCAGTGAGTACATTAAGTCCACCCAGTTTGAAAAGTATGCTGCTATCAGACGGCTGGGAGGCAGGGCTGACTCCAGCTCGAGGCCAGGCAGGGCTACAGTATGAGCCCATCTCAAAATGGGAAAAGCAAGAGCAGAACAGGTTGTGGTGTACACATGTGCCCCCAATGCTGGGGCAGGGGACACACTCCCAGAGGATCAGGAGTTCAAGACCAGCATGCCCTACTGAGTGACTGAGGCTGACCTGGGCTCTACAAAAGTCTCAAAAATAAAATAAAATAAAAAACAAAGTAGAAAGTGCTGAGACATGGAAAATCAGAAAAAGTTCTTTCTAAAGAGAAGCTGCGAAGCTGTTCCTTTACATGTACACTTAAGGTTTTCCTCAGACATCAGTCAGGCCCTCCCAACTCTCCCACCAAACCCCCAATGGTTTCGTCCAGCACTCATGACTGAAGACTCCATACACATTAGGTACCGGGCCTCCACAGGATGTCCGTCCCAGCGTTTAGGGCCTTCTCAGCCTTCCCAAAAGAGGCGAGCCCTCTGTTCAAATGCAGCACTATTCTTCAAATTAAAGGACACAGTGTAACTCCTGCTGAAGAACTTACACAAACATCCTTACACTGAACTTCCAGCCTTACCAGGAAGCAAACCTGAAAACACCTTCTTCTGATGAGTGCTCTAGAAAGGGCAGGCTCCGTGGTACTTTGCATGTTTATGCTTAAACACGACAAAGCTCAGTGACGTTAGTTAACTTTCTTTTACAAGATGGATATTTTACTCCAAGAATGAACCATTTTAAAACTGAAAGAAAGTGTATGTGTAGATCAGTTTCAGACCATCAAGGCTGAAATTCAGGACCACTAATCTCAATGGACTCCTTCAGGCTCCTCTCCCAGGTGCTGATTCTCAAGGTGCTCTTGGGTCAGCCGCTGTATGTCCTTCCGCACATCTGGGTGGTCTTCCAAATCTTCATAGAGTGACCTGACGATGTCCAGCCTCCTGTAGTTCTCAGGCTTGACCAGGCTTCGCACAACCTGAAGGCACCGCTCTTTCAGGGTATACACTGCAAGGGTAGGAAACCAAGTCCTCAGAGGCAGACTCCGGTCACATGACAAGACAGACACCACCAAGCAACAAAAATCACATTTACCTCGTGACTCTCACTGTAGGGTAAAATAAAAGTGGAGCACACATGACACTGTCACTTCAGCAGGTCTCACTGTGCTCACACCTGGCCCATCAAGGTGGCCTGGGCTTTTTTTCAACTCATCAAATGTAAAGTGACCCCCGAAACTCAGGGCCTAAGCCTTAAGGAGGCCCAGCAATGCCTGCTTGGGAGAGAATGCCACATGCCGAAGGCTGTGTGTAAGGCTGGGTGGAGGGTAAGCAGGGCTATCTGAACTCACTAAGAGAGGTATAGTAACCACAGCATTCGGGAGGCTGAAACAGGTCTCTCTAAATTCAAGATTAGCCTGGTCTACAGAAACAACAAGTTGCAGGCAAACCAGGGCAACAGCTAGATCTTGTCTCAAATAAAATAAACAAAAAATAAAATATAATAAATCAGGCATAATGGTACAAGCCTATAATCCTAGAACTTAGGAGACAAAAATAGAAAAAAAATGGTGGAAGTTTGGTCTAAACATAGAGGTCCAGTTCTACCAGGATTACAGAGCAAAACCTTTCTTTTCTTTTTTAAGATTTATTATTTTGTACAAAGTACACTGTAGCTGTCTTCAGACACACCAGAAGAGGGCATCAGATCTTATTATGGATGGTTGTGAGTGACCATGTGGTTGCTGGGATTTGAACTTAGGACCTTCAGAAGAAATAGTCAGTGCTCTTACCCACTGAGCCATCTCTCTAGTCCAGCAAAACCTTTCTTAATAAACCAAAAACAGACCAAGCACAAACCTTAAATCCCAGAACTTAGGAGGTAGAAGCCGGGCAGTGGTGGTGCACGCCTTTAATCCCAGCACTTGGGAGGCAGAGGCAGGCGGATTTCTGAGTTCCAGGCCAGGCCAGCCTGGTCTACAGAGTGAGTTCCAGGACAGCCTGGGCAATACAGAGAAACCCTGCCTCGAAAAACCAAGAAAAACAAAAACAAAAACAAACAAACAAAAAAAATCCTTCCTCTCCAACACCCTCCCCCCCAAAAAAAACCCAAAAAAAACTAATAGTTACGAGGGAAATCAAAGACAAAATTTAATTCCTCAATATTCTTTTCTGATTATACACTTCTTTAACTTTTGTTTGGTTTTTGCCCTGAGACAAGTTCCACTATGCAGTCCTGGCTGTCCTGGAACTGAGACCCACCTCCCTCTGCCTAGGATTAAGGGCATGGCCATGATGCCCACCCGCAGCATTATTTTCACTTTCCATTTAGAGGCATGGTCTCCGAAAGCAGCTCAGCCTGGCCTCACATTTGCTCTACAGTCTAGTCTTGAACTTGTGGTCCTCCTGCCTCCTTACCCTCTTCTAAGTAGCTGGGATCACAGGGCTGAGCAGCCAGGCCCAGCTCCATGTTGTCTTACTCTGCTTTGTTCTGGGATCCCAGGGTACCAGTCTGTAACAAGACCAAGGAGCCAGAGATCACAATGTCACAGGAGATGCCTTGGCTTAGCCAACTTCTTATAAAATCAAAGTACTTTTGAGACACATCTTTGTTCAACACAGGACAGAGAAATAAATACTTCCATTTCATCTATGGTACAGGCTAACACTCAGGGCTACATAGCTCCAGGGCAACCTGGGTTAGAAGGCTAGATCTTATTTATAAAGAAAAAGAAAAATGTAAGATTGACTATTAACCTGGCAATGTGATGTTGGCAAAAATAGGTTGTCCATCAACATTGAGGGATGGCACAAACAGTTCCGTTTGATTAACCAGGAGTCCATCATGGGTCCCTGCATCCCTGAAGAGCCAAAGATGACCTGTCAATGCAAGCAGAGGACGGTAAGAAGTCACACGGGTCTGGATATGGCACCTGTTTATTACTCCAAGTCATATAAACACTTGCCTACCAACTCTGCTTAATGCCTTAACAAAGCCTTTCCAAGAGAGGCACAAGGCACATCACTCCTCAGGAGGGAACTCTTACTCATGAGAGAGCAGGGCTGAAGGAAGATGCCCTGCTGACAGCAGGAGACAGAAAGCAAGCACAAGGAGCTCTGTGACAATGGAGGGAGAGTGCATCTAGGTCAAGTGAGCGGTGGCAATCTCACCACACAGTGCAAGAGGTGAAAGGCACCCACGTGGCCATCGAAAGGCCACAGAAGGACTCATGGGTAAGAACAGACAAACTAATACATCATGAAACACGTGGACACAGAAAAGTTCTCATGTCTAACTTCACTAAGTTTGCTGCAACTGCCCAAAATTCTTAAAGCAGAGATCTCTACATCTTTAAGTATAGATTATACCTTCATTTTTAAAAATGGGACAGTGCTATCCAAGAAAAGGAGGCAAACCTCAGAGATAAGACTGTTTCAGAGTAAAACTACCTCAAAGTATGGCAATCTTTCATGACACATGAACTTACTTGAAGATTCAGTGGGTGTTTGTTATGCTGGGGACTGAACCCCAGGTCTCCCACCTGCTAGTAAGTGCCATAGTTCTATGAGCCCAGCTTAAAACTGATACAAATTTTTTTTAGGACAGATCTCATTATGTAGCTCAGGCTGGTCTCAAACTGGTAATCTTTTTTTTTTTTTTTTTTTTTTTTGGTTTTTCGAGACAGGGTTTCTCTCTGTAACCCCGGCTGTCCTGGTACTCACTATGTAGACCAGGCTGGCCTCGAACTCGGAAATCCGCCTGCCTCCGCCTCCCAAGTGCTAGGATTAAAGGCGTGCGCCACCACCGCCCGGCTCAAACTGGTAATCTTACTGCCTCAGCCTCATTAACATTGGAATTAAAGGTATGCATGTCTCATCACGCCTGCCTTAGTTCTTTTTACATAAGATTAGGCCTAGTACAGGAACACTGCACAGGGATGGAGTGTTTGCCTAGCATGAGTGAGGTCCTAAATTCAATCCCCAGAAGTTGCCAATCCCCTCCCCCTGCCCAAAAAATAATTTAAAAAATCAGGCACAAACAAATCTTGGAGAATACAAAATACAAGTTTCTATGTAAAATAAAAAAACTATAGCAATTTTGTTTAGTTCTTTCTCATCAAACACTAAAAGTTTGGTATAAAAGATAGACTGCAGCCAGGTGGTGGTGGGGGAAGTCTTTAATCCCAGCACTTAGGAGACAGAGATAGGCGGATCTGTTCAAAGCCTGCCTGTTCTATAGAGTGAGTTACAGGGCAGTCAGGGCTGCACAGACAAACTCTGTCTCTAAAAAACAAAACAAAAACAAAACAAAAAGACTGCTACACGCTAGACCCCCTTTCAAACAAACAAACAGGCAGGGGCTAAAGAGATGAGAGCTCAGTGGTTAAGAACACTTGTTGCTCTTCCAGAGGACCAGGTTTGGTTCCTAGCACCCATGTGGCATCTAACAAACATTTGTAACTAGTTTGCAGGGATCAGAGCCTCTAGCTTGGCCTCCACAAAACACACATAGAGAAACCATCACCAGCACTGAAACACAGATGCTACATCTCCAAATGTAAGAAGTTCTTTCCTCCTCTCCATATCAAAAAAATAATTTGAGCCAGGCGGTGGTGGCACACGCCTTTGATCCCAGCACTTGGGAGGTAGAGGCAGGCGGATTTCTGAGTTCGAGGCCAGCCTGGTCTACAGAGTGAGTTCCAGGACAGCCAGGGCTACACAGAGAAACCCTGTCTCGGGAAAAAAAAAATAATAATAATTTGAGAAGCATCAGTTTATTTCATCTTATTGTTTTCATTAAGTCCAGGTATCATGTTACCCAGACTAACTTGAACTCCTGATCATCCTGCCTCCACCTATTCTCCAAGTTTGTAGCACCGGGCCTGACCAGTTGGTCACAGGAGCTCATTAAACGTACCACCATCAGGAGCAAAGTTCTATCAAGACCCTCCCTGGAGGGTGATAAAAAGAAGGTGGAAGTCTGTTCCAGGAGGCTGAGGCAAGAGGATTGCCACGGTTTGTTTGTCTGTCTTAGTTAATGCTGCTCTGAAGAGACACCAAAACCAACTCTAATAAAAGAAAGCATTTAATTGGGGCTTGCTTACAGTTTCAGAGGTTTAATCCATTATCAGCATGATGGGAAGCATGGTGGTACCCAGGCAGATTGACTCAGTGCTGGAGAAGTAACCGAGTATTCTCTACATCCAGATCCAGAGGCGTAGGCAGAGAGATTGTGAATTTGGTTTAGGCTTCTAAAACCTCAAAGCCCAGGCCAACAAGGCCACACCCTCTAACCCTTCACCATTTTCAAATTACTAATCCTCAATTATGTTTTCTTTTCGCACGTGAGAGCAAGAACATCGGATTTCTAGGGCTGGAGTTAAGGAAACCTGTGAGCTGCTTGACCTGGGTGCTGAGAACCTAACCCTGAAAGAGCAGTGTAAAGTGGCCTGGGTGACAAAGGCCTCTGCTTTAATCCCAGAACTCAGGGGCAGAGGAAGCTGGATCTCAATAAGAGGCCAGCCTGATCTACCAATTCCCACATCACTCAAGCCGTCTGTTTGGCTGTTTCAGACACAATCTTGGGGCATAGCCAAAGCTGGCCTCAAACTCACTGAAATTCTTCTGTCTTGGCCTCCTGAGTCCTGGGCTACCACTCACATATCTGGGTATATTTTTCAATACATAAATGAGGCAATGTCAAACAGCCCTAATTCTCTGGGGCTAAAATTACCTTTTGAACTTTTTCTCTCACTATTTGGTGGCAAACAAAAAAGTCATTTGCCTCAGGTTCCTGAGTCCTGGGATTTTATAAGTGAGAGCAGCTTCACCTGCTCTTCATAGCCATCCAGGGAGGACATTGATAGAACTGATTTCCACCGATGCTGGTACTGTTAGCAAGCTCACATGGTCAGGCTTGGTACAAACCTGAAATCAGTGGCGAAGGCAGGAAGATCACTAGTTCAACCCGATATTCCGTACTCACTTGTTTTCGGCCAAGACACCAATCGGTAAAGGTGGCCCCCCCAGCCACAACTGGTAATTCCCTCGGCTGTCTCTTATCCTACTCCGGTTCTTGTAGGAGGCGTGCTCTTTCTTTACCTGGGCGCTCCCAGACTCTTGCCCACGCTTTCGCAAACCTCTGAGCCTGGTGCCTATCGCAGCAATTATGACATATGCTGGCGGGTCTTGTCTGTTCATGCATTTGTCTGTATTCCTACAAGTTGTCACCATGAAGTCGGGTTCGCACGCAGAACCTGACCGGGAACTGGGTGCGCTGCATCCGAAAGCACTGGTAGGGGCAGGACGTTCTAGGGGTAGATGCAGTGGGTGAGGACAAGGTGCTCGGGGTTGGAGGGAGGGAACGCGCAGGGCCTGTTACGGCACCTGCGGCCTAGCGCGCGACTCCTACCTCGGTAGCTGTGGATGCGGCGGCCGGTGCCCGGTGGTAAGGTCGGGTAGGGCTGAGGCTCACCGTCAAAGTTGAGCCACAAAGGCCGCACGACGCGCGGGCTGCGGTTGCAGAAGATGACCTGAGAGGGCTCGCGCGAGTTCACCGAGCGAAGCACCGGCCGCGGCCGCCCAGCCTCCATCTCCTCCGGAGCCCGCTCCCCTGCTGCCTCCTCGGGATTAGCTGCCTTCCGGGGCATTATTTGGAACTGATCGCCTCCGGATTCGCAAGCTGGACGTGGGCGGCGCGTGCGAGCGAGTTTACGCGCTCCGGGACAGGTCTGCTGGTCCTAGACGTACTCCGTCCGACTTGAAGGCGGAAATGGCCGCCTAGAGCCCTGGAGCTGGGGGGCGGGGCAGACGGAGCTGGAGTCCGCGGTGGGGGCGGGGCCGTGGAGGGGCGGGGCCGCGGCGGAGACCGGAGCTAGCGCTGTAAATTTCACCTCCTAGAGTTTGGGTTTCTGTTTGTTTCCTTTCTTTTTTCTTTTTTTTCCCTTCCTTTCCCTCTCCCCTCCCCCCCCCCCAAATAGAGCTCCTTCATGTAGTTCTGGCTGTCCTGGATCTTACTCCCTAGACCAGTCTGACCTCGAACTCACAGAGATCTGCCTGCCTCTGCCTCCCGAGCACTGGTATTAAAGACTTGCATCTCCAAGCCAGACTTGCTTAGAGGTAGGCCTAGAACTCATTATGTATACCGGGCTTGTCGTGAATTCAAAGATCTCCCTGCCTCAGACTCCCAAGAACAGGGACTAAAGGCAGTTGGATTTTGTTTGTTTGTTTTGTTTTGTTTTGTAATAGCGTTTCTCCCTATGTAGCCCTGGCTGGTCTGGAATTCGGTGTATAGACCAAACCAGCTTAGAACTTAAAGTGATCCTCCTGCCTTTGCCTCCAGGGTGCTGGAATTATAGGCATGAGCCAACAAGCATGTCCTCATCATATATTTTTTTTAAATTACTTAAATTTCATCTCTTAAGATCTCCACGGTTGGGCTGGAGAGATGGCTCAGTGGTTAAGAACATTGACTGCTCTTCCGAAGGTCCTGAGTTCAAATCCCAACAACCACATGGTGGCTCACAACCATCTGTAATGAGATCTGATGCCCTCTTCTGGAGTGTCTGATGACAGCTACAGTGTACTTACATATAATAAATAAATAAATCTTTAAAAAAAAAAAAGATCTCCACGGTTTTGCCATATTTCCCCTTCTACCTCTGCTTTTTGGTTTTTCCAGACAGGGTTTCTCTGTGTAGCACTAGCTCTCTGGGAACTCACTCTGTAGACCAGTCTGACCTTGAATCTCCTGCCTCTGCCTCCCAAGTGCTGATATAAAGCTAAGTACCACCACTGCTCGGCCCATCTATGCTATTATTTAAAGTTTTTCTCACTGATGAGTTTGAGTTTGTCTCTATTTCTAACTACACATTTTATTTTATTTTATTTTATTTTATTTTATTTTGGTTTTTCGAGACAAGGTTTCTCTGTGTAGCCCTGGCTGTCCTGGTACTCACTCTGTAGACCAGGCTGGCCTGGAACTCAGAAATCTGCCTGCCTCTGCCTCCCAAGTGCTGGGATTAAAGGTGTGCGACACAGACTGATTGCATAGCTCCCATTCATTGCCTTGGAGCTGAATATACAGGCCAGGCTGGCCTCAAATTAGTGGCACTCGTCTTTCCTCTGCCTCCCAAGAACTAGCATTCTAGGTATGTGCTACCATGGCTGGTTCAAAGAGTTAGCATACAACTACCATCAGGTGGCATTCGCTGCCATTTTCCATAGGCATTTCTGGCAGAAGTAGCTTCAGATGAACTTTTTAAAAAAATGTATGACGCCGGGCGGTGGTGGCACACGCCTTTAATCCCAGCACTTGGGAGGCAGAGGCAGGCGGATTTCTGAGTTCAAGGCCAACCTGGTCTACAGAGTGAGTTCCAGGACAGCCAAGGCTACACAGAGAAACCTTGTCTCGAAAAAACAAAATAAAACAAACAAAACAAAAATGTATGGCATGCATGCATCGAGCTCATCCAGGTGCTGATGAACAACAGAAGAGAAAGTTGGATTTCCTGGAGTTGTGAGCTGCCTGTGGGGACTGGGACTAGAACCTAGGTCGTCTGTTAGAAAACAGACCTCTCAGGTCTGTAAGCAACCAGCACTCTTAACCACTGAGTCAGCTCTCCAAAGCTTCCAGATTCTCTTGAATTTTTAGTTCCCCATTTTTCAGGTAGGTTCTTTATTTTCAGTTGAGAAATCAACCCAGAACTTTATGTATGGCACACAAGCCACCTACCTCTGTGCTGCACTGCCTAGACCAAATTTAGCATTTTGTTTATTGTTTATTATGTTTAGTACATCTCTACTGGATGTGCCATGTTATACAACCCGTCTCTGCCTTCAGAATGCTGAAAGGCTAGTGTGGAAGGACACAGGACAATGCGGAGCAGTGTCATTTGGTTGTAACAAAAAAATGTGAAAGGTGACTAGATGAGCCAGGGGGAAAAAAACCAAGCAGGGTGTCTGAAGTCCATTCAGGGTCCTTTATCGAGCCTGGAAAATCACCATGAACAGTAAGAATTTCTTGTCGTGCTTCTGGAGCAGGTGAAGATGCAGTTTTATGGCTTAGTAGTTAAGAGTGTGCCACTCTGAGGACTCTAGTTCATCCCCCAGCATCCACATCCGGTGGCTCACAGCTGCCTGTCACTCCAGCTCCAGGGGGTTCAATGCCAAGGGCTGAGAGCTGGCTCTTTGGTTAGGAGCACTGGATGCTCTTGCAGAAGACTCTGGTTTGATTCCCAGCACCACCCGGCAGCTCACAACCATATGGAACCCTAGTCCCAGGGGATCAGACACTTTTGTGGGTACCAGGCATGCAGTTTGCTCACACACATACCTGAAGGCAAAACATACATAAAGACAGTAAAATAAAAAAAAAATGGAATAAAAATAAGGACTAGAGAGAACTCAGCAGTTAACATTACTTAAAACTGCTCTATCAGAGAAGGGATGGTTCCTAAAACACCAGGTGACTCACAACTGCCTGGAACTTCAGCCCCAGGGGATCTGGCACTCTTCTGGTCTCTGCAGGCACATGCATATTTGCACACACTCATGCACATACATACACACAAATCTTTTTTTAAAATGTGGAGGACCAGTCAGATGGCTCAGTGGGTTAAGACACTTCCCATAAAGCTTGCCCTGAGCTTGATGGAACTCCAGTCCCAGGGGATCGGACATGCAGTGGGTACCAGGCATGCAGTGTGACCCTGTTTCATACCCACTGAACTGACTCTGGAAGCCTGCCTTCTGACCTCCACAAATGCACTGTGGCACACACATGTACGCACACACACACACACACACATACACACACAGTCAAAAAGTGGACAGCAATAGAAGACACCTGACATCATCATCATATGGCTCATACTTATGTAACCCCAACATGCATGCACAACCACTCCCACATATGCCACCCCAATAAAGCAATGAAGAGATTCCCTGAAAATACACCCAGCTGTTTTTAAATTTTGTCAGAGACATAGAAGGTTCAGTGGATAAAAGCACTTGCCTCCTCACATACACCTGAGCACCTGTGTTCAATCCCTAGCATTTGATGGAGAGAGAACTGACTCTTAAAGGTTGCCTGACCATTCTGTGCACCTGCATGCACACACACACACACACACACATACCCCTTTTAGAGGGCATGTGGTCCTCAAGCTAACATAAACTTTGGAGAAACCAGGAATGTTAATCATGCATGGGTGTTTCCTCCGAGGAAGAAATAAATATCTGCTTTCCACCCAGAAAATTGCAGAAGTAGGTGTTAATGAGCTAGTGACCTTTGCAATCTGTAAAGCAAGACCTCACCCAAATCCCTCACAATGTTTATCTCAGACTCTTCCTTCGTAGATTTTATCTTTAGCTTTCTTGGTTAACAGAGCCCATCTTAAGGGAAGACTTTACATGTACTTTACAGTCTGCTGACCTCTATACCATCAGATCTTAGGCCGTTAAACTATAAAACCTATCTTCATGGTCACATGTGCTTATGCACCTGTGGAGAGCGGTAGAGCTGGAGAGGCATTCGTCATGGCAAGATGGCGCCTACTTCCAATGTCAACTCCTGGTAAACAACTGTTTGCGCATGTGCGTAGAGTGAAAGACACCTAGTCACGGCCCATCCCTGGGTGTCATGGGGTGATGAGCAAACAGCCAATCATGGGTGGACACGCCGCACTGTGGTGTATATAAGCAGTGCTGATTATTGGCTCAGCCCCTTTTCCCTTTAGATGAGAGCAATAAACGGTTGCTGCAGAAGGATCCTAGTGTCTGCGTGTCTTCTTCCCGGCGAGACGACCGCGCGGCCCACATGCACCAGAGATTGTATCACACCAGGAAGCTTTCCCCAAATTATACTGTGTTTAAATATGGTATCAGACTCTCTAGAAGTTTGAACTACCACTGAGGAAGTCGAGCTGAATTAAGCTTACCTTCTTGCCTCTCACGGTTCCTGCCTGCTGTGACTCTTTCGGGGACCACCACCTTTTTAAAAGTTTTCCTCATGTCTCATCCACGTTAGAAAACAGCAAAGGGCATTACTGTCTTTTTATTTTTTTAATATTTATTTAATGTACATCTTCAGACACACCAGAAAAGGGCATCGGATTCTATTACAGATGGTTGTGCTGGGCAGTGGTGGCGCACGCCTTTAATTCCGGTGCTTGGGAGGCAGAGGCAGGTGGATTTCTGAGTTCGAGGCCAGCCTGGTCTACAGAGTGAATTCCAGGACAGCCAGGGCTAAACAGAGAAACCCTGTCTCCAAAAACAAAACAAAACAAAACAAAAAAACCCAGATGGTTGTGAAACACCATGTGGTTGCTGGGAACTGAACTCAAGACCTTTGGATGAGCAGTCAGTAGTGCTTTCAACCTCTAAACTGTTATCTTCAACCCCAGCATTGTCTGTCTTTAGGAAGGACTCTGGTTTACTAAGGAAAGGCATTATATTTTTCAATTAACTCAATCCAGACCAGACAGAGTGGTGCTTGCCTTTAATCCTAGCACTTAGGAGGTAGAGGTAGGTAGACCTTTGGAAGTTTGAGGCCAGCCTGCTCTACATAGCATGCTCCAGGCCAGCCAGAACTATAGTGTGACCCTGTTTCATAAAACAAAAACAAAAAAGAACTTAATCCAATTTCCTACAAACAGTAAGGAGGTTACCTGGAGAAGCCCCTGGACACCTCAAAGCACCACATAAAATGAGGAAGTTACCAATGTAAGAGGCCAGGTTCATTAATTTCCTACAACCAATGTTACCAACTGCTCTTTGCAACCAGGACCTTATGAAAAAGCAACATAGTAATAACCAGCTTAGCATTACAACCAACAAAAAAACTTACTATTGTCTGTAAGATAGAACATTGAGCATCCATGTATAATCTCACCGAGTGCTTTTTCTTGCCTGTAAAGACCATCATTTTGCCCTCTTGTTATCTTGTGGTACAGTCCCTATACTATTAAGCCAACTGCAGAGTACCAGGTAACTAAGACAGCTTTAGAAGTGGTCCTTTATCCAGGAGGAAATGCAGATAATGAACTTGAGTATCTGCTGAAGGCACGCTACAATGAATTTAGTAATACTGAAAAGAGAACTTAGCCCATGAGAACATTAGGTGTCTCCATTATAAAATTATTTTTAAATGAAAACACTGGTTCAGTATCCCTTAGGCAAAATGCCTGTGATCAGATAGGACCCAGGTTCAAAATTTCAAATACCTCAACCACAGCTTGAAGTTATTTACAGTATTTATGTATTAGTGTGCAGGCCAGAAGTGGACCTTGGTTATCTTCCTCGCATTCTATACCTTGTTTTTTATGGTCTCTCTGAACTTGGAGCTGTGATTCAGCTAAACTGATAGGCAGGCAAGCCCCAGGGATTCTCCCATCCATGCCTCCTCAGCACTAGGAAAATAGAACCACACCTTATTTAGGTTTTATGTGGGTGTTGGGGATCCAACTCAGGTCTGTTTGGATAGCAAGTATTTTAGCAATGAAGCTATCTTCCTAGCTCCTTTATACACATTTTTAGGCTGCCTGTTTTGACTGCAACTTACCATGTCCCTCCCTGTTGAGCAAAGACAGAACTAAAGTTTCTCTAAGAAATCTCATGCTGAGAAGAGGATGGGTTCCTGGTGTCAGCCAGCAGGGGAGCGAGTCTCCTGCCAATATCACAGCATCCTGACTTCCAGGAGACCAAAGCTAAGACAATGACCAGCAAGAGTCAGATCTTAACTCAAGTAGTCTCAAACTGTGGATCAAGGCCCCTGGGGTCTAACACCCAGTGTAACTTATCAGACATCCTGCATAACTGCACATACTATTCATAACAGTAGCAAAATTTCACTTATCAAGTAGCAACAAAAATAATTTTATGATTGGGAGGGTCATCACAACAAGATGGGCAAAGATGATGGGTAGGTGCACCACAGCATGAGAAAGGCTGAGAACCACGGCTGTAACTGGAACGGTTATGTGTACCTTTTTTTCCCTTTTCATATCCAAGTATCAGAGCCACTGTTTTGCACTTATCAGCCCGGAAGCTAGTTCCTTGAAGGTAGGAATCTGGAGCAGTCACTCTTCTCTGGAAACATTTTCCTGTGAGACCCTGGATGTCTTGGAACTCGATGTAGACCAAGTGGCCTGAAACTCAAGAGATCTACCAACCTCTGCCTCCCGGGAGCTGGAATTAAATGTATGCACCACCATGTCTGGCCAGTGTATACCTCTTGACTGTTTAAACCTAAGCCTCATGTAAGAATCCCAAAGATGTGGGGCTGGTGAGATGGCTCAGAGGGTAAGAGTTCAAATCCCAGCAACCACATGGTGGCTCACAATCACCCATAATGAAATCTGATGCCCTCTTCTGGTGTCTGAAGACAGGTACAGTGTACTCATTTATAATAATAAATAAATCTTTAAAAAAAAAAAAAAAGATGACAGCTTTTAAATTATGTCCCAAACCTGAGATAGAATTTGGGCCATGGTCTGATCCTCAAGTTAGAATATCAGAAATGGAGGCCGGGCAGTGGGGCGCACGCCTTTAATCCCAGCACTTGGGAGGCAGGCGGATTTCTGAGTTAGAGGCCAGCCTGGTCTACAGAGTG
>NW_022196903.1:106758470-106791645 GCF_008632895.1 Mastomys coucha | reverse complement strand
AAAAAAAAAAAAAAAAAAAAAAGAAGACAGGGTAACAACTAGCTTGTCAGGGCTGCCAGGACCCCAGCTCAGGTAACAACCATGAAAGTCAGGTCTGAAAAGGTTCACCTGTGCTGTCACTATTTAGAAAGCCTTGGATTTTGGAAAATGTTGGATAAGAGACTCAGGCAGTACTACTTAAAATGCCCAAGGTGTACCCCATGAATACAACACAGCTTGAACCCTCCTAATTAGTTCATCAGTATCCATGGCAACATGCCTTCCTCAAAGCAGCCAGCTGAGTTAGTCCAGGGAAGGGGACTCAGGTACTTTTTAGGTTACATCTGTGGTTTGAATATGCTTGACCCATGGGAAGTGGCACTGGTAGGAGGCATAGCCTTGTGGAGGTGGGCCTTTGGGGTCTCATAAATGCTGGCCAGTGCAATGAGGTTCTCTTCCTGGCTGCATGTTGAAGACAGTCTCTTCTTGGCTGCCTTCACGTCATGATGTAGGACTCTTGGCTCCTCCAGCATCATGCCTGCCTGCAGGCTGCCATGCGTTCTGTAATGATAAAGGACTAAACCTCTGACTTTTTAAGAGTTGCCTTGCTCATGGTGTCTCTTCACAGCAACAAAAACCTTAAGACAATCTACTCTGAAAATGTTCCAAATAATTCAGGGTGAATGCTAATGAGAAGACAGCAAGCCAGGAAGTCTGAGAAAGACCAGTACTGAATGAGCTTGTCTGGAAGAACAAGGGGGAGTGTTAACCTGAGCTGGACTTTGAATGTCAAACAGGGCTTGAATAGAAATCAGTGTGCACAGAGCATGATAAACTCTACCATTCTCAAGGGGAAGTGTTCTGTGGGGAAAAGCCTTTAGCAGTAAGTTGGCTTAAGTTTATAGGAAAAACAATGAGTCTTCGATTCTTCTGTATAAACTGCAGTACTTGCATGAGAAAATTGGTTTTTACATTTTGTACATGTGTACACTCATGTACAGGAATGCCACAGCAAGCACGTGGAGATCAGAGGACAACCTCCAAGAGTAAGTTCTCTCCTTCCACCATGTTGGTCCTAGAGAGAGAACTCAGGGCTCCAAGTTTGGAGGCAAGACCCTATGTGTTAAACCATCTCACAAACCTCAGGATTTACATTCACAGGATGTGTATCTTATAAAACTAGGAGTCTACTCTGGATACAGTTAAACTGGGAAGATGCTAGGATTTCAAAAGATCATAAACATCAGGTCTGATTCAATACTGTATCTTTTATTGGAGTCTAACAGACCTATATAGTAAAAGTCCTTGGTAGTTATCTGCTGAAAGACCAAATACTTCCAGGCTGAACTAGTTCAAGTGTCCAGACAGGAACCCTGACTGGAGAGCTGTCTAGGCTTTAAACCAGGGCTGCAGGTTTCTTCTGCTGCAGAGCACTCCTGCACATCAGACTGAGCAGTGAGCCCCTCTCCAGCCACTCTTGCCACCACAGTCACAGCAGTCAGACAAAGTTGAGTTTATTAGGGAAGCATGAGAGCCACCGATACCCCAAGTGACACAAAGAAAACTGAAAATGTCCCTTCAAGCCAAGTGGGGGCCTGGCTTAGACCTCCTAGAACAAGAAACTGGTGGGTTAGCCACAACATTTTCTGGCAACCACACTGCAGGGCACGAGTCTCAGCCAGGACTGCCCCCACCTCTCACAGGTGGAGAGAAGGCCGACTGTTGACAGAAATCAGTGCAGAGGCCATGGGAGCTGTAGGGAAAGTCTGAGAGAAAGAGAGTGAGAGGTGGGAAGACCTTAAAGAGTCCCAGCCTTTGCCTCTCAACACCTCACACACATGACAAGTAGTTCCAAACAATGTTACTGAAAAGGGAAAAAGCCTAGTGCTGATTCCAAGAGGTCCCCTGGACTGCTTGCTCCCCCATGCCACACCACACCCCAGGGCACACAGCAGAGCCCAAAGGCCACTTTTGAAAAAAAGAAAAACAAGAAAAAGCCCTGTTGCTCTGTAAGGAGAGGAGGAGGAGCAGAAGGCTGCTGGGCCTTTCCCACATGGCCAGTGTTCTGTACAGCAACTTCCCAGCAGCAGCGTGGCACGCTTCTAGGTGAGAGTCTCACCCTTTGTCACCTGTGAAGGGAAAACTGACATTTAGATAAAACGCAAAGGGTCTAAAGCCATTTTTTAAGAAATCCCATTTTGGATCCTGCACAGTGAGAAATGGTAGCAAAGGCAGCTTCAGAGTCCCAGAGACCTAAATCCAAGCAGAGCACTTAACTTCTGCAAGGCTGTTCTGAGTAGAAATGTGTATTCCCTCTGGGGTAGCCTGTGACCATACTCACCCTCGCTTCAATGTACTCTATTCTCCGTTCAAGGGCTGTCAATTTCTCATTTAGTGTTGCCAGTCTTGAACGACAAGACATATCTGGTAAAAGGAGACTAATGTTCAGGATTAATGTCACTCCAAACACCCACACCCACACAAACCCTCTGGGCTGAAGATGAAACACTGTTTCAAGTACATGTGGGGACTGGGGATATGGTAAGACTCATTTAAGGATCAGCTACTCAGATGCTGTGGAACACTCAGGGTGGTAGGCAGAGAAGAATCATCACCAAGGAAGATCCATGTCTTGTCTCATAGCCAAGGCTAGTCTTGAACTTGCAGTGATCCTCCTGTCTCAAACTAAATTTATGGACCTTAAAAATGTGATAGCAGCAACATACAACTAATATGTAAAGGATGTATACATAGCTTTGTCAAGCAGCAAACTAAGAGTTTCAAGAGAAAGGACCTAATGAGAAAGGAAATACAGAAGCTCTTCAACCTACGGTATAAATTCCCTGGAAATTAAACTAGGAATATGCACTAAATGCAGCACACTGAGAGCACCAGCTGTTTCTTGAGCCCACAGGGCTGAGTGGGCGCTGTGTTCCTCTGCTCCCTGGCAACACAAGTACCACATGTCGCTAGCCCTGGAAGAGATCAAAACTCAAAACCTGAGAATGGTTTTAGGCTAGGGTTACAGATCAACAGAGGAGGCTTGTCCTGGATTACTCCAAGTTCAATGCCCAACCCTGTAGCAGTGAGGGAGAGTCCTGAGGGTCACAGCCAAAATTAAGGCAAGGAAGGGAG
This sequence comes from Mastomys coucha, assembly GCF_008632895.1. Classification (NCBI taxonomy): domain Eukaryota; kingdom Metazoa; phylum Chordata; class Mammalia; order Rodentia; family Muridae; genus Mastomys; species Mastomys coucha. The sequence goes on along the minus strand of NW_022196903.1, from coordinate 106,788,531 downwards.
GAAGACGAGGTCCAGAGAGAAGGGCGCCAAAAGCCCACACTATTTTAAGTGTCTGTCTGTCTGTATGCCTCATGTTCACAGCCTCATGCTCAAGGATCAAGTTGTAAGCTCTCAGCTACTACTCCAGTGCCATGCCTACCTGCCTACCTACCTGCCTGTTGTTATGCCCCTTCCCCCCATGGTCATGGACCCAACCTCTGGAACTGTAAGCTCCAAAATAAACTCTTGTATAAGTTGCCTTGGTCATAGTGTTTGGTCACAGCAGTTGAAAGGATGCAACCAGTATCAGCAAGTGGGCTACTGCTGTGACAGGCCTGACCATGCTTTTTGAAGGAATGTACAAGACTTCAGAATAGAAGAGCAGCTGAACACTGTTTTAATGGGCAAACTTGATAGGAGCTAAAATCTGCCTGAGGTTAAATTGAAACTTTGGACTAATTTCCGTGGCAGAGGAAATTTCAAGACAGAAACTTTGTGGTTGGATTACTAGTAATTACTCTTTTACAGGTCTACAATGAAATAGAGCAAGCAGGGCAAGAAGAAATACAAAATACACAATTTGAGGAAAAAAAGATCATCAGGAAATTTAACATTGGAGCCAAGGCTTGCGCTGAAAGAAATAAGATTGATGAGAAATGGAATGAGGGAATGAGCACCCTCAGGGCAAGACCCCACCTAAGCTAATCCTGCAATTTATGGAAGAAAAAGGCATAAGGAATTTTCTGCTCCTAAAAGGCAATACAGATCAAAGTCTATAAAAATGTAGGGGCCAGGCTCCATCCCCAACAGGCAGCATAATTTGGCAGTATTGGCCTTGTGGTTCTGGCTATGGAATCATGAAGGATACATGAGAAAATGGGTTGTGGAATCTTCCTCCAGGATTGAGAGCTGCTGAGGTCAAGCGTGGTAGGGAGCCTGTGCATAGCCCACAGCCGCCACTGTGTGAACAGTGAAAGTGAAGCCTTGATCACACTGGCGATCAATCCCACTGTGCTAGAGTTGTGGGATAGCTACTAGGGACAGCTGCAGACAAGGAGTAGAAATAACCCGAGGGAGAAGTAGGCTGCAGTCACCAAGCTGTAAGGAACAACCATATAAGACCTTTTGATATCAGACAGAGAGACAGGATTTGGAGTTTGCCCTGCTGGGTTTCCATCTTGCTTGGTCCAGCACTTCCTTCCTATGCCACTATTCCTCCCTGTTGGAACAGTAATGCATACTCTGCCACTGTATACTCAAAAGACCACAATTTGCTTTTTATGGGGGTTACAATTAGGAGACTGGACTTTTAAACTATATTGAAACCATGGAGACCATTTCTTTTTCCTTCTTCCTTTTAGAGACAGGGGTCTATATAGGTAGGCATGGCTGTCCTGGAACTCTCTATGTATTAGACCAGGCTGAACCTGATCTCACAGAGATCTGCCTGCCTCTGCCTCTTGAGTGTTGGGATTAAGGGTATTACTATACTTGACTACGGAAACTTTTAAAGTTAGACTAAATTCATTTTTGCATTATGATATGGCCACAAGCATATGGGATTCAGGGACTAAGTGGAATATGGTGGTTTGAATGAGAATGGCCCTCGTGGGCTCAAAAACTTGAATGGTTGGCCCCCAGTTCACAGGACTCTTTGGGAAGGATTAGGAGGTATGGCCTTACTGGAGATGTGTCACTGGGGATTGAGGTTTTTAAAGCCCATGCCATTCCCAGTTAGGTGTGTATGTGTGTGTCTCTCTCTCCCCCCCTCTCCTCTCCCCCCTCCCCACTCTGCCTCATGCTTGTAAATTAAGATGTAAGCAGTAGGTGTATTACTCCAGTGCCATGCATACCTGCCACCATGTTCCCCACCATAATGGTCAGACTCTACTCCTTTGGAACCATGAGCCCCAAAAGAGCTCCAAATGAAATGCTTTCTTTTATAAGTTGCTTTGGTCACTGTGTTTTGTCACAGCAATGAAAAGTAACATTGTCTCATCATTTGAGCTCTTGGAAATTAATCAGTTACTAATGTGGGAAGATGTGGGAAGACTGCTTCAATATTACCCATGGAGACCTTTCTGAACTAGAGAAAATTCAATTACTAACAAACACATGATGGAACCTGAGATTCTATCTGTGAAAAGCAGCCTTGACTCTTTGCTCTGCCTTTTCCAATCTTCTTTTTTAAAAGATTTATTTATTTTATTTATATGAGTACACTATAGCTGTCCTCAGACACACCAGAAGAGGGCGTCAGATCCCATTACAGATGGTTGTGAGCCACCATGTGGTTGCTGGGATTTGAACTCAAGCCCTTGGAACACCAGTCGGTGCTCTTAACTGCTGAGCCATCTCTCCAGCCCCCAATCTTCTTTCAGTACCTCCTCCAGAATGCAATCTAGACTCCCTTAAAATACCTTTCTCTTCTGACTCCTTTACCTGAAACCACGAGACCCTTTTTCCTCTCAACTGTCCTCAGCAATGGAAAAAGGGGACAAATGATGGCTACTTCCTACTACCTCCTCCAACCCACATTTCTATCTCAATAACCTTTATTCTTTGAGTCTGAAATAGCTGCGAGATCACTCTGCACTCCCATCACTCCGCACCGTCTCCCACAGGATGAGTCAACAGCAGCAAGCTAACAACCTTCCTTTTCATCTCTCCTCTGGCTGCTTCTACAAAAACATTCACTTTGACAGATCTTCCTACACTCTGATCTAGCCTCAACTTTCATCATCTTGCCTATCTAATCATTCTTCTTCACCAAGATTAGGTTAAAAATTTGCCTCTGAGAGGTCGTACCAGAAAAATTGCAAGTCTTTTTTTTTTTTTTTGGTCCGAATATATCTGAATTCCTAAGGACGAACTTCTGATTCTTAAGTTACTTGCGTCTCTGGCTGTCACTCTCCCTACTTTAGATAAACAGTTCAAAAAATTGTAAGTGGGCTGGACGGTGGTGGTGCATGCCTTTAATCCCAGCACTTGGGAGGCAGAGGCAGGCAGATTTCTGCTATTTTAGATACTTTTTTTAAGGATTTATTTATTTATTTATTCATTATATGTAAGTACATTGTAGCTGTCTTCAGACACTCCAGAAGAGGGCATCAGATCTCATTATGGATGGTTGGAAACCACAATGTGGTTGCTGGGATTTGAACTCAGGACCTTCTGAAGAGCAGTCGGTGCTCTTAACCACTGAGCCATCTCTCCAGCCCCGAGGCAGGCAGATTTCTGAGTTCGAGGCCAGCCTGGTCTACAGAGTAAGTTCCAGGACAGCCAGGGCTACACAGAGAAACCCTATTTCGGGGGGGGGGGGGGGAGTAAGTAGGGGAGTAGGGTGGGCTGAGAAGATGCCTCAGTGGTTAAAGCACCTGCATAAGGGCAGGAGTTCAGCAACTCATATAAATGCCGGGTGGGCAGGGCAGCCTGCCTGCAATTCCAGCCTCAGAAGGCTGAGATGGGATCCTCCTCAGAGCAAGAGAGCTAGCATGACTAGACTTCATATCATCCAGCTTTGGGATTGACAGAGAGACCTGCCTCAGTGAGTAAGGTGGGAGTAAGTGTACACCACACACACTCACACACACACTCACACACACACTCACACACACACACTCACACACACACACACACACACACACAAGACATTCACCCATTCTCATTAGTTTTTCAAACTTAGTTTTCATACCCCTTTTTCATACTTAGTTTCATTGACTTGTAATTCACATGCCATACATTCATTTACCTGTAGGTGTGCAACACAATGCTGGCTGGGCCCTTCTTTTGAAACCTTACTATCTGCTATTGCTGCCTCCTCTAATTTCCAAGTCTGATTTACGATGCCCATGCAAGCAACCTCACTTTAGAAACATGATACCTTACTTTATAAAAAAAAAAAAAAATTCATTTTTGTGTGTGTGTATACACATACCCTGGCACATATATGCAAGTCAAACATAACTTTTGGGAGTAGTTCTTTCCTTTAGCCACATAGATAACAGGGACTGAACTCAGGTCATCAGGTACCCACTGAGCCATCTCACAGGCTCAATACTATCACTTCTGTCAGGACTATCCAACATGTATAGAGTTCCATTTACTAGGATGTTTGGAAGCTCAAAAGCAAAAATCTCTCTGACAGTTGTATTTCCCAGGAAAAGAGATACACAGAAACCACTGGAAGACAGAACCAGAACCTGGGAGGGCTCTTTCCTAGAGAGCTGTGCTGTTCTACCTGTCCATCTGGCAAATCAATCAGAACCCTAGAATGATACTCTGGAACTGGCTTATATGAATTAACACTGCTGAGGAAGACAATGCACAACTGTAGACACAGGCTCCAGACTATGCCTGAAGTTATATGTATTTGGTTCATAGGCTAGGTGTAGCACAAGGGTAGAATGCCACCTCACAAACTTTAGGCCACACCAGAACCTGCTATTTTAAATAAAAATAACAGGGAGAGCATTCAGCAACTGGGCAACTCTGAACCCTGCATTAAAGTACACTTTGTCACCACTCAATAAAAGCAGGTCTTAGGCTAGAGAGATGGCTTAGCAGTTAAGAACACTGACTGCTCTTCCAGAGGTCCTGAGTTCAATTCCCAGCAATGGCATGGTGGCTCACAACCATCTGTAGTAGGATCTGATGCCCTCTACTGGTGTGTCTGAAGACAACTACAGCGTACTTATGCAAAATGAAATAAATAAAAGCAGGTCTTTTTTTTTTTTTAGTTTTTCGAGACAGGGTTTCTCTATATAGCCCTGGCTGTCCTGGAACTCACTCTGTAGACCAGGCTGGCCTCGAACTCAGAAATCTGCCTGCCTCTGCCTCCCAAGTGCTGGGATTAAAGGCATGCGCCACCACTGCCTGGCAGAAAAACAGGTCTTATCAGGGTGCTTGCTTGTATATCCACAGCATCACTACTGACAATACTAACATGATTTCCTCTCTACATTTATTATTAGTTTTTAAATATTGATTTATTTTATGTATGAGTATACTGTCGCTGTCTTCAGACACACCAGAAGAGGGCATCAGATCCCATTACTGATGGTTGTGAGCCACCATGTGGTTGCTGGGAATTGAACTCAGGACCTCTGGAAGAGCAATCAGTGCTCTTAATTGCTGAGCCATCTCTTCAGCTCCTACATTTATTGTTTAGGTAAGATCTTTCCTGCATAGCCTGGCCTAGCCTGAGACTAAAACTTAACAATCCTCCTACTTGTTGCTTCCGAAGAACTGGGATTACTGGAATGTCTCACCACCCTTGGCTTTCTGTCTCTGGATTATTTCATATACTCCCTTATTACAACAAAAATTAGTACTAGCTTTATCTTCTGGGTTTGTTTGGTGGGTGTTGGGGTGTGAGGGTGGAGGAGGTCTATTCTATTTCCAGACAATGGTTCCTTATTAGTTCAGGCTAGAGTGGAACTCATTATGTAGCTCAGGATAACTTTGAATTGGAAATCCTATCTCAGCCTTCTGAGTTCTGGGATTGCAGGTGACTGCTAAGCTCTTGGCTTGTTTTTGAAGTCAAGTTTTAGTTCCTGGATGAGTCTTGGTAGGGAAGAGTCTGAGATCTGCAAAGGAGAAACATCCCTTTTCCTGTGTTACAAGGGAGAAGTCTCTGCAGAGATGTCTGTATCACATGTGTATGAATCACATTTTACAGAGGACAAAGTTGATTTGGGGTTTTCTGCTGCACCCTAGATTGGGAAAATGAGCTGAATTCTAATTCTTCAGGTGCAACAAGAAATGGCCTACATGGCTGTTATTTTCCCTGAAGATATTAAAGACTCATTACTAGGTAGTTTTTGAAATAGTTGAAGTTAATACTTTAAAGAAAGGAGTAACTAATTAGAAGGCAGAACCTCATTATGATACACAATTAAAAGCTAAAGCAATTTAACTGTTAGCTGAGCCTTTAGGCAAGTTCCTGGTTGACAACTCATGAACTTACAGAGACATCACCAGGCTGAGATGCTCTGAGTCCTAAGGAGAAACCAGTCTGGTGGTATGCATGGATGACTTAGTAAGAATTGCATGGGGTATAACGTTCCGTTCCACGCCCTTACCATACCTCCTAAGTTCTGGTATGCATCTATGAGGTTTGTACCATTTATGATTATCTAACTCAGTGGTACAAAGATTCTATAGATGAGTTTGAAGAGACATTTGGAGTTCTTTGAAAATTACAGCAAACCCAAGTTCCTACCCTGACACAGGGTAGAGAAACAGATGCTCTAAAGGGAGAATGTATTCTTTCTTTCTAGATGGCTAATGACTATCTGAACAACTTTTACTCTTGTAATTCCAGCTTGTGAGAGGACAGTCACAATCTGTGGTTCTATTTCAGTGTTGGACAACTGCCTGAACCTGAGGCCACAGAGATGATGACACGCAGTCACATCTAACACTGCTCTGTAATGTGGGTTGAGTGAACTTTCTGAAAAAACATTATCATAGACTACTGGTCTGCATTTTTAGACTCTGTCCTGATTCTGAAACTAAGAAGTTTAAAGGGGGAGGTGTTATTTTTAAGCTCTATTTTTATACTTAATTAACAAATTCAAGGCTGGGTGGTGGTGGCACACGCCTTTAATCCCAGCACTTGGGAGGCAGAGGCAGGTGGATTTCTGAGTTCGAGGCCAGCCTGGTCTACAGAGTGAGTTCCAGCACAGCCAGGACTACACAGAGAAACCCTGTCTCAAACAAACAAAAACAAAAAACAAAAAAACAAAAAAAAACAAAAAAAAAATATGTAAATAATGTTGGAAGGCTGAGGTGGAAGAATGTTTGATCCTTCAAGTTGGAGACCTAAGCCTAAGTGACATGGCGAGACTTTCTCAAAAAGGGGAGGAGAAAAAGTAAAAAGGAACAGGGAGCAGTAGTGCAGGACTTTAATGCCAGAGCTCAGGAGGCAGGGGCCAGGCCAGCCTGCACCGCAAGCTCCAAGCCATCCAAGGCCAGCCTTGGATCAAAAGGTCTCAACAAAACCTTGTCTCCAAACCCACAAACCCACAAAGCAGTAACAGAAGCTTTCAGACTGGCTGCCCCTCAGCAATTATGTGACTATTGAAGGAAACTATCTCCATATCTTACTAACGAATTTGGAGACCTTGTCTCAAATCCTACCCCCAAAACGAAAAAAAAAAAAAAGTAATAAACTAAGAAAAGAAAGCCAGGAAGAGCAGGGGTCATGTGCACACCTGTGATCTCAGTCAGGGAAGCTGAGGGAGGGAGACAAGCTTGAGTCTATGTGAGATGCTCTTGGCCAGCTTGGGCACACCATGGCACCCTATTTCAAAGACAAACACACAAAAAGGAGGAGAGGATGAAGGAAGGAGGGGAGAAAGAAGAGTGAGGACAGAAAGATGAGGAGGAGGAGTAAACAGTACTCCTAAGAGATTTAGAATTATGACAATAGGTATGATAATACCTATTATCTAGCCCTCAAAGAAGATTCAAAGTTCTAGATCATCCTAGAAACTTAGTAAGACCCTGTCTGACAAATTTTGTCAGTAATAAGACATACTTTCTAGGGTGTACATATCAAAGGTAAAATATATGTGGACTAAAGTTTAATGTAGCCAGGCCTTTATATAGACACAGGTCTATAGTCTCAGTTACATAGATGAAGCAGGACTTGAGCCTGGCCAGGGGTTAGCAACCAACTTGCACAGTGAAATCACAACTCAAAACCAAAATAATGTTTAATAGTATAGGCTGGTAATATAGATTGAGCAGCATTTATAAACTGAATCCCTAGGACCAAAACACACACACACACACACACACACACACTCTCTCTCTCTCTCTCTCTCTCTCTCTCTCTCTCTCAAAAAAAAACAAAAAACAAAAAACAAAAACAAAAAACAAAAAACAAAAAACAACAAAACCCAAAACAAAACAGCCTGGTGTGCACACAACTTTAATGCCAGCTCCTGAAAGGCAGATCTTCCTGAGTTCAAGGCCACCCTGGTGTACATATTGTGAGTTCCTGGTCAGTCAAAGCTATATAGCAAGTCCTTGCCTCAAGAAACAGAAACAAACCTAGAAACCTTCCGATTTTGATTGTTCCACGGCAGTTAGGTAATCATCTGAGGGAACAGCTTACTGATGCAATTCAGTTAGAATGTAGTTGCTGTTACTAAGACCCTGATTTGGAACAGTGAGATACTATACCACTCTTAAATTCTAAAAAGCAGATCCAACTAAACAGGACTTTAGGTGCTTTGCTGACTGAGATGTCATTAATACTTTGGTTAGACACTGTGTGCACATCTCTGATATTAACTCCTACCAGATAAATGAAGTCTTTTAATTGTGCTTGTTAAAACATTCTTTGTGAGTAATGTTTCCAACTACTTCCCACTGCTTCTCCCTTCTAGGCCAAAGACTCAAACCTAAGTTCCTATCACAGTCCATTCTGGCCCCACCCCCAGCACACAACACTTTAGGTGTTTGGTTTTGTTCTGAGACAGGGTCTTATTCTTTAGCTAGACTGGCCTTAAACCTATGGCAATTCTCTTGCCCCGGCCAGGTAGGATTACAGGTATAAACCACCACGTCATAATTTCTTTAGTTTGATTCTTACTTGAGGGAATGTTTTTCAGTAAGGAATGCCGTTTAAAGAAAAAAAAAAAAGTGAACTATTCCAGTTCTCTGGCAAAGTGGGAGAAATCAACTATGTGAACCCACACTGAAATAGTTTACACAGAAGGTACACAACAAGTGCAACTTAGTGGTAGAGTGCACTAACATTCGCAAGGTCCTGAGCCAAAACCAAAAACCTCCGCAGGAAAACTAGACTGGGTAGCAGGACAAATGATCAGTTCTCTGCCAACACACCTGCCTTAGCACCGAATCATGTTCCCCTCTCTTATACTCCTTATATCAACTTCCTCTGGGGATTCATGAACTCTTTTATTAACTACTGTTCTCTCCTATAACCTCCACAGCAACTCATGGGTGTGGCGCTATACCACCAACATAGACATTTGTGCTGGTCTCTCATTAACTGGTATCTTTAACCTCCATTCCCTGTTGAGAAAATCCATGTAAGATTATGTAAGGTCATATGTAGAGAGGCCTACATACTTTGTAAGTACACTTCTAATCCCAGCATTTGAGAAGCAGAGCTATCACAAATTAGAGGACATCCTGATCTGCAGAGTTCCAGGCCAGCATAGAGTGATACACAGTAATTATCTCAGGAGAGGAAGGAAACAAAGGTTGAGGAAGGAGAACCATGACTTGTAGCAATTTACACGACTCAAAACCAAAATGGAGTAGGGGACACGGGAAGATGGACAGACAGAGTAAGGTCTCTTATTTATGTTGTATTCGAAGGTGGCTGTGGGCATAGACTATGGTACCACCGTGGGGTCAGAGACAACTCGTGGGAGCTGGCTCTCGCCTTTCACCTTGTGGATCCTGAGGATTGTCTTAAGGCTGTCGGACTTGGTGGCCTTGACCTGCCAAGCCATCTCAACAGCCTGAAAGAACTCCTTTGAATACAGAAAATGGATTTTTTTTTTCCTTTTCTTTTCCTTACATTGGCAGCCTCCCTCCATATGTCTATGTCATAGCCCCTGGAACTGGAGTTATGGACAGTTGTGAACTGCAACGTGGGTCCTGGGATTTGTACCTGGGTCCTTTGGAAGTGCTCTTAACAGCTGAGCAATCTCTTGAGCCTAGAAAATGGTTCACTTTTGTGGCTGTTTTGAGAACCAGGCTGGCCTCAAATGCATAGCACTCTCCCAGCCCTCATCTCTCCAGTGCTAAGAGTAGAGGTGTGAGCCACCACATACAGCAGGAAAGAGTCCCCGTGTTTTTCACTGCCATCAGACCTGTGTAAGAACCAGCTAGCTACACCTGCTGATGTTTGCTTTGTTCTATCAGGTGGGACTCAAACCCTCTACAAAGCAGATGACTTTGAGTTCCTTCTGGTCCTCCTGTCTCTGCTTCCTGAGTGCTGTTATTAGAGGCATGGTGTGTGCATGCTAGGCTAATACTCTACTGACTGGGCATCCCCAGCCCCTTAAGGATGCATTTCTGATTTCTTTTTTTGTTCTCTTTTCTTAAAAAACAAAAAACAAACAAACAAAACACACACACACACACAGAGGGAAGAGAGGAAAAAACAAAAACAGAGAAAACTCTTTCCTTTCTAAGGAGTGGGGGATGCCAGTGTCTTGTGCATGCCACTCAGCTCAACCCCTGAACTACACCCCATAATTGAAGCTGTTGCTTTGTCACCTTCTATTATACTACTACTTAGGACTCATCGGGTCTTTAGCTAGAAAATAATCGACTCATTTTAATTTTTTTCAAAATTACGGCACTTTCTCCCAAAGATGCTGAAAGTTGCTAATTAGTAGAACCAAAGTACTCTGGATGAAAAAGATCACTGGATGCCATCTGCACGTCTTGTATTGTGTAAGAAAGTCCCCGAAGGAACCCTTCCGGAGAACATAAGGAGTCTGTGACAGGTTTTCAGTCCAGAAGGCTGGGAACAAACACAGAAAGAAATCAAGACTGTCACCAGCCGGCCACATCTAGGAATAGTTTTTGGAAAAGTGGACTCTGCTGAAATCATCTGCCCTGTTAAATCCGAGGAACCAGACAGAAGCATCCAGAACACTACCATGAAGCAGATACAGGGCTACAAAAGGCATTTCCAAGGCCCGAGAGGGCCCCATCCCTTACAACCCTCAGCACTAGCACCTAAGGGAGCCGGGGATGAATGAATGGCAGGGGAATGGCTATACGGGAGCAACAGAAGGCATGACATTAAGGGGTTTCGGACGTGTTCCTGGAGGAGATGGACAACTACCAGGAAGGAGTCTCTCGACACGGCTGCGCACTGCGTGCCCAGTGGAGACTGGCAAGGAAGCGTAGCGCAAACCAGGACGGATGATGATGGATGGGTCTAAGAGGCTGGGCAGTGGGCGTGCTGACCTGCGCAAGCGGGGCATGGCCATGGGCAGGGAAGACCCACGGAAACGGCCTAGTGAGGCTCATGGTGAGGGGACTGGGGCCGGCGGGGAGCCAAAGAGGAAGCGAGTAGCCGGGACGGCGCGCCTCTCCTAGGCGCCGCCGGCCGCCTCCGATGCCTCCCTCCTCCCAGCCTCCCCTGCTCTCCCGCTGACCGAAAGAGTTGAGAAAGTCCGAGATTTTCTTGATGCTGCTGGTGATGATCTCAATGTACTCCCGGTTCGCCCAGTCCTGGTGAATCTCCCGCTGCACAGGATCCTCTTGTCCCGCCATGGCGGCCTCCTGAGGAAGAGTGACTGCGCAGGCGCGGCGACCTCCACAGGCCTCCAGCGCGCCTGCGCTGCCAGCCCGCATCCAAGTGTTCGAGCCCCAGAAAGGCCTGGCAAAGCGGCACGCGTGCGCACACTCACTCCCTGCGTTCCAGCTTGGCTCCCACGCTGGGGAAAACGATGGGAAGACTGAGAGCTATCCTGTCCCCGGCTGCAAGCACCCGCTGATCACTTGCCGGTCTTGTCATTAGGGGGCGCCCACATATCCTACCTCCGCCTAGGGTTGCTCCAAGCTTTCTTGCGCCTTGTCAGCAGAGATGGGCACAATCCACGAATCCTATTTATTCAAAAGGCTTTTCATGCTTGGGTCACAACTCTGTTCATTCTCGTTTTCTTTTAAAATGTGTTGTTGTTGTTCTTCTTCTTCGAGACAGAGTCTCTCTGTGTAGCCGTGGCTGTCCCTGAACTCTCTCTGTAGATCAGGCTGGCCTTGAACTCACAGAGCTCTATCTGCCTGCCTCTCCCGAGTGCTAAGATTAAAGGTGTGAGCCACCACCGCCAGGTTAAAATTATTTTATTCGTACTATGTGTGTGTGAGCACCCACGTGGCACAACATTCGGTGGAAGTTACAGGACAACTTGCAGGAGTGGGTTCCTCACCTTCCATCTTGTGGGACAGAACTCAGGTCATCAGTCTCAGTGGCAAGTGCCTTTATTGATCGAGGCATCCCACTATCTCTGAATCTCCATATTTACCAAATGAGCAAAATAATTTTTTGTTTGTTTTTATTTTCAAGACAGGGTTTCTCTCTCTGTATAGCTCTGGCTGTCCTGGAACTCACTCTGTAGATCAGGCTGGCCTGGAACTCAGAAATTCACCTGCCTCTGCCTCCCAAGTGCTAGGATTAAAGGTGTGAGCCACCACTACCTGGCTGCAAAATAAATTTTTAATGCTAATACCCAACGATGAACCAGGTGAAGCAAAATGGTAAGTCACAGTGTAAACTAATGAAATTTCTATCAAGAACTGCAAAAATAATCTCCAACCTTTTCACTTAATCATTTCATTAAGAAAATTGTTAAAGGAACTGGTCACTGTCATTATCGAACATGCTTGTAATTTCAGCACTCAAGAGACTAAGGCAGAAGGCCTGTCCTGAGTCTAAGGCCAGCTGGAACACACAGCAAAGCCCAATGAAATAAACACTTTAACCATAAGAATTGGGCTTTGAGGTAATGTCTGCTATAATAATTGCAGTAAAGCCAAACAATGGTATAGTCAATCCATGTGTGGTGGTTTGAACAGGTTTGGCCTGCATAAATCTTTTAATGCTTGGCCAATGAGGAGTGGCTCTATTGGGAAGTGTGGCCTTGTTGTAATGGGTGTGCCACTGTGGGCATGAGCTTTGAGGTTTCCTAGTGTTCAAAGTCTGCCTCTGCCCAGTGTGGAATCTCCTGGCTGCCTGCAGAAGACACTTTCTCCTGGCAGCCTTCAGATCAAGATGGAGAACTCTTGGTTCCTCCTGCACCAAGTTGGCCTGCTGGATACCATACTTACCACCACCGTGATGATAATGGACTGAACCTTTGAAATTGTAAAACAGCTCTAATTAAATGTTTGCCTTCATAGGGGTTGCCTTGGAAAAAAAAAAGAGAGAGAGAAGCCGGGCAGTGGTGGCACACGCCTTTAATCCCAGCACTTGGGAGGCAGAGGCAGGCAGATTTCTGAGTTTGAGGCCAGCCTGGTCTATGGAGTGAGTTCCAGGACAGCCAGGGCTGCACAGAGAAACCCTGTCTCGAAAAAACAAACAAACAAAAAAGAGTGCTACAGTAGGCTCGTGGTGGTGGCGCACGCCTTTAATCCCAGCACTTGGGAGGCAGAGGAAGGTGGATTTCTGAGTTCAATGCCAGCCTGGTCTACAGAGTGAGTTCCAGGATAGCCAGGGCTACACAGAGAAACCCTGTCTGGAAAAATAAAAACAAGAACAAAACAAAAGAACTCCAAAGAGTTCTACAATAAAGAAATCCAGGGCTAATTTTGTGTTTAAGAAAAGAACAGTACAGGCTAGAGAGATGGCTCAGTGGTTAAGAGCACTGGCTGCTCTTCCAGAGGTCCTGAGTTCAATTCCCAGCAATCATCTGGTGGCTCACAACCATCTGTAATGGGATTAGATGCCCTCTTTTGGTGTGTCTGAAGACAGAGACAGTGTACAGTGTACACATATACAAAATAAAAAAAAGAAAAGCTGTCCATCGTTAGTTCATCAATCCTCCCTTCAGACACTTACATACTATGAGACTGAAATTACTGGGGGAGGGGCAACTTCTGCCTTCCACAATCATTCATGCTAATGAAGACGCTGCTCACACCATATTTTTGCCATGGTAAACCATGTGTCTCAGCATTGGACACAAGATAGAGCATCCTGAGGTTTAACATAAGACAGAAGTAAGTATGAGGCTGGAGAGACAGCTTAGCAGTTGAGAGTACTTGATCTTGTAGTTTCTAATGGTCCCCAAGGTCTCCTACACAGATATATTGCACATAAACCCACACAGGCAAACACAAACTTAAAATGATCTTTTGAAGTTAAAGAAGACAAGTTTTCAGTCAGAAAGTTAAGGGAACGTGTGGGTTCTTCTCTTTTCTTAACGGGTGAACATTTATAATTCTCTTTTCTTGTATTGGAGTCCTTCCAGTACAGTAATAAAAACCTTTTCAAGCACTGCACAGTGTGACCAGGGTATAATAAATAAAGGTTAATTTAACACTAACTACAAGTCTTGGAATCTGACCACAATCTTTGATGTGGGGGGAGGGAGGGTTGTCCTCTATGCCCCTGTCAAATGCACACAGGTGTAATGCAGGGATAGAAAGGAACTGAAGGTGTGGCTGGAGCTGTTCAAGTCAGAGGTCTTCTAGACCCACGTTTCCAGCTACATCCCCGCCCCACGCCCTCCCCCGCCCGGCCCCTGCCTCCCGGGGCCTGAGTCACAAAGGCGGTTGCTAGGCGTCGAGTGGAGAAAAGATGCAGCATCTACCCTGGAGCTTGCAATCGGAGTGGAGTTTAGTAGGTGAGCCCCCGGCCCGGATGGTGATGGTGGGTCCGGGCCCGGGCTCCCAACACTGCCCCGGCCTTGGCCAGGGCCGTGTGGCTCCCGCTCAGGGGGAGGGACTTCCAGGGAGACAAGCCTGTTCTCGAAGCACTCCAGCCTCTCGGGATCTTTTCACAGTTCATGAGGACTACAGCTGCACTTTGGCGCTGCCGTCCCCTTTCCCAGGTGGGGAAATCGAGGATCCTGGTTCCTTAGAAGGAAGGCGCCAATAAAAACGATGCCTTTTTTGGACAGGGGAACTAAGTGTTCCCCCGTGTGGGGCTAGAACAGCAGCTTGTATAGAATCCCTAGATCACCCCCTATCCCTACTCCAGGTGATGCTGGGGACTAGGCAGAACCATTTTTATTTAAACCTTGAAAGAAGGAGTGGAAAGACCTGGAGTCCAAAGTCCTCCCATCCCTATTGGTTTAGGTTGGACAAAGCTCTGTTTGCTTTTGCTGTTTCTTTTTTAAGGTGATGAGTCTATAAATGAATTTTAAAAAATATTTAGAGGCATTAATACTCTCCATCCACTCTGCCATGGCGGTGTGCCAGAGACCCCCTCTAGAGGTTTTGTTTGTATGTTTTTGTTTTTCCAGACAAGGCCATAACCTTTGCAGCCCAGGCAGTTATTGAACTCATAGCAATTCTGCTTCAGCCTCTCAAGTAGGTATCTTATGTATAAAAACATATATACCTTTACATGGGAGAGTCAATGAACAAATTTTAAAGGCTAGCCTTCAAACTCTCCCTTATGGATTGTATCTCTTCCAAGGGGCTGTGCCTCTCAAGTCCCGAGATGACAGCACTGGATATCTGCTCTTAAATTCAAGATATCTAGCACTGAATGCCTTTCAAAAGCAGTTTGGAATAGACAGCTGTACTCCGAGTGTAAGTTTCTCTTCCTAAGGCAGCCCAGATATAGGAAACATAGCAACTTGCAAACGTACTGCATAAACTTGAGAGATGCTATCAACTAGAGGAAATCAGCGAATTAACTTAGTCCTAATCATTGTCAAAGGGCATTTTCATGTTGAAATGTTACATATGTGTGTGTGTGTGTATTGAGCCTCACTGTGGAGGTGGCAGCCTTTTGGTGACAGTAACTACTGGACAGTCTGTCTTGATGTTAACGAGGGGACAAAGACTTAGACTTGGCTGAAAAAAAGAACCTACCTGCTGGGGCCGAATAGGTAAGATGGGTCAGAGCATGCGACCTATACAGAAATGGGACTTGTAATGGTCCTTCACATAAGAGGAAGGTGCTTAGAAAAGGCTAGCTTCTCCTGAATTCAGTAGACACTGTCAATTTGGAAGTAGAATGACAGAAAATCAAAATTCTACTTGGATAAATTTTGAGTTTAAATATGCTCCCAGCACGCACATAAGGAGAATTCAAGGCATTATCCAGTAGGTATCTTATGTATAAAAACATATAAACCTTTACATGGGAGAGTCAATGAACAAATTTTAAAGGCTAGCCTTCAAACTCTCCCTTATGGATTGTATCTCTTCCAAGGGGCTGTGTAAGCTGCCCAGCACTCTAGAGTTCTCTTCTGTCAGAATGCTTTTAGGGACAAGAGACTGTCCCAGTAATAATTTTGTTTTGGGGTTGGGTTTTCTGCTGTTGTTAAGTCTTTGTTTTTTGTTTTGTTTTGGACAGGATCTCCTTATGTATCCCTGGCTATCCTTGATTTCAGAGATCACCTGCCTAAGACTTATATGTGTATATCTATATGCTCAGGTATTGGCAGAAGACAGAAAATTCCCCCATTGGATCCTCTGGAGCTGTAGTTATAGACAGATGTAAAATGCCCTACATGGGAGCTGGGAACCAAATTCAGGTTCCCTGAAATAGTAGCAAGTATTCTAGTTTTTTTTTTTTTTAAGATTTATTTATTTTATTTATATGAGTACATTGTAGCTGTCTTCAGACACACCAGAAAAGGGCATTAGATCCTATTATAATAGGTGGTTGTGAGCCACCATCTGGTTGCTGGGAATTGAACTCAGGACCTTTAGAAGAGCAATCAGTGCTCTTAACTGCTGAGTCATCTCTCCAGCTCCCAGGAGCAAGTATTCTCTGTTTTGTTTTTGCTTTTTGAGACAGGGCTTCTCTGTGTAGCCCTGGCTATCCTGGAACTTACTCTGTAGACTAGGCCGGCCTCGAACTCAGAGATCCACCTGCCTCTGCCTCCCAAGTGCTGGGATTAAAGGCATGCGCCACCATGCCCGGCTAGGAGCAAGTATTCTTAACTGTCCGGCCAGCTCTCCAGTACATTCTGGGGGTGGGGTGGGGGGTGCTGGGTCTCACTATGTATTCAGTCCTGGCAGGTTTGGAGCTCACTGTGTAAAACAGTCTTGCCTCCAGCTTGTAATGACCCTCTACCTCTACCTTCCAGGTGTTAAGAATATAGTAGGCATAAATCACCAATCCAGGGACTGTTTTATGGTGGATGTCTTCATGGGTAGAGACTGGAGGTTTCTTAAAAGTCACACTGTAAGTAGTCTGCACACTGTACCGTGCGGCAGAACCTTTGGGGGATTTGCATGTATGCAAACTTCTGGACCCCACCCCGTTTCTAAGGCAGTAGGTCTGAGATGGGGCCCCAGGAGCTTGCATATTTATCAAATCCTTAATGATGTTAAAACTGCTAGTTCAAGCATTATACTTTGAGAGCTCTGACAAAGTACATGTTACAAATACTTGTAAGACATGGGTGGTTTTCTTCTCCTCAAATAAGGTCTCATCATGAAGTCCAGTCACTTTTGCCCCCCAGCCAACACCCCATAACATTGATTAAGATACTCCATTGAGACAAATTGGTATCATCTGTAGAATGGGATAACTTTCTTACAGGGGCTTGGCAAAGTTTAATGAAGTTTCAGTGTCTTGCCCTTTCCAGACCTCCTGACCCATCAGGTACTGGCATCTGTTGTGCAGGAACCACTAAGCTTGTCAGTAATGAGACAGCTGTGAATTTGCACAGCAGGGAGATTCCATGTCTGATTCCTTTCCTTTAGGACTGTCAATGGCAGGCTACCAGCTCTGGTCACCATGGACCCCACTGGATGAGAGCTTCCAATGGCTGCGGCACACTACACCTACCCCCTCCTCCAAACACCCTTTTAGGGCCTCGCCTTGCTTCCCCCACACCCCCTCTGACCTTGAAGTGCAGTTGTGCCTTCAAGAAGTCACACTTGTCCTAGACAGCCCACTTGTGGAACCTGGAGAGAGCCCCAAGTTACCCTGTCACACATCAGAGCTCCGAGCCGTGAGTAACAAGAAGGGAGTGGTGAGGAGACCCAAGCCAGTCCGCCTCAGTGGAGTGGATTCTGTTTTTGGTAGGGTCATCACAGCCCAGCCACCCAAGTGGACTGGAACCTTCAGAGTTTCCGACAAGTCAGCCTTCTGCAAAATAATCAGCAGGGAGCACCAGTGGCCTACAGGACTGAAGGAGCCTCAGATCCAAATGACAGTGACTATGTGCAAACAGATGCTTCGCTCAATTCTCTTGCTGTATGCTACTTACAAGAAGTGCACCTTTGCCTTGCAGCACTCCAAGTGAAGGGTCCCCATTGGACCCTGTGTGCCAGCCACACCAGCTCTCTGGTATGTACCCAAAGCTTGCACAGACCTATCCACATAAATCAAACTGACATCATGCCAGATATTTTGCCTTTGGGTCAAGCTGTGACAGTTCAGGAGATCCCCTTCTCCCTTCTCTTCAGAACTAGGACCATGATACTGAGCAAGAAAGAGCATTTCCACTCTAAAGCTGAATGGCCATTTAAAAGTAAACCTAACTCTGATGTCCACATGTGGTAATGATTACCTTATCATATAAGTCAGCCTAGTGTGAGCACAGCTTAAATGCCAAAGACAATGATGAGCTGGTGAAGAAAGGGATGCCAAGAAAAGACAGGTATGGATCTCTGGGTAGCAGAGGATGAAGGGGTCAAAAATCTGTACATGGGTTAAGGACTAATTTAAAAACAGCATTCCCTCCTCAAACCAATGTGAACAAGAAAAAAACCCAACAGCCCAACAAAACAACTTTAATACTGGTATGAGTGAAAATATTAGCAAACATTAAATAATCTTAATGGCATAGTGAGGAAGGGCCTGGCAGCAGCTCTGAGACTGGGCTTCCTGGCAGAAGACAGAAGAATCCCCTATTTTAGCTCCTGATGTTCTATTTCTAATAAACTACAATTATTGTGTATGATTCTTACAAATAGATTCCAGGCATAATTGAGAATAATGTGGAAATAAATACTATATATACATCCAAAGCAAGCACATGTTTGATGATGTCTTCCTTCCTTTTATACTAATAACCAAAAATTTTAAAAGGGAGCTGGTAAGGTGGCTAAGCATGTAAAGGTTGGGAATTTGAACCCTGGAACCCACATGGTGGAAGAAGAGGGCTCACTCCCATAAGTTGTCCTCTGACCTCCACATATGCACAATGGCACATACATGCCCATACACATATATTGAAAAATGTTTAAAAATTCAAAAATAATGTTCAAACCCCTCCTGGTTAATGTATCTAATACCACAATAGCCAGGGCTATGTAAAGAGATGCTGACACAAACCAAACCAAACCAAACCAAACATTGATCATTGATAAGAAGGTCGAGTCCAGGAAGATGATGGAACACACTTTTAGGGCACCAGTACGACTGCACAAACCCCAACTCAATCTCACCTAATCCTTGGATAATGAGACACATCTAAAGTGAGGAAAAAGGTAGTTGAGATAAGACTCAGAAACGGACTTATTTACAAAGCTACCATAGGCCTAAATTTTAGTTTCAAAACGCCAAGGCTCAGCTATAGCATCTACACTGCAGCTCAGCCATGTTCATCCAAACCACCGACGGATGCTTCACTGGACTCCTGACCAGGGGCCTGGAGGTTAGACAACCTGTGAAGTCAGTCCACCGGGAAATTAACACCCTTTCTTGATGGACAAACAGGATGCTTCTGGTTAGAAAGGCAGATGCCACCAGACTTCAAACCCCAAAGAGAAAATGAGTGAGAGTCCGCCAGAGGTGAGCAGGGTGGCCATGTCACTCGGCTCTAACTGGAGCTGTCGTCACTTTCATCACTGTCCTGGTCCTTCTGTCCATCACTTGCTTCATCCTCCCCATCCTAAGGGAAAAGAAGAAAAAAGCACTTTAGGCCAGTTCTCGCAGCACTGCTCTCACGATGTACACCACACCATCTTTGCTCTTCCAAGCCATGAAGAGCTAACAATGTTGGAAGCTGAAGCAGACACTCCCCTCCTGCTTGCTTTTTGTTGAGACAAGATCTCAGCTAGCTCAAGACCTCTCACACTTGTATTGCCAGGAAGACCTTGAGTGTGTGAGCTTCCTCTATCTCCACTTTCCAGCACCCCCTGGGCTGGGATTACAGGCACATTCTCACACCCTTGGCCCCCTTTAAAATCTGATTTTTTGAGATGGGATCTCATTATGTGGCTCTTGACTGGCCTCATACTCAGGAGATCCACCTGCCTCTGCCTCCCAAGTGCTGGGACTATAGGCATGAGCCATCATACATACTTAGTTCCCCCATACTCCATAATTCTTGACATGAATTATAACCCAAAGCCATGGAGAAAGGTTTTTATTTGTTGAGATAGGGTCTCACTGTGTAAACCTATCTAACTCAAAACTAGCTATGTAGGCCAGGTTGACCTTGAACCCACCAAGATCCATCTGCCTCTGCTTCCTTAGTGCTGTGATTAAAGGTATAAGCCACCACATTCATCCCCAAAAGTCATTTTATTAATGAACTATTTACAACTGAAGCAAATCTGCATGATCTCTAAATAAACCAAAGCTCTCTAGCAGTTCTTTAGGCATAAAACACAGAAACAAAGTCACATTATCAATTCAATATATAGAGCAAGCCTTCATATGGTAAAACTCTGGAGGACTGTGAGTTCAAGGCCAGCCTTGGCCACATAGCAAGATTCTGCATATGTAAAGGAATAAAGAGGCAATATGTATAAGTGTTATGTGTATGAAGCAAAAGTTACTACAAGTCCTGGCATATACCAACGGGAGTCCAGCATGAAGCTGATTTGCTCCTCTACTATGTGATTATGTAGTGGAAGCACAGCATACTAAGTACTTCAGATCCCTATGAGAGTAAGCGGAAGAGGTCCATAATAGGACTCAGATAGAGCCTTAGATTCAGACTTCATAATGGACAGTCTTTCTGTGCACAGCTGCTAGCTAAACTGCCCAGTATGCAAAACTAATGCAAAACCAAATGCACACATTTTCTTTAGCTTACTTTAAATCTGCAATAGCATTTAGGAAAAAATATGAATTTATATTATTTTATTTCTCTGTTTTGGCAGCTTGACTTTAGGCTGGAGAGATGGGTCAGTGTCATTAAGAGCTGGCTGTTCTTCCAGAGGATGTAGGTTCAACACCCTAAACCCACATGGTGGCTCGAAACTCTAATTCCAGTCCTGGGGGTACAACAACCCTCTTCTGGCTCCCATAGGTGCTGCATGCACACGGTGCATAGAAAAACATGTACAAAAAATACTCATAATCATTCAAAAAGACGCGCGTGTGCACACACACAGACACACAGACAGACAGACAGACAGACAGACAGACACGCACCCCTGAAATGCCCTGGCATAGTAGTTCATGTCTTTAATCTCATCAGTTGGGAGGCACAGGCAGGCAGATCTCTGTGATTTTAAAGCTACTCTGATCTACATAGTTCAGGCCAGCCAGGACTGCCAAACAAACAAAAGTTAAAATGGTTTAATTAATTTTTAACAATGAAAATGCTTGTCACGCCTCCATTCTAGAACACTTTTCTATACAAGATCACGGAAAACAGGGTGCTATATAACAGAAGAAAAAAAACCCTCCATTTTGTTTTTGGTACAGAAGACTGAATGCACAAATGTGCAAATTCTAAGCACACGCTCTACTACTGAGTTAAAATTGCCCTGAGGTTGCAAATTTTCAACATACCTTGAGAGGATGTAATTGAATTTTACGGATCCCAAAGCATTCATAAAAGCTTTTTTTTTTTTTGTAGGGAATGGAGATGGGCACAGAATTATTTAACAACGGATACATAGAGAAAAATCCTGTACTTTCTGCTAACAAAGAATACTTAATAAATGGTCCACCAGTGCCAGATCAGCCTGTGCAGCTACCTCTGGTGCTCTGTTCCCGGAGACGCGGGATGTCATGCCATCTTCACTGTCCTCTGCAGTGCTCTCTGGGGAAGAGGAATGCTGGGAAACAATCTCTTCACCCTAAACATAGAAGAAGCAGAACAGATAGCTGTAATAGCACCTTTACGGTTCAGGGAGGCCGGCTTCTAGGTGTTAGAGAAGAAATATTCTAGCCATTCAAACTCTGATCTATCATTCAGGGAAGCACCATTCAGCTCCAGGTTTCTGAGATGCTCATGGAAATGAGACATAATTCTATGTCCATTTTTGTATTCTAGTGTTACACTAGATTTTATACTAGTTGTTGTATTAGTGACTCTGTTAATGCCAAATATGGATCTAAATTGTCCCAAAGGCTAAGTCAGAACTTAGAAGAGAATCGAAGTTTGTGGTTAATGTGGGTTACGTAGCAAAAATATATTCCTATTGCCAAAAATATATTTCTCAATGCCTCAAGTACCACACACCAACCACAAATAGCCAGAGTCTGAGGAGTTGTCTAGACTCAAACCCTGACTCCACTAACTCACTGCTAAATGGTCTGTGAAAGTTAATATCCTGAGCTTTAGTTTTCTCCAAGAAAACAACAGAATCGACTTCATAAATTTGATTTGAAGAAAGAAAACCACTTTTTTCATACATACCAATATACACCTGAGCTAGAGGGGCTGGAGAGATGGCTCGGCAGCTGAGTGTTTACTGTTTTTACATGGGAGCCAGGTTTAGTGGTAGCTTACAACTGCTTAAAACTCCAATTCCAAGGAACTCAACACTTTCTTTTGGCCTGCTTTAGATCCTGCGTATATGTGGTGTACATACACTCATAGACGTACACATATATACACACTTTTAAAAGTTAAAAACAACCCTTAGCTCGTATGAGCGAGGAGGACTTGGACCTTAGAAGTGAGTGGTATTGAAATCCCACACCAGCGTCTCAGACACACAGGTCCAGGAGCTTGCCCACTTGTTAGAATAGGATAGACTGCTTTACGAGAAAATTTTAAGAGAAATTGTCCATATAAGAAAATGTTATAATTCTGCTCTCTGTGGGGCTCACAAGTGTCCCCTGGCACAGAGAAAGGGCTATGCTGACTTGCCTCCTTGGTTTTGGTTTTTGGAGACAGGGCCTCACTGTGTAGTCCTGGCTGTCCTAGAATTCACTCTGTAGACCAGGCTGCCTCTGCCTCCCATGTGCTGGGATTAAAGGCCTGTGTCACCACTGTCCAGTTAAATGATATTTTGAAAATGTTTTTACCTTTATTTTATTTTATGTCTATTAGCACTCTGCCTGCATGTGTGTCTGTGTACCATATGCATGCAGGCCCATGGAGGCCTATAGAGGAGTTTGGATCCCCTGAATTGGGGTTACATTTGTAAGCTACCATGTAAGTGCTGGGAATGGAACCTAAGTCCTCTGAAAGAGTAGCCAGTGCTCTTATGTTACATGCTCTCTCCAGCCTTATAGCCTTAAACAACCATAGATGTGATAATAGTAGTGCTTTTTCCCCATTAATGGGGACTGCCCCTAGTTCCTTACACAAGTACTCTACCCCTGAACTGTATCTCTAGCTTCCTCTATTTACTCTCAATTTTGTGACAGCTTTGCTAAACTGCCCAGGCTGATCTAGAACTCACACTGTAGCTGGGCAAGCCTTCAACTTGTGATCTTCCTGCATCAGCCTCACAGGTAGTTGGGATTATAAGCCTGTGCCACTAGGCTGAGCTGTTATTAGAACAGGGCTTGGGAAGCCTCTCATATTTCTTCTGACGCTCTTACAGAAAAACAGGACTGGGAGTGCATAACTGTCTAAATTTCAGGCTTACTTGTAAGTCTCGGTTTTTGAGAGTACCCAGCCAGAAAGCCTCTCTACAGTTGTTGAGGACGAGCATGGCTTTGACTCTGCAAACTAACAGCTCCAGTGACTTTTTGAGTAGAGGCACATGCTTGGTGAGTCTTGTGTCCTGATGAATCTGAAGAGAAATAAATCATCCAGAGTTATCATCATGTACCATATTTCTTGTACAGAAATGTTTGAATTTCTCATAACTGAACAGAAAGACAACATGACTGGTCGATATGGCCCAGAGACACATTCAACCAAAAAGTAACAGTTTGATGAGTGCGCCAAAGAGAATGTTAGATTAAAAACTTAAGACTAGGGCTGGCGAGATGGCTCAGCAGGTAAGAGCACTGACTGCTCTTCTGAAGGTCCTGAGTTCAGATCCCAGCAACCACATGGTGGCTCACAATCACCCATAATGAGATCAGATGCTCTCTTGTGCATCTGAAGACAGCTACAGTGAATTACCCTGGAGTGAGCGAGCGGGGTGGAGCTCAATTGCCAGCAGCCACAAGATGGCTCACGGTCATCTGTACAGCTACAGTGTACTCATACACATAAAATAAATAAATAAATCTTTAAAAAAAAAAACCCTTAAGACTAGAAGACATACCATCAATACCTCTAGGCTCCTCTTATAAGCTCTGTTGACTAATGATCAGCAGAAACAAAAAATTAGGTCTTGTTATCTTTTTTTCTTTTTCTTTTTTTGTTTGTTTGTTTGGTTTTTCGAGACAGGGTTTCTCTGTATATCCCTGGCTGTTCTGGAACTCACTCTGTAGAGGCTGGCCTTGAACTCAGAAATCCCCCTGCCTCTGCCCCCCAAATGCTGGGATTAAAGGCGTGTGCCACCACTGCCCAGCAGGTCTTGCAGCTTTAAGCCCCAGAAATTCCAGCTCAGCTTTTTCTAAACATAGAACCAGGGAAGAAATGAGTGGCAAACAAAACAAAACAAAACAAAAAAACGGTTCAAAGAATCATGCGGTTTCCCTGGGACCACAAGCCACAGTTTCTAGGTTCTTTCAGACAAACGTTCAAGAGCTTCAATTGGAGGGTTGTTGTTGTTGTTGTTGTTTTGTTGTCGTCATGCTTTCCCTAGGCCACCTGAGCCAGGGTCTCACTGTGCATCTCTGACTATCCTGGAACTCTCTGTACACCAGGCTGGCTTTAATCTACTCACCTAGACCCACCTGCTTCTGCCTCCCAAGTGCCATGATGCCTGGCTTAGGGAAGTCTTTTAATAAATACTCAGATATTCCCAAAAAAGGCAACCATGTCCTGAGGCTGACAAGCTCTCAGGCAGCTGGCTAAAAATACGTCTAGGCTGCAGCAGGTACCTGAAGCCTAGATGCATTCCTAGCCAGCACACACGGACGGTCCTCTGTCTGTGTGTGCTGGCTAGTTTTACATTAACTTGACACAGCTAGGGTCATCTGAGAGGAGGACCTTAATTGAGAAAATGCCTCTACAAGACTGAGCTGTAGGTGAGCCTTTAGGGCATTTTCTTAATTAACTGATGTGGGAGGTTCCAGCCCATGGCTGATGGGGCCACTTCTGAGCTGGTAGTTTTGGGTTCTACAAAAAAGGAGGCTGAGCAAGCCATAAGGAGTAAGCCAGTAAGCAGTACTCCTCCATGGCCTCTGCGTCAGCTGTTGCATCCAGGTTCCTGCATAGCATTAGTTCCTACCTTGGGTTCTCTAGGACACTGTGACAGTAACTCATCTAGGAGTGATCTGTACTCTCTTTACTCTTTCCCCTCCCCAAGAAATGGACTCTGGTTTGTCCTGAAACAGAGTCTTGCTATGTAGCCTAGGCCAGCCAGCCTGTGGTGCTAGGACAGGTACAACGTGTATCCTCGGAAGCATTTCAAGAGGAGACAGCTATAAAGTTTGAGTGCAAATGCAAAGCTTTCCCTTCTGATACCTGCCAGTCTCATTCAGCAACAGAGGATTTGCTTCCTCTAAAATTTAAAGTGCCTTCTTAACGGGGGTGAAAGCTGGGTGTGGTGGGCCTATAATCTCACAGGGAGACTAAGCATAAAGAGCTTCAGGCCACGGCCGGTTATGCTTTATAGCCAGACCTGCTCCTCTCTTACCTTGGAGTGTCCACAAAGGTGATGAAGTAGCCTCGTGTTCAACTGAAGGGTTTGAAGCAAGCTCAGAACATCTTCCTAAAAATAACAGAATTTAAAAATGTCCTGGTGTAACGTACTGTTATTTCAGATGTAAGCTGTTCTTGAAACCAGGGCTCCAGGGAGGGTAAACTCTGTAGCTCCCAGCCTGTATTACACTTATCTAAGCCTGGCTCTCAGATAGGAGCACTGTAGCTTCTCAGTTCTGTCCCTAGGCTCTATTAATCTGTCAACTAGTAAGAGCTAGATAGGTTCCTCGGTGTAGCCCTGGCTGCCTGGGAACTTGCTCTCTACCAGGCTGGTCTCAGACTTTAAGTAGGGAGCCACGTCTCAAGTTTCACATCTATAGGTTAGGATAAGATACTACCCCTTCTTTCTTTCATCACTAAA
The DNA here is from genome assembly GCF_008632895.1 of Mastomys coucha. Taxonomy (NCBI): domain Eukaryota; kingdom Metazoa; phylum Chordata; class Mammalia; order Rodentia; family Muridae; genus Mastomys; species Mastomys coucha. The sequence continues at coordinate 106,762,587 of NW_022196903.1, read as the reverse complement.
TACTGCCAGTGTTTTGTAAAGCGCACCTTTCTATACATGTGTAAGAAATTCTGTTTCAGAGGAGGACCAGTGGGGAGGGAAAAAGGATAAGAAGGAAATGGGGGTATGTGTGATCAAATCATGTTAAACACAAACATATATGGCATAAAATAAATTTACACCCAAAACCCTTCTTACTCTCACCATGCCAGTTCCAAGTAGCACTTGGTTCTTGGTTCTAAAGGCATATCAAGCATGATTTACAGCCCAGTGGTTTCTAAAGTGTTTGCAGAGACACCGCTGCAGAAAAGCCAAGTGTGCAACAGCACAATGAGGTGCAGACTAAAGGGAGCAAGCCCAGAGACTGGGGAGAAGGGGAGCAGGTCTGAGCAGAGTGATGTGAGAGGCTCAGCTTACCTGGGCACTTCTGGCTATAGCTGGCATGCTGTTGCTTAGAACTGGTGCTCAGAGAATAGGCAACAGGACCCTGAAGCTCCAGCCCCCGCTCAGAAATACCCACCGATGCCCAGGGCAATGGCTCTGTTCTCAGCTCTTACCCGATGCTTTCTAAAGCTGAAGTCGAGGAGCGGCATACATTGCTTCAAAAAAGCCTCCACAAAGCGACGGCCATACTGAAGGGAGAGACAGTGGTACTGAGCTGCAGCTGAGGACCTTTACTGAAAAGCTCTCAGAAGAAGCAGCATAGGCTGCCTAGCTTTTATATCAGCACTTGTGTACATTCAAATAAATTGGGAGTGGTCTGGAAAGTTAATTTGGAGGATGTAACTAAAGTTGAAAAGCAAACAGATCTGTTACATACATAAATAAGCTCCAGAATGAACCAGACAGACCATGGCCAGAGCCCTTGTTCAGCTTAGAGAATACAGAGCAACAGCTGCACTGAAGCCTCTGAGCATGACTCAGTCTCAAAGGGAGAAATTTTGAGAGGACCAACGGAACACATGGGCATCTCCAATCAAATTACTCCTCCAATCCACTCATCTCCTAAGCGACCAAGAACGGTGCCACGCACTGGAGGGAGACACCAGGAGGACGGAAGAAGCATTCTCCCCGTAACTCTTTAGGCTTACCATCAAATCCAGGGCCAGACAGGGAAATCCCCATAGGAGAAGGGAAGGATTATGCAATTGTCAGAATATCAATCTGACATTCATAGACCACGCCAAGGACTTTTTCATTTGTCTTGTGGTACAAAGGACTGAACCTGGGGTCTTGCAGACACTAAGCAGTTCTCTACATCGGAGCAACATTCCCAGCCCTGGCCCTTGTAAAAAGGGAAACCATCCACTTGTTCTCTGCTGCCTGGAAATACTGCTGAGGTGTGCAAGGGTGAGTGCTGCTCTTTCTCCTTTGTTTGAGATAGGGTCTACCCTAGCAGCCCTAGCTGACCTGTGTAGATCAGGCTGGCCTCAAGCGCACAAATCTACTTGTTTCTGACTCCAAAGTGCTAGTATTAAAGGTAGCTGTAAGAATTGAGCAAACAGATACCTCATAAAAATACCGAGGAGCCAGGAATGTCCATCAAGCCTAAAGACAGAGAGCTTCAGAAGAGTTTACTGAACAAACATCCTAGGCAGAGGCAGGCGGATTTCCGAGTTCGAGGCCAGCCTGGTCTACAGAGTGAGTTCCAGGACAGCCAAGGCTACACAGAGAAACCCTGTCTGTGTGTGTGTGTGTGGGGGGGGACCGAAAAAAATCCCCAGAAAACAAAAAACAAAAACAACAACAACAAAAAAACCAAACATCCATCCCCAGGAGGTGCCCTAATTGTGGGAAGTAATGCCCAGTTCCAGGAAACGTCCCCAGTAGGGGGTGGATATCCCCTCAATCCCAACAGGTATCTCCTCCTCACCTGGGGTACAAAGGTCAATGGAAACAAAGAACAATGAGCTCCACCAATGAGAGATAACCAACTCATGCTGCAAACCTATGCTCTGGAAGGGTATTAAAAAGTGTGTGCTTTTGTTCCTCGGGGTCACCTTTGCCTGAATGCCAGACGACCCCAGGATTCTGGATTATTAAAAATCTCTTGCTGATTGCAGCGATCTCCGTCTCTATGTCTTTGTGAGTGGGACAACATCCTGGAGGTAAGACTCGGCTCTCCGAATCTTACATAGCCATGAGCACCCTGTTCTTAAACTCAGCTGCTCTGTAGCATTCAACCTAGTCTGACCAAAAATTCTACAACACATGAGAAAACTGCCTCCTTTACTGTAGAAAATGCTAGCCACTGTCTTCCTTATCTATTAGCATAGCCTCTGGCACATAAACGTGGTAAAAAGCAATTCCATTTAGCTGAGGCCCCTCGGAAATGACCCACAGGAAGAAAACACATCAAACAAAGCCTAGAAAATCTCTTACCTTTAAACACACATGCAGAACAGGATAACTGTCAAATACCTGGTCAGGAGAAAGATAAGAAACCAAACCTGAGGTTGGCTCCTTTGAGTTCCCAGCCTCCGTCCCACTGCACACAGCACGGCTGTGAGTGACACAGACAACTGTAATATGAAGAAGGTACACTGACAGTGCAGCAGAAAATTAATTACAGAAGAAGGAAACTTGTAACCCAAGTCCAAGACAAGCGAGAAAGGAGCCAAGGGGAGTAAGAAATTGATTCAAGCTAGGGATACAGAGAAGACAGCATTGTTAGAGGACTGCCACTCTGGTGTGAAACCTTAGGAGAGCCTGTGAGATGGAGAGGAGAGGAGTGGCAGCTCACTGAAAGCAGCTTAAGTATAACCCAGCAGCAGAGAATATAGAACTTGGGGGACAGTGAAGGCAATGGGGGTGGAAGTGCTCAGATCAGAGGATCCAAGGTAAGATGGGGGGATAAAATGGGACAGTGTCAGGGAGTAAACTTTGCAGTGCAGGTGGGAGGCAAAAAACGGGGAAAAAACCTACAGTAGCCAGAAGGGATTACCCAAAATGAACAGGGGTCACGGAAGGGAGGAAACAGGGCCCTGGGAAGGTGAGGAGAACAGCAGGCAGGTGCATTCTGGAAACCAGAAGCCTAGTGTCTAGGTTAGCTAGTGAGCAGGTCAGGGTCCCCATACTTTCATCAGATTGATAAGGATGCTGAAGTCTCGGACAGCCATGTTCCAATAGAGGAGCTTCTCTTCGTGAACCTGGGGACAGCCAAACATAGGCCTCTGAGCCACAGCCCAATGGAAACAGAAGCTGCCCTCCCACTACCACAGTTTGTCCATTGTCCCTTCTGAGGAGATGTGGCAACCAGTGTACTCCTCAGCAGGTTCACACACCATGGTAACACCAGAGCTCACACATTGGTACACAGTTACTTGCACATAGGCACAAGCCTCTGCTGCCACCACAGCTTTGTGGCTCCTGACTCTGGGTAGCCCATGTCTACCTCAGCTCTGACTGGGAGGCTGCCAAGGCCCATAGCATTCTCAAATAAGCTTGGTGTTCTTCAAGCCAGGTAGTGGCAAACTAGGCAGAAACAAGGGGAAAGAGCTCAGTTCTCATCTCCAACTACAGGGAAAAGTAATCAAACCAGAGCTTTGTGAAAGAACTCCTAGGTCTTGGCAACTGAAAGAAAATAGCTTAGGAGAAACTCTACCCACGAGATAAAGGAATCAATGCCCATGTAATCAAAGTGCACTTCTTTTTGAGGGGATCCCTGAGCCACCTGCTGCGAATCTGCTGCTGTGCCAGCCTGAAGACCCTTCACTGTCTTCTCGAGTTCAGCCATCATCACACGGAAGAATATGACAAAAGTGTGCCTATAAGGGGGAAAGCATGAATACCCACATGATGCGCAGCTTACAAATACTTCCAGAAAGTTCCCTGTGGGAGGAAGCCAGAAGACCAACAGTTATTTCTACCTCTGTCTCTGAATGTTTAGTAGGGTCTACTGAAGGAGGGTGATAGAAAGAAGGAAGAAATGAGCCTAGGGGGTGGCATTGTAGATCAGAAGATAACAGTGCATGCTGAGCATGTACTGGGTTCAGCATAAGTGAGATGGGCATCATGGTCCAAGCCTGCAGTCCTAGTAGTAAGGAGGAAGTGCGGGTAAGAGAATCAGAAGTTTAAGGTCATCTTGACTATAGGGGAGTGAGGCTAGCCTAGACTAGATGAGACCAGAGGGGGGGGG
>NW_022196903.1:106682864-106757653 GCF_008632895.1 Mastomys coucha | reverse complement strand
ATGGTCACGAGATCAACCCGGTACCGGTATCCCCAATAAACCTCATGTGATTGCAGCAAGTTCAGTCTCTCGTGAATCATTGGGTGGTCGTGTCATCCCGAGACTTGAGTAAGGATCTCCCCAGTTCTGGGGGTCTTTCAAAAACTGTAAGTAGTGACACTACATTCTTCTGGGAGACCCATTTATACCTCATGACATGGTTTGCATCTGAAATACTCACTGGCTCATGATTTGAGCATGACCCTTAGCTAGCTTATAGTGCTATTTTGAAGGCTGTAGAGCCTTTGGGAAGTAGGCCTGGCTAATGGAATGGATAGGCTTTTGAAGGTAACGCCAGTCCCTGGTTCTGGCCTGTTTACTCTAGCTCCTGTTCTGAGTCACGTGAACACGCCGCAGCCTCAAACTCTTGCCAGTAATGGTGAGGCAGCTCCTGAGCCTTACTTAGCTACCACACTGGACTGAAACTGTGCCCTAAAATAACTACCTCCCCCTCAGACTGCGTCCGCCAGATATTTTATCAGTGACGGGATAAGGATCGAGAGCATTTTAGAAAGAGTACACAGTACGACTTATACTTCAAAGGAGCGGAAGAGTTTACCCTCAAGTCAGTTACACGGAGGACAGCAGAGCAAGAAGTCCCTTACCTGGTCAACGTAGGGAATGTAGAGGAGGAGGCATCTTTCGGAGCATTGACCAGTTCTGGGACACCAACACCAGTGATCTCCTCTATTGCCTTCAGAACATTGTCTGTGTGCTCCAAGTAGATGCTTTACAAAGTGTCAGAAGAATAGGGACACATATTATAGGACTCCCAAATCTGCCCTACTTCCTGGTTACCTGCAAGCAAGTTTGCTTCCTTATAAGCCCCCTCCCTGACACATAGACAACGGAGGCAAATGACCAGGAAGCCAGACAAACCTCCCCTCCTTAAAGCTCCTTTTCTCAGGAATTTTGTCAGTGGTGGAAAGCTGACTAACAGTTGCCACCTGCAAGTATACTCAGTGTCTATAGTTACCCTATGGAAATCTGTGAAGGAAAGAAGGAAAAAGCAGCCGGCGATAGATCCAGATCAGATGGTGAGTGGTTAATTTCTAACAATTACCAACAAAGTTTCGAAAGTTCAAGACTTAGAGCCAAGCCTGGTGGCACAGGCCTGTACTCGGAACTACCTGGGAGGGTAGAGGTAGGGGGATCACAAGTACAAGGCTAAGGCTAGCTTGGGAGACAGTTCTGTGGTGTGTGTGTGTGTGTGTGTGTGTGTGTGTGTGTGTGTGTGTGTGTGTGTGTGTGAGACCTCCCTCAGCCTCAAGCGGCCTGAACCAGATCTTGTCACAACCAGCTAGCCCAACCAGCTAGCCCACCTAGCGTGGAGTCTTTCACCTTAGGTGAAGTCTATTGTTCAGCCAAGTCTGCAGCTTCCCTAAAGGAGTCACGCCCTGCTGAGCTGAGGTCCCCAACTTCCAGGACAAAAAAAGATGCTAATGAGGCCACAAGACCAGCATAGTGGGGGATGGGTCCCCTCCCTATATATTCTCAGACTCTGAAATATACATTGGGCCTTGATCCGAAACTTGTCTTGGTCTCATATTATTCTTCTTTCGTAGTCCTCCCATGTAGCTCCATTTTTCTATTCAGGAAACCTAGTTCATGTAGCCGGTGATGACTACATGAGTGTGTGTGTGTGTGTGTGTGAGAGAGAGAGAGAGAGACAGAGACAGAGACAGAGACAGACAGAGACAGAGAGACCGGGAGAGGGAGACGGGGAGAGAGAGAGAGAGAGAGAAGGAAATTCAAGATATGCCACAGGAGCTCAGGTATACCACTGTTAAGTATATTAGAACACAAGTGCTAATGATCACCAACAATAATAAATGTTTCTTCCTTTCTTTCTTTCTTTTTTTTTGGTTTTTCGAGACAGGGTTTCTCTGTATAGCCCTGGCTGTCTTGGAACTCACTCTGTAGACCAGGCTGGCCTCGAACTCAGAAATCCGCCTGCCTGTGTCTCCCAAGTGCTGGGATTAAAGGCGTGCGCCACCACCGCCCAGCTCTTCCTTTCTTTTTTAAAAGCTTATTTATTTTTATTTTGTGTGCATTGGTGTTTTGCCTATGTGTATGTGAGGTTTCCAGATCCACTGAAAACCTGGAGTCACAGACAGTTGTGAACTCCATGTGGGTGCTGAGAATTGAACCCAGGTCCTCTGGAAGAGCAGCCAGTGCTCTTAACTGCTGAGCCATCTCTCCAGCCCCAACAATAAACCTTTCTAAAGCAAAAAAAAAAAAAAAAAAAAATCCTTTCATGACGTGCTACCATATGTTAAGTTTTCAAGTAAATTCATACATTCACTTTTTTGGAGAAAGGGTCACTTCATGTAGCTCTGGCTATACTACTGACACATTCATTTTTTTGTTATTTTTATTTTTCAAGATAGGGTTTCTCTGTGTAGCCTTGGCTATCCTGGAACTCACTCTGTAGACTTGGAGGGCCTGGAACTCAGAAATCCACCAGCCTCTGCCTCCTGAGTGCAGGGATTAAAGGCATGTGCTTTAATCATTCACATTAACAATAACAAAGATTCCAAATGCTTGTCCAGAACTAAGAGTAAATAAAGTTTCAATTAGAAACACTGTCAAGGGCTAGAGATGGATGGTTCAGCAGCTAAGGGCACTCACTGGCTGTTCTTCCAGAGGACCTGGGATCAATTCTCAGCACCCACATGGAGTTCACAACTGTCTGCGACTCCAGGTTTTCAGTGGATCTGAAAACCTCACATACACATAGGCAAAACACCAATGCACACAAAATAAAAATAAACAAGCTTTTAAAAAAGAAAGGAAGAAACATTATTATTGTTGGTGATTATTAGCACTTGTGTTCTAATATACTCAACAGTGGTATACCTGAGCTCCTATGGCATATCTTGAATTTCCTTCTCTCTCTCTCTCTCTCTCTCTCTCTCTCTCTCTCTCTCTCTCTCTCTCTCTCTCTCTCTCTCTCTCTCTCTCTCTCTCTCTCTCTCTCTCTCTCTCTCTCTCCCTCTCCCTCTCCCTCTCCCTCTCCCTCTCCCTCTCTCTCTCACACACACACACACACACACACACTCACGTGACTTGGGTTCAATTCTCAGCACTTGGTGGCTCACAAACATCTGATATGGGGATATGGTGCCCTCTTTTGATCTCTGAGGGCAGTGCATACACATGGTACATAAACATGCAGCCAAACACCCATATACGTGAAATAATAAAATGGAAACACAAAGACTGAGATAGGTGGTACACATCTGTAACTCCAGCACTCAGGAGGCATAGGCAGAACAGAAGTTCAAGGCTATCCTTAGCTACATGGTGAGTTCACCTCCACATGACAAAACAAATAAACAAATAAACAAAGATATGCTTATGTACCCTGGAAGCAATGGATGTGTCTTAGATACGCGATGTGACGGCAATAAGTGTGTTTGACTCACTATTAACAAGGTAGGACACAGCTGTAGACTTCATTGGATTTTCAGGAATTAGCTGACAGCAGCTAACAGAAGGAAAAGCATTCTTAGGATCCAAATTCCAAATTACTCTCATTTTAAAACATCAGATGCTTTCACGTTCCCCTCACAGAGATCACAACTCAGTCCCTAACTGGATGACAGATCCCAACAACAGCAAAGTGGAAAATGCAATCAGGCTCCCTAAAGGTCGTAACTCACCAAAGCAAGTCACGCAGGTGGTCACTATAAGTGGGGCTCCTCTCTCTCTCCCCATGAGGCCAGGCTCGACAAAGCAGCTGTTTGGCCAGAGAGGCTGTTGGAAAACAAAACAAAAACCATTTCACTCACACTAAATTGACCCCATTCTTTTAAAAACTACACGTATGAACACAGTTGTTAACCGAGTGTAGTGTTCACATGCACTCCTAGCACTCGGGACACTAGGCAAGGAAGACTACAGTAAGTTCAAGTTCATTGGGCCTTTAAAGACACTGACAACGCTCTCCTCCCACACCACTGAAGGACTGTATGTGTTAATAGGGCGTAGTGTGACGGGTCAGCATGTACTGTGAGTGATCAGAAAAGCATACTCTTACCTTTCAGATGCTGGAGGAAGAGTAGTGATCAAAAGGGTTATTATTTTACTTTTTAGAAGTCTTAAAGCATATTTTTAAAGGATTTTTTTAAAGGAAGAATTATGTGTACGTGCAAGTGTCTGGGTGTAAGCAGGTGCATCTGACTTTGGGTGCCTTCAGAGGCCAGAAGAGGACTAGATCCTCTGATGATGGAATTGCACGCAGTTGTGAATTATCTTAAGTAATGCTGGGAATTGAATTCAGGGCCCCAGTGAGAGCAGTAAACCTTTTTAACTGCTGAGCCATCTCAGCCCTAGATTATTTTTTTAAACTTAAGATTTTGTCCTAACAAGCACTTTTGTTTTAGGACAGTATTTTATGTGAGTGCTTGTCTAGTTTGTGGAAAACTCTGTGTTCTATGCCCAGCACCATATTAAGCCAGGCAGGGTGACACATGCCTACAATACCAGCACTTAGAAAATAGAGGAGCTTAGAAAAGGGAGGATCAGAAGTTTGGGGACAGCCGGGCAGTGGTGGCGCACGCCTTTAATCCCAGCCCTTGGGAGGCAGAGGCAGGCGGATTTCTGACGGATTTCTGAGTTTGAGGCCAGCCTGGTCTACAGAGTGAGTTCCGGACAGCCAGGGCTACACAGAGAAACTCTGTCTCGAAAAAAAAAAAAAGTTTGGGGACATCGTTAGCATGGACATAACAAATCTGAGCCAGGCCAGACTTCAAGAGACTGTTTCTAAAACAAAACAAAACAAAACAAAACAAAACAAAAAAAACAAAAAACAAAAATGAGAGAGTATTACCGTGTAGCAAAGGTTAGCCTCAAACTTACAGCTCTCCTTCAGCCTCCTGGGTAATGGGATTGCAGGCAGATAGCACCAGCCCTGCCCTGGCAATCAATCATTTAAAAAGCTAATTTGTTCTTGTTCCATTAACTCAACTGTCAAAAATGAAACCATGTGTCTAAGGCTTAAGAAAACCCTATTTACTGACCCTGTCCTGAAGGACAAAAACATGGGTTCCTGTTAAAGACCAAAACCCTACTCTATTAATATAAATATAAGAAAAAGATTTCTTTTACACATTAATCTTGCTTTTTGTTGTGCCAAAACTGGAAAAGATAGTGACTTGCATTTTAAGAGCTCTTATGCTAAAGGATACTTAAAGAGAAAGGTCACAAGTTCCAGACCTCTAGGGAGGGGTGACAAGTGACACATGACCTGTACTCTCAGAACTGCAGACTGGAGAGCCCTAGGCAGGAGGATCTGGAGTTCAAAGCCAACTTGGCTACATAGTAAGATGATCTCAGAGATGGGGAGAGAGGTTTGGAGAAAGAGAGAGAGAGAGAGAGAGAGAAAGGAGAGAGATCTCAGTGGATGATACAAACATGAAAATGGGACAATGCACACATGCTTTGAAAAGGCCAGCACTCATTTCCTTGATTCTTGTGATTTCTTTTCCAACTTCATGGTGTGTGTGTGTGTGTATCTATCATAGAACAAAGATAATAAAAAGACAGAAGAGTGTGGTGTTTCAATGAGAATGGCCCCCATGGGTTCATGTTGTTTGAATATCTGGTTCCCATCTAGTGAACTGCTTGGGAAGGATTAGAGAGTGTGGTCTTGTTGGAAGAGGTGTGTCATTTGTGGGCATGGAGGTTTTAGAGCCCACACCATATTCCCAGTTAACTTTCTCAGTATTCTATTTGTGGATCCACGTGTAAGCTCTCAAGTACTGCCCAGTGCCATGTCTGTCTTCATTATGATGGCCATGGATTCCAAGCCTCTGAAAAACTCTTTTATAAGCTGCCTTGGTCCTGCAACCCTCGCAGCAACAGAAAAGTACATAAGTATCTAAGTAGCTAAGTCAAGGAAGAAGCAGGTCAGTAAGACTTATGCAGGGGTAATTCTAGTACTTGGGAGTAAGAAGAAGAAAAGGTAGGACTGCTGCAAGGCCAAGCTCAGCCTGGTCTGCACAGAGTTCCATTCCAGCCAGAAACACATAATGAAACCTTGTCTTAAAAAAAAAGGCAAAAGACAAACAAAAGTTAAACAGAAAATTACTAAGGATGGAGGGCAGAGCTCAGTAGTTTAGAACTGGGTTTAATCTCTAGTACAAAAAAAAAAAAGAAGAAGAAGAAGAAGAGAACTTGGGGCTGGAAAGATGGCTCAGTGGTTAAGAGCACTTGCTGGGCTCTCCTGAGAACCTTGGTTTTTTCCTAGCATTCACTGGGCAGCTCACAACTGTAACTTGTTAAGTGGATCCGAACCCACTTCTGGTCTCCAGCATGTATGATGTACATACAGACAAAACACTTATACACATAAAATAAAAACAAAATACATACATCTTATTTAAAAAAAAGGAAGAAAGAAAACTGTCCAGTCAGTTAATCCAATCAAAGTACACTAAGCAGTGTCATATCCCGTTCTGCAAACATGGTCTCCTTGGTGGAACAAGAGGGCATGCTTGTGATTTTGTGGGATTTACATGTAAAAATGCTCAAAATTCTAAGAAAACAAGAAATTTGCAAATGTAAGACATCAATCCTATTCATATCTCCCCCCACCCCCTGCCCAAAAAAGGGATCTAGGCTCATCACCAAGTTTTTCTTTCTTCTGGTTAGGTACTGCAGACTTCTCCAGAAGGGCCATCAAAAGTCTTAGAAGATAAAGACCACACTGGAAACTGGGAACGCTGTGGTGGAAATTCTGCAAGTAATTGAAGCTCTGGCTGTAAAGAAGCACGAGACAAAGAACACGTATAGCATCGCATGCAATAAGGATGTTTTTACACGCACACAAGCTGCCCAGGTTGTCTCTATAAAGAAAGCTGGGTAGAAAAAAGCTACATGGACAAAATTATTTGCTATTTTGGGATGTTATGGGATAGTGTGAGGAAGATCTCATAAAGACTAGGCTGGCCTTGAACTTGCCACAACAATGATGGAATGGGATGTGACAGGCTGGGATGAGACTGACAATTGGTGTCAACTAGTTGCTCCCTATATAGTCAACACTGAGAGAAGACTGAGAGGTCCTCAGATAATCTAGCATTGGCTGAGTTTAGGGAGTGGGAGCCGTGGCACATGTCTGGACTCAACAGTAAGTTGAAGTAAGTAAGTTGAAGGCTGAGGCAGGAGAAATCTGTGTTTGGGGCCAGACTAGGATATGCACCAGGACCTGTTTCAAAAAATCAAAATGAGGAGCTGGAAAGATGGCTGAGCAGTTAAGACCACGTGCTTCTTTTCCAGAGGACACACACACACACACACACACACACACACACACACACACGAATAAAACAAAATATAAGAAATAAGGCTGGGTATGGTATTGTACTCCATTAATGCCAGCACTCAGGAGACAAAGGCAGGTGTGCATCTGTGAGTTTGAGGACTGAAGACAGCCAAGTCTACATCATGAGTTCCAGGCTAACACAGTTACATAATGAGACTCAGTCTCAAAAAAAGAAAAAGAAGAAGAAAACCCTTTAAAACATGAAAAAACATGTTAAGGGGACGTGACACATAAGTATAGATTTTGTTCATAACTGAGAGTGAATGTTTTCCAAAAATACTCTGCCAATCCAGTTCTAGGATTTCTTGAGAACATTCTAGGATGTTCTGACCTACCTGACCAGTTCCTCCAAGGGCTGTTCCTGTTCGGTCTGCTTTAGTCGGCTTGTGAGGACCGAAAGGGCTGAGTGCAGGAGGCGGCGGTTTGATTGGTGAGTAAATCCCTTCCTAAAGCAAAGTTGAAAACACCAGGTCAGCCTGTTTCAGGAGGATCACTCAGGTACCAACTGAGGATACGGCAAATACTAAAAACTAAAAAATAATTTAAAAATGTTAATGGGGGCTCAGCAGTTGAGAGCACTGACTGTTCTTCCAAAGGTCCTGAGTTCAATTCCTAGCAACCACATGGTGGGTCGCAGTCATCAGTAATGGATCTAATGCCCTCTTCTGGTGTGTCTGAATACTCACACAGCATACTCACATACATAAAATAAATAATTTTTTTTAAAGAAAAGTTAAAATCTTCTGCCTGATTTTTAAGAGTCTATATAATCTGATCCCTGCATCTTTTCTAGCAACATCTTCCTTTTCCTTTCATACATTTTGTGTGCCTGTGCATTCTCGTGTGTGTGTGTGTGTGTGTGTGTGTGTGTGTGTGTGTGTGTGTGTGTATACCATTAAAAAACACTCCTTGATGAACTCTCAACCCAAATCTATCATGGGGCACTGCTTTTTGAATACCGAGAATATAAAAATGACTGGCACCTACCCTTGTGGAGAGTATTGTAAGTCTAACAAGAAGAAAATTTAACATGCAATTTTAACAAAATGTGTGAAGTTAGACCAGGAGAGACTGGCAGAGTGTTAGCGGGAGTGAGGGCCAGGAAAGAGGGTTACATGGTAAGGTTAGAGAAGCTGAAGAGATCCAGTCAGAGGGTACAGATCAAGGAGCCAGGGCTCCTGTACAAGGATATGTGTATCTGAAGGGCTTTGGGTTGAAGTTAAGTAGGTTGCTGAATAACTCAGTCCACCTGCAGGCATAATGTGAGACTGGGTGCAAGAGCAGACGCTACACCACAGGAGATGGGAAAGGCAGGCCAAAGGGTTAGAGTCAGGAAAGCCTAGCAGCTGTCAGCGATTACAATCAGGATGGGAAGATTGGGAGTCCTGAGATGGACAGGAAGGCCAGCGGTGAAACTAGGTCAGATACGATGGCACGCTGGAAGCAGAGATGTCTATTTAGACGATACAATCCATAGAATTTTGTGTTACATGTGGGAAAGAGTAGAAAGATGGAGCCAAAAGAAAAACTCCTGGTTTTGATGCACAAGAGTGATGATGGCATTTTCAAGCGAGGCAAAGCTGGAGGAACAATGATATTATGTTCAGAACTGGATGTGATGAATCTGAGGTGTCAATGACACATCCAAGGGGGCGTTAAGTAGGCAGTTGGATACAATCTTGTCCATGGCTCAAAAGAGAAGATTTAGCTTAAACTTAAGCTTGGGTAAAATTGCCCAGAAAACCTGTTCAAAGAAGACAGATGGGATAAGACATGGCTGAGGAACAGAAATACTCAGAGGCATGCCTTTATTTCTCCTTTCACCCATGCTATGCCTCCAACTCTACCTCGCTAAAACCCAACTCCTGGAGCTTACTGGAATGCCTGGCCGGTGAAAGCCCTTACCGCCAAGCCTGACACAACTAGGCTCTGACCCCTGGCTCCACTTGGCGAAAGAAGAACATGTTAGTGTATACAAATATACACAATACAATATAACAACACATTGTGTTATATTTCTATCCTTATTTTAAAAAACCAGGTTGAAGAGAAGGCTCAGCAGCTAAGAGCATGTCCTGCTCTTGCAGACAACCCGAGTTTGGTTGCTAGCACCCACATCAAGCTGTTCACACCACCTGCAACTCTAGCTGCAGGAGATCCAATACCCACTTTTAAACTTTGAGGGTACAGATCCAGATACACATAATTTTTAAAATGTAAGAAGCAAAATAAAAAGACCATTGATGCCAGGCAGTGGTAGTGCACACCTTCAATCCCAGCACTTGGGAGGCAGAGGCAGGCGGATTTCTGAGTTCGAGGCCAGCCTGGTCTACAGAGTGAGTTCCAGAATAGCCAGGGCTATACAGAGAAACTTTGTCTCGAAAAACCAAAAAAAAAAAAAAAGACCATTGATTCTTTAAAGGCCTATCAAGGGTGTGGATTTAGCTCAGTTGGTCAGTTGGTAGAGTGCTTGCCTATCCTGCATGAAGTTCTAGGTTTCATCCCCAGAAGCACGTAAAAACCAGGTCTGGTGGCACAGGTCTGTAATGCTAGTACTCAGGAAGTAGGGGAAGTGTGATAAGAAGCCTCACTCACACAGCATGTTCAATGCTGTATCTATGAAATTGTGTTTAAAAGCCTCACCAAATGCCACAGCTTCCATGGTGTCCCCAATATTCCAGCTCACACTGTGCTCACTTCTTACCACACGACTTGAGACTTACTTACAAGTTACTTAAAATTTAGTTTATTAAACACCTAACTTCTTATTTTATTTTATTTTATTTTTTGTTTTTTTGGTTTTTCAAGACAGGGTTTCTCCGTATAGCCATGGCTGTCCTGGAACTCACTCTGTAGACCAGGCTGGTCTCGAACTCAGAAATCTGCCTGCCTCTGCCTCCTAAGTGCTCGGATTAAAGGCGTGAGCCACCACAGCCCGGCCTAATTTTATTTAATTTTTTAGATGGGAGAGTGTTTCTGCCTTATTCGGTCTGGTCCCAAACCCCTCCACGAGCTCAGTTTCCTTCTGCTTCAGCCTTCCTAGTAGCTGGGTTACAGACATGGGCCACCACAGTGCTGGCTTCCCCAGTTATTACAGAATGCTTGTGATAAGAAACAGGAGGAGTAAGAGATGCAGATTTGTTCTAATCAGTGAGCCCCTAATTTACCAAACTAGTTAGTAACAGTGGCTCTGTAAGACTCAGTGGATTTACAAGAGCAAACAGAAAAGCAGAAAGCACCCAGGAAGGGTTGTATCCATCTCCTTCCCTTTTTCCCTTAGGGAATAATCAGAAGTGAACGCACTCACGCACACACTCACTGCACACATTCCTGCGACACCGCCTCCCCACACTCACCATGAGAAGAGTGCATGCAAGACCTGCAGCAGCTTCTGGTAGCAAGAGGACATGGTGCACTGCTCCTGAGCTGTCACTCTTGCCTTGTCATCTACACTGAGATTCTCAGCACCTAAGCACTAAAAAGAAAAGAGGTTTAGTCCAGATCCTCTGCAACTGCTCTCACTCCTTGTCAGGTTGCCTCAGATAAGAAGGAACCCATGGCAGTTACTGACAGAACCACAAACCTAAACCTGTCTGTAAGTCAACGTTTCTTTTGCTTTTTTAACTCTCTCTTCCTAAAAGTCCCAAAGCCTGCTTGTCCAGCCACTCTGAAGACCACGCTCTAGCCATGAGGTTGTTCATACATTTGCATGGCAGAGTCTGCCTGCTGTCCTAACCTCTCATGCAGAAGGTGTAATTCTCCTCTGGCCTCGTCCCACACTCTGCCCACATCACAGCTTGCCTGCCTGCTGTGCTTACATGATTTCTCATCTTGCAAGTAAGTCAGTCTTCTCACCTGGAAGAAGTTGTGAATGTTCTCCAGATGGTTACACATTGGGGTGAGCAGCTGAACAACACAATGCACAATGTCCTGGACAGATCTCTGATGAAGATGTGAGAATCCAACATTCCGGCTTCCTTTATTCTACAATAAATTTCAGAGTTATGAGCGAAAAACTGGATAAATTTTTAAATTAATCATTAGCTAAGAGTTCAAAGTTGGGGGGCTGGAAAGATGGCTCAGTGGTTAAAAGCACTGACTACTCTTCCAGAGGTCCTGAGTTCAATTCCCAGCAACCACATGGTGGCTCATAACTATCTATAATAGGATCTGATGCCCTCTTCTGGTGTCTGAAGACAGTTCCAGTGTACTTGTATACATTAAATAAATAAATAAATCTTAAAAGAGAGAGAGAGAGAGAGAGAGAGAGAGAGAGAGAGAGAGAGAGATCAAAGTTGAGCTGGAGAGATGGCACTAGATATTCTTCCAGAGGTCCTGAGTTCAATTCCCAGCAACCACACGGTGGCTCACAACCATCTGTAATGCAATCTGGTACCATCTTCTGGCTTGCAGGCATACATGCAGGCAGAACACTGTATACATAATAAATAAATTTTAAAAAGCTCAAAGTTGTGATTCTAGGTAGGAGTCAACAAAAGAGGTGATTTACTTTCCTAAGATGATATTGTAACAAAGGGATAAACATGATAGCAGAAGAAAAAAAATCTTCCTTTAGTTTTAAATACCTGAGATGATGGATTTTGTAGAGTTAGAACAGGGTCTGATTAAAAAGTATAGACATGGGGCTGGAGAGATGGCTCAGCAGTTAAGAGTACTTGCTGCTCTTGAAGAGGACCTGGTTTGTTTCTTAGTACCCGCAGGGTGGCTCTCAACTGTCTGTAATTCTAGTTCCAGGGGATCTGATACCCTCTTATGACCAGGCATGGAGATATATGCCTTTAATCTCAGAGGGAGATGGTGCCAGGAGGATCAGTATTTCAAAGCAATTCTCAGCTGCATAGTGAGTTCAAGTCTAGCCTGGGTTCTGGGAGACTGTCTCAAAAAGTCAAAAGTACAGACCATCATAACTAATGAGCTTGGGCACATGTATACAGAACAAACAACACACACACACACACATTACCATCCGCAGCATCCAGTACTTTCCCATATGCTTGGTGCTTTTGTACTTTCTATGTTTCTATGTTTAGGACATTTAGAAATAAATTTATTGTATAGGGAGTCTCTTCAGTTTTGTTTGAGAAATATACACAGATACACACACACTTGGTGTGAGAAATCCAGCCTGGGTTTTTGTTGTTTTGGTTTTTTTGTTTGTTTGTTTTTCGAGACAAGGTTTCTCTGTATAGGCCTGGCTGTCCTGGAACTCACTCTATAGATCAGGCTGGTCTTGAACTCAGAAATCCACCTGTCTCTGCCTCCCAAGTGCTGGGATTAAAGGTATGCATCACCACTGCCTGGTTCAGCCTGGGTTTTAAGTATGTTAGGCTACACTGCAGCTCAGCTCGTACAGGACAAGGTGACTATGCAGGAATGCCACTATGTTACCTAGTAAATTAAACACAGCACCAGGTTACTCAGCTAACACCTGCCTGTTTCCAAGTTTCCTTGGACGCCTAGGCCTATGCTCATGCCACTACTAACCTTGAAGAAGCAGATTCTCTTGGTAAAAGGAGGAGTCAGTATATTCTCTAGCTTCTGGGAAAGATCTTCCAGCAAAAAAAGCAGCTCAGCAGGCCCAAGCTGTACAACCTCTGTAGCCTGTGATGTGGAACGTGAAAATAATTTCAATCATGTCCTACTTACAATATTTTCCGTGTATTTGATGCTCATCTCTCCCATTGGGTGAAGAACTGAATTTGACTTTTGATTTAAAAAAGAGGAAATGGGGGCTAGAAAGAAGTCTCAGTGGATAAAGCACTTGCCACACAGGCAGGAGGCCTGAGCATAGACCCCAGGACCCAAGTAAAAGGTGGTGGGCACTTTAAGCACTTTCTCCACCTAGTTCTCTCCCCAGCTTCTTTAGGGCATATTTCATCCCACCTCTTCACTCCTGCTCACTGTGGCGAATCATTTGATAAGTGCACGGGAAGAGATGGAATGGGGGAAATGTCCCACTTGCACTGTTCATTCAATACACTTTTAGGGAGAATCTTCTATGAGCAGATTGATGAAGAAAAACTTCAAAAAAATAAAAAATAAAAGCACACACACACACTACTGATCCTATTCTGAAGGTGCCTACATTTTCCCAACTATTAGTTAAAAACCCATTCCACTTTAAATATTTTAGTCTGAGGAAATTCCACCTCTAGTGAAAATCCTTATCAAAAGTTACCTTCACTGTGAAAATATTCTCTATTCTCAACTTTATTAGGATGAACACTCTCAATGAAGTTCAGATACTAATGCAGTGTAGGGCAGTCACCTCCGCCTCCTGTTTACCTGACCAGCTGAAGGAAAGCAGCAAACTGTGCACGCTACTGCACTGCCAGTGTTCAGGTGAGTAGTCAACAGAAAAATGGCGTCTAGAATTATCTATTTAGTGCTGAACAAAGGTCACGAAAGTGGGAAGTCAACACTGACTTCTCTACACCCCAACAGTCCTCCACTATCTAAGTATGCTTCTAACTGGTAACCTGCAGGGAAGGGTCATGTCACCAGCACTGAGATTTATAGCCTGGCACACTGAGAACCCAGTGACTTGTGAACAAGCCAGGTGACAAGGATGACTGCTCACTCAGAATTCAGACCGAGGCCTCTGAAGCCGGAAGCCAGCCTTCTCTTCCCTGTCACCCCTCCATCCCATCTGTTGTCCCTCTCAGAGACAAGCAGTGCTCTCCACTCAACAATAAGTCCCAGCTTTCAACTCCATTCTTCGTTGTTTTGTAGAGGCAAAGTCTCTACGTTAGCCCTGACTGTCCTGGAACTCACTACATAGACCAGGCTGGACCTGTATCTGCCTATGTCTACCTCCCAAGTGCTGGGTTTAAAATCATGTGCCACGACACCTGGCCCAACTACTTTAAATATCTGTGTTCTTTGAAACATGAACAGACCTGAGGAACATCCTCAAAGGTTACACTCTGAAATCCCAGACTGTCACTTACTTCAGTGTGCATTTCAGTGTCTAAGATGAACTTGGTCACAAGTCCAGAATGTAGAATAGAGAAGACCTCAATGTCCAGCTCTCGGAAAAAAGCACGGTAATTCTGCAGTGACACAAACGTCTTTCCTTCCTTCCCTGTGGACTCCTGGAGGAAACGGAGGAGCAGACAAAAGAACTAAAGTCTCAGATATTAGCCTAGCTAAAAAACATTTTAATCTGATATTATTTTAAAATTGTGTGTGTGTGTGTGTGTGTGTGTGTGTGTGTGTGTGCGCGCGCGCATACACTTGTGAGTGCAGAGGCACTGGATCCTGCTCAAGCTGTAGTTACAGGCGAGTTACCAAACACAGTGCTAGGAACTGAAACCCTATCCTCTGGAAGAGCAGTGAGTACTCTCAACCATGGAGTGATTGTCTCCCCAGGCCCCCAAAGCTAATTTTAATTAACATGCTAAAGTCTGATACACATTCATATTTGGTAAAAATTCTAATTTCCTTATATCACCACATTCCTTTCACCAAATTATCCAATCACCCGCAAGTCACAGCACTACCTGTAGTATAGCAATTTACACCAACAACATCATTGGCTGTCTTTACTTTAAATGAACTATTAGGTAAATAAAAGCATGTGGGCGTGTATAGAAAGCTGTGAGCTTAAAGGCTAGGACGATCTGGTTTCAATCCTTAGCTCAAGCGCACCTAGTGTGTCTGTGAGTAGGTCTTTCACTTACCCTCTGGGCTCATAAACTGCCTAATGAATTAATATAGATATGAACAGTAATATCAACCTTGGACTTTTAGGATGTTAGTGGAGTTACACATAACAAATTAAAAGAACGCATGGTAGCTATAAAACAAACTGACATCCAGGAGTCCAGGAAACTTCTCAAACACATGGCACTTCCTCTGTGAATGCCACAGGGCACCACTACTCATCAACTACCACAAACCATAGTAAGCACTTCAAAACCATACTCGGTATAGCTGGTCATTTGTTATGCCTTTTGTGGCTTTACATTTTATTTATTCTCTATGTTTTTGTGCATGCCACAGCACGTGTGGAGGTCAAGCATCAATTTGTGGGAACTGGTTCTCTCTCCATCATGTGAGTTCTGAGGACTGAATTCAGGTTATCACATGTGACAGCTGGTGCCTTTGCTGGCTGAACCATCTTGCTAACTATATTTTGGTTTTGTTTTTTGGAGACAAGGTCTTGCATATAGCTTAGCCAGCTTCAAATGGATGATCACCTTCCTGCCATCCTCCTAAATGCTGAGACTATAGGTATGTACAACATCTAGGTCACTAAGTTTAGGGTATGGGGTAGAAAAGGAAAGCCAAAAGTGGTATATATATATAAAAGAATGTCACTCTGGGTGTGGAAACTCATGACTGCAGTCCCAACACACTAAGGCAGAAAGATCATGAGTCTGAGGTCAGCCTTTGCTACCCAGTGAGACCCTGTCTATAAAACCTAAGGCAGGGGACAGTGTATTCTAAGAAACAATGTGACAACTATTGTAAAACAGAGTCCAAAGTATCACCGGGAGCATAACATGGGGTAAAGTATGCAGAAGAGAAAGAGAGAGAGCAGCCACCTGCACAGCAGAAATAAGGACTGGTTTTCCATTCCTGTGGCTCTGAGAAAACACTCTGATCAAATTAACTTGGGGAGAAAGGGGCTTACTTAGCTGTGGTTCTCCAGGTCATGCTCCATCACTGAGAAAAATCAGGGCAGGAACTGAAGCAGAAGCCACAGAGGAGCACTCTTGCTGGCTCCTTCTCTAGCTTGCTTCCTATTCCTGATCAACTAGCTTTCTTAAAGGGCCCAGCACACTTGCCTAAGAATGGTGCCACTCACAGTGGAATCATAAATCATCAAGTAAGACAATTTCTCACAACATAGCTGCAGGCCAATCTAATCTGAGCGATTTGTCAACCGAAGTTGGCTCTGCCTAAGGGATCGTATGAGTTTCAGAGTGGGAAACAACAACCAAGAATTTAGAAAACAGTAAGAACTCTGCTACTCGAGGGTCATCCTGAGGCCCAAGAGACTTCATTTACCTCTCTTCCATTTCTTCCCTTCAAAACATGCAGAGTATAAGGCCAGCCTCACTCTCACTGAGCAGTCATAAACCTCTGACACACGCCACTACCTTGTCTACTTGGCTTCTCCTGGATGCTGCCACGTCACATTCTGAAGGATCTTCTGTTAGAAGTGCATCCGAGCAGGATGCTTTGCTGCTATCAGCTTTTTGTTTCTTTGACCCTATGTTGCAAAGACAGAAAAATGACTCAAGGAATTAACAAGCACATGTTGCCAAATAGAGCCTTCCAAGAAAGGAAGAAGTTTTATGACTCAAGGTACACAACATTACGACGGCAGATCTTGCTAATCATGGTATAAGCACCACCCTCTAACCAAATGTGCCACCAGCCCTCTGACTTTTCAAATATGAATTCCATGATACATACAACCCGTGAGGTTAATTCAGTGTGGCACACATGGGGACAAGAAAGGAATATCCTCACCTGTCTTTCCCTTGCTTCTGTTTTTTGCTACAACAGCGGAACTGCTCCAAGGCATCATATCTAAAGTATCCAAGTCAACGCTTGCGAAAGGCGGGACATAGTCTGGGATGACTGAAACAGAGTAGGAGGACTGAGCCCAACCACAGCGATCCAAATACCCAAACACCCACAAACAGGTTTCCAAAAATCACTGCCTGCAGCAGCGAACGCCTGTGACATGTACGCTCCAGTGATTCACCTGATGTGGTTTGAGCACAGCAAAATGCAGAGCTTAGAGGGATACTATATTATAGTGAGTGACTTATTATGATTAATTAATATAAATCCATTTTTAATAATGACATGAAATAACCAACCAAGCAAAAAGAAACTGAAAATATCACTTAAAAATCCAGCCGGGTGGTGGTAGTGCACACCTTTAATCCCAGCACTTGGGAGGCAGAGGCAGGTGGATTTCTGAGTTCGAGGCCAGCCTGGGCTACAGAGTGAGTTCCAGGACAGCCAGGGTGATCCAGAAAAACCCTGTTTCGAAAAACCAAAACAACAACAACAACAACAACAACAAACAAACAAACAAACAAAAAAATCAAAAGATATTGGTCACACATCTTTTTGTTTTCTATTCCATTATTTAAGATGAGGGCCTGAGGAAGGCTTCTTATTTTCCCTACAGAATTAAACTGGCATCTTTGGCTTCTTTGTTTTTGTGTCTGTTTATCCGTCTCTCTAGGACAGGATCTCACCCTGAGCCCTGGCTGGTAGTGAACGCATAGAGGTCACCTGCCTCTGCCTACCAGAGTTGCTGAGATGAGAAGTGTAACACTTATCCCTAAGCTACCATTAAAAAAATTTTTTTTTTATTAATGTGTATGAGTATTTTGCCTGCATGTGTATCTGTGTACCACGTGCATGTTTGGTACCCCGGGAAGTCAGAAAATGATATTGAATACTGTGCAAGTGGAATTGTAGACAGTTGTGAGCTGCTACGTGGGTACGTGGAATGAAACTCCTCTAGAAGAGTAGCCAGTGCTCCTAACTGCTGAGCCACCTCTCCAGTTCCATATACTAGCATTTTAAAACAACCAGTTAGGTTAGTGGTCAGCAGGAATGAAAAGGCCTTCATCTTCACTGCTGGTTCATAACTATATTTAAGAAGAAAAGGTTACCTGGCCATGGAGGCAGAGGCAGGCAGATCTCTGTGAGTTTGAGGCCAGCCAGGTCTACAAAGTGAGTTCTAGAAAGCCAGGGCTACAGAGACACCATGTCTCAAAAGAAAATAAATAAATAAACAAATAAATAAACAAACAAATAAATAAATGTATGTGACGGCTCATCTCCTCAGCAGGACACCGAGGCTTGCAGCATGGCCCTTCTTACCCGCCAAGTACTTCTCTAGGATTTCCTGAAGTTCCACAAGGTCCTTTAGCCGACTGAGAACCTTGCCCTTCATCTCAGGAGATGTTTGTTGGCAGAAGGCATTCACAATCTGCAAAGTACAAATTCTCTTCAAATGTGGACATTAACCTCATTTGCTTTACTTCCCCATGGATGAAAGGTTCTTTTGCCACACTAAATATTTTTTTTTAATATAAAGCGTATGAGCCTAGTATGGTGGCTTATGTTTATAAAGTTACAATAGTTGGGTGCTGAGGCAGAAGCAGTACCACGAAGTTGAGGCCAATGTTGTCTACATAAGGAGGTACAGGCCAAGCAGTGAGAGTGCCTCAAGGAAACAAGCACACAGTGAGCAGCTACAGCTGTATATGAAATGGTATGTCACAAACTGTGCTAATCTTCAAGAAAAGGAAAAAGTCTCATAGAACAGACTGGTTTTAAACTCAGTATGTGGCTAAGGATGACTCCTGACCATTCTGTCTCGACCTCCCAAGGTGTTGGAGCTAGGGATGGGTGTGAGTCACCACACCCAGTTATGTGATGCAAGGGACCGAGGCTAAGGCTTCATGTATTACTGTAGAGCTGACAATTCACAGCTGTCCATGCTCTAGCATTCTCTGTAAAATAAAAGTTACAGATGGAGCACTCATTTAGAAACTACTCAAGAATTCACCTAAACTCAGAAAGACAAAGTTTAGGAGAAAAATCTGAATTAGTGTGTGTGTGTGTGTGTGTGTGTGTGTGTGTGTGTGTGTGTGTACACGTGCGTTTGCATGTGCACAGACCAGGAGAGCATGGGGTTGGAGTGACTGTCAGCTGAGCCGCCACTGCCAACACTAGGAAGCAAACTCTGGTCAGAAGAGCAGCAACCTCAGCCACTGGCTCCACTCCAGTCCCATAATGTCTACAGGATAAACTGACAGGGAACCTGTTACGGTCCTGGTGGAAACTATGACTGAGGGATGGAGAGCTAATGCATTCTGTCATGTAGCAGTGTTCTTCTGTCCCATTGCCACTCACTACTCACTATGCACTTAGGCAGAATATCAGAGCACATGTATATAAGCAGATCAAGTCTTAGTCTACTATTTATTTCTCAGATGCTTTGGCAGGGTCTGTAGCCTTTCTAAGCTTTTGTGTCTTTACTTATAAAGTGGGAGTTGTATAAATATGAAGTACAACACTGCCAAAACGCAGTGAGGCAGTGATGAGGGGGCAACACCTCAAGCACATTCTCAAGGAAGGAAACTGTACCCATTTCTCCCTGAGACCAAAGAGATAGCAGAGGCCTGTAGCCACAGAGTAGGACTTCCAGCACAGAAGTGAAGCCACTGTCTGGAGAAGGGGAGTGCAGGGGCCCTGACGAGCTGGCTACACAGTGAGGGTCTAAGTACTCTGACGGGGGACAGCAGCAGGCACCAATGGCCAGCAGCGTTGGGATACTTCAGCCAAAGAGGCATAGGCACTGGTGCTTCAGGGAGATGTTTATGGAGTTTATGGGAGCCAAGAAAACAGTTTTATTTTGAGAGAAACTATAGACATAAATGAAATGTTCCAGTAACACTGCTCACCTCTCTGAACCAGTTGAAAGTTAAGAATGTGAGCGAACACATAAGCGAACGGTCTTTAGCAGACATGGACTCCAGTGTCTCTCCGGGTTCCAGGTCAGGGAGGAACAGGGGACAATCTGAGAAAGAACAAATGTGCAACCAACCTTTGGCTCAAGGCAGAAGAACACAGGCCCTAGCTCCCCAGCTACCTACTTGTCCCTTAAGCTCTTATTTGAGAGCCAAGCTTTGTTTTATTTCAAAAATCCTTCCATTTTGGTATCGAAAGAATACATCCACTGGTCAGTGGTGGCACATGCCTTTAATCCCAGCACTTGAGAGGCCTCTGCCTCTCTGCCTCTGCAGGCGGATTTCTGAGTTTGAGGCCAGCCTGGTCTACAGAGTGAGTTCCAGGACAGCCAGGGCTACACAGAGAAAGGGAAAAAAAAAAAAAAAAAAAGAATACATCTTGGCACCTGGAAGCCTGCTGGAAACAGGACTTCTAAAAGGGAACTGTCTGGAAGGCTATGGTGCAAGGCCCTTTGTGCTGGCTATAACCAGGGTCCCTAGAACCAAAGAGACCCCACGGCTCTTAAGACTAAAGGTGTTTATACCTGAGATAAACTGAATTCCACTATGATCTTATGTATACAAATAAAAAAACAGCAGTGACTCCTGGAGGCAAACCAAACAAAACCAGAGTAATTCAGGGAACAGAATCTCAGGTCCATGGAAACAGCTGCATGGTTCATGCCAAGTTCCTAAGTGGTCCTCCTGCAACAGCCATTGGTCACAAAATTTGTGTCATGATGTTGTACCCCTGCCAGATTTATAGTACTGAAAAGTAAGTACATCCAAGTAGGAAAAAGTAATAAAAGAATCTGCCTATCAACCAGCATTCAGCAACAATTACGAAAGGATGCTGGCGCCACACAAGCTCACTTGACTGACACTCCACTATTGGTGCAATTCTCACCTGGCCCTTGCCTACTTTTACCAAAAGAGCACAAACAAAGGCTCTGAGAACTTTGTGCATACCTAAGAGACCATCGATCTCATCCAAGTTTCCATTATGTTGTCTTGCCACGCAAAGTCTCAGCAGCCGGAAATGAGAAGCCAGGCACAAAGAAGACATTGATCTGGGAAGGAAGAATCCACCTCAGGAACTACACTTAGTCCACAGTCGTATTAATCCAAAACTACAGGCACTCACTCATGTAATTAAAGAAAAGCAAGAAGCTCAGTGACACCCAGCAGATAGTGAGCTAAAGTTCAGGAAGGCAAAAGATGTGTGCAGCAGGTAAGTGGGAAGGAGAGGGTAAGAGAGGCAGAGGCAGCCAGGGATGCTCATGAGAGAATGCAAGGACACACAGGCTGGGGTAGTGTGTGCGACTCTCACAGGCAATGCAGATCTCAATCCCAGGGAGCAAGAGAAAAAGAGGAACCTGACTGCATCCATCTAGCAGCTCTAGATACAACCTTTCTTGAAAGAATCCCTTTGATGCAAGGACCCCGCACATTAAAAGAACTATGAAATGGGGCTGGAGAGACAGCTCACAACTACCTATAACTCTAGTTCCAGGGAGCCAACATATTCTTCTAACCTTCATGGCCTCCAGAATGCATGTGGTGCAGATACATGCACTTGGGCACACACACATTAAGTAATAAGCCCATTTATTCATTAATATTAGGAGATTTTTTTGGGGGGGCTGGTGAGATGGCTCAGCAGTTAAGTGCACTGACTGAAGCATGACTTCCGGAGGTCACGAGTTCAAATCCCAGCAACCACATAGTGGCTCACAACCATCTGTAATGAGAAGCAAATAAAAAACCTATGGGCTGGAGGGAGCAAGTGGGGCCGGAGCAAGAGAGAGAAGGGAAGGGAAGGGGAGGTTAAAAAAAAAGAATTCCCCATGAACATTCAGAATACCAACAGTTGGAAAGCAACTAACCTCTGGCTTGATTCTTGTGATGTCACTCGACTGACATCTTTTGCAAACTCCTGAAAGAACAGCGGCAGGAGGTTGATAACAATCCCATCTTGAGTGCTGTATTCTTCCAGTCCATAGAGTGCTTTCACAGGAAATGGAAAGTCACTGTGAAGAGAACCCAAAATCTGATGTCCCCACTGGGAGGAAAACAAGGCAGTGCTGGAAATCACTAGAACAAACCAACTTCAAGCAAAATAATTTTAGGAAGAAGCTATAAACAGAGAGAGCAGGTGGGGATGTTTTTATCAGCTCTACGGCTGGGATACAGGCTGTTGGGGCCGGGGCAGGGAGTTATAGTGGGCAGACTTGAGTAATGTGAAGTTTGTATCAGCTACTGAACTGATACAAACTTCCTCACCAGGAGAGCCAACCCAGAAGGTAAACAGTACTTACCCTTCTGGAACAGCACAGAAGTCCACCACAAAGGCATCTTGGAAATCATTAAAGATGGTCTGACCAACCCATTCCTTCCGGGTGCAAACAAGAATGGTGTAGTGAGGGGTAGACTTGCTATATAGCCCTAACCTTTCTAAACCACAGACTTCTCATTTCTAAGACAGAAATAGTAACACAGACCTCCAATACTGTGAAGAAAGGAGATAACGCGCAAAAAGTGCCTCACTCAGTGCCTGGCAAAAAATATAGGGCTGTCGAACAAATGGTGCTTATCACCAACAACCTTCTCGCCTTTACCATTATAATCATTATTAAGTGCAGGAGCCTCAGGAGAAGCCAGAAACTCGGTAGGGTAGAACAGCCTTCCTGGCTAGAATTCGGGGACTCCCACAACAGAGAAAGACTTAATGTGTCCCAAGAAGCTCTGATGCTTTCTCACGTTAAGAAAAGGCACTTGGAAAGGGGTTTTGGCAGCTCACACCAGTCATCTCAAAACTGGGGATGGAGAGGCAGGAGGACTACAGGTAGTTCAAGGGCAGACTAGTTTTTATAAAAGTACTAGTCACACCGGGCTACGCAGTGAGACCTGTCTCAAGAATTGGTTCCCACCTGCCACCCCGAAACAAGACATTGTCCTTACCAAGGTTTTTGGAGCCAACTTTCTTTCTTGGATCAGGTTGGCAAATTCATCATAATAAAGAGAAGAGGCCCAAGGAGAGCGCTCAGTACAAGAATGAACCAGCTGTAGCAAAGAAGTCACCTGGAAGAGATGGAGAGAAAGAGCCATGACCTTTGGGCTGCCAACTCTAAACTCATCTCCACACTTAGTAAGTTCTTTCTCCAATCTCACTGCCAGAAGTCAAGTGAGGCACTCCTGAGCCTCTTCTCTAGTCTGTCTCTTTCCAAGCATATATCATATCCAAAGCAGAAAACAAAGCTGGAGTGACACCCTTAGGTATGGACATTAAGAGAGAAAAGAGACAAGCAAAAGGGAGAACACTGCTATGTGTCCTAGAATGAACTTCTAAGGAGTTACAAGGACAGGATGAGCATGGTGTCTCATGCATGTAATCCTGGCACTTGGGAGGCAGAGACAAGAGGATCCCAGAAAGTTCAAGGCCAGCCTGGTCTACATAGTTATTTCCAGGCCTGGGGCTACATAGCAAGACCTTATCTTTAAACATAAATAGTTAGTTGAAGATGTTTTTGAAACAAGATACACAAAACACTCCAGTCACAGAAGTAGTGTGGTGGTAGTATACACGAGGCCCTGCTCCATCCCAGCATTGTGAAAGAAAAGAAAACTCACACCACTTCCTGGTAAAACAGCAGTGAGGAGCTGCAAGCCCTGTGCAATGGCACACACATCTTGCCACGTTACAGAAACTCACCTGTGTGCGCTGTTCACTGCTCACATTGGCGCTCCTCTGGGTTGAATTAGATGGCACACTTCTAGGAAAAAGGAATTTTAGTTTAAGTTTGTAATATTTTATAAGTTTAGCAGTCTTGTCTTCTTTTAGATAGAAACAGGTAAAACTTCATGAAGGCATGGGAGAGTATTTATTTAGTTCATTATAGTGGAGCACGATCATTCCCCCCTTTTTTGAGATAGTCTCACTTATGTTCCTGACCTTATGTCAAACTCCTGTGTGCAAGTGATCAATCTGCCTTTGTCCCTGGAATTCTGAGACTTCTGAAAATTAGTAAGACCAGCAGATATGTATGCTGAAGGGCACACTAGATTAGTAATGATAAGAGAGTCTCTTTTGTTTTTCTGAGTCAGTAGTCTGACCATGCTACCTAAGTCAGCTTTGAACTCCTGGCATCAGGTGAGTCTCCTTCCATGTGCCCAGCTAAAGAAAATATTTCTTCAATATGTAGAGTGTTCTGGGCATTGTCCTAGCTACCGAATACTCTTAGTAACCCTTACAGTGGAAGCACAATTAGCATTTCACAGTTGCGAAGGTTCAAAGGCAGAGGCAGAGTGACTCTGTTCTATTAGGTAAGAACAGAGCTAGGATTGGACTCCAGACAAGCAGTATGAATCAGCAAGTAAGCTCTTAACCAGCACACAAAGGCTGCTTCAGATTTTCCCCCTTCCTTTCTTCGAGCTACTATGCTGACTCTAAGAAAGTTTCCTGAGCTCTTCAAATTCCTGACAAATGATTTCTAAGAAGCATAAACTGTACTGTCAGTTTACAACAGCGTCTCATGGAGCCACAGCTCTGATACTATTTCAGATGCCATAACTGAGGTATCTAAAAGCAAGTGAGGAATCCACACAGAAAATTTATTTCTACTAAACACAAAGCTCCAGACAGAATTAACACAGCTACAGAGAGCTTAGGTCAGAGGCAGAGTCTACGAAATTAATTTCAGGAGGACCAAGGTTATCCTCCGTGGAAAGATTTCCAGCACTGGACCTCCCGGCAACACTATGATTAAAAACTATAATGTAACTTTATAAAAATTGTACATGGTTTATACAGTTAAGATAAGAAAAGATTGGGCTGGAGAAAGGACCCAGAAGTTTAAGAGTATGCTCTTGCGAGGACCTGAGTTCAATTCCCAAGACCCACATCAGGCAGCTCACATTTGCCTGTAACTCTTGTTCCTCTGACCTCTGTAACTGACACCTCTGGCTTCCACAGGTACTGGCACTCATGCCTACAAAAACATAATTAAAAATAACAAAAGTAAATCCTAAAAAATATCAGAAGAGAACATGGAAAAGAAGAAAGACATGCCTACTTCTCCGACAGCTTTAATGTCTTTATTAAGATAATGGTTGCAAAATAAAAGTGTGCAAGGCAGCAGCTTGCCGCTGATACTGACACAGAGAGCAGACTCTGCACGAGTACCTGTCTTCTGCCATGATGCCGGCCATGGTGACCGCACCAATGATCCCAATGAGCTTGTACTTGAACACAGTGCTAGAGAGCTGCTTCCGGATCACCAGGTGCATGTCATCCTGCAATGTGATAATGAGGTGAAGACAGAGAAAGACTGTTCTGGAGTGACAGAGCAAAAGGACAAATCAGTGCTGGAGCCAAATTCCATCGTCTAAGTCTCACATAGAAGATGGAAAGTTGTTTTAAAATCCACAGACAAATTATACAACACTCCTAGAACAAAGCACACTTTCCACAAAGGCTCTCAGTGTTGTCATGGCAACTGCTCTAGGACTCGAGTATCACTATGGGATGGCTGTGCAGCTAGAATAATGAGATACAACACAGTATTTTTAAGTATGTTGACTTTGGGGGTGTACCCTATGTGTAGGGCAGAGGCACAGAGGTCAGAGGGCAATTTTTAGGAGTCGATGCTCTCATTTCAAAACGAGGATATACTGATTAATCTCAGGCAATTTTGAAAGACTGACTCTCACCCACTGTGCAATTTTGACAGACTACAATAAACCATTTAGAATTAAATTTAAGTTGGTCAGTGGTGGTGTACACCTTTAATCTCAGTACTTGGGAGGCAGAGGCAAGCAGATCTTTGTAAATTTGAGGCCAGCCTGGTCTAAAGAGCAAGTTTGAGGACAGCCAAGGCTACACAAAGAAACCCTATCTTGAAAAAACAAACAAACAAAAAAAGAAAAGAAAAGAAGAGAAAAAGAAAAAAAAAAAGAAAGAAAGATTTACATGTTTAAATGTATAAACACTGCAAGCTGAGTATGGGGCATAACTCTAGAAACAGAACTTGAGTTTGCAGCCAGCCTGTTACATACTGAAAATACTGCTGAAAAGAACTAAGTAATACTAAGAAATCCTATGTTCTTGGGTTGGGAACTTAATATTGAAAGATGCTAACATTGTTCAAGAATTGAATGCAATTCTTACCAAAACTGCAGCACCAGGAAATGTCGTGCTTTCCAAGGAAGAATGAGAAATCATGCAGCTGCTCTGAACAATGTTGGTAGCTCCTCAAATTGTTAAACTTAGAACCCCAAATACTTCAGCAACGCTCTCTCTAGGTATAACTCTAGAGCTGGGACGGAGGCTCAGATAGGACCTGCATATGAATGCTCAAACAACTGAGGTAAAGCAACCCACGGCCATCCTTGGACAGTGAAAGAGGGATGGACATGAAATGGACATTCAGCTATGATGAGAAAGAAGGTCTGACGTGCCTGTAACACTGACAATACTGACTGAGAAATGAAGACAGGCACTGTGTGAGCCTGCATGTCTTTACCTAGGCCCCAGGGAGTGGGTGGCATGAGATTACTGCCATATTGGGTAACTTTCTGTTCAGAATGAACACTATTCTGAAAATGAATGATGATTATACTTTGTGAATATTCTCCATGCCACTGATATATTTAAAATAATTAAAATAGTAAGTTCTGTATATATTTTGCCATAAAACAAAACAAAACAAAAAACAAAGTAACTTTGTATTATTACTACTACGAAACAATTTGCAAATACTCTACTAAATGAGAAAACAGGGTACAGCACCAGAAAGGGAAAGCCCAGTAGAGGTAACAATAAATTTGTAAACGCTCAGGACTGGGGCACTGATGGCCTCAGAGAAGGCCAGCCAGATGCCTAGAGAGCAGGGACTGTTCATGGCACACCTCTCCATACATTGAATTCTGTGTACATGTACGCACCACCTAGCTAAGCCGACATTTAAATTAAACAAGGCGCTGGCTTTCCAAAGCCAAAGCTCAGTATGAGTTAGTGCCACAAGGTGGCCCTACAGCTACAGGAGGTGTGAGTTATGATCCCGACTCAATAAGCTTTGCTCGTATTTTACGCCCTTTGTTAGCTTTCTTCAGTGATCAGTGACTCCAGAAGAAGGCAAGACAAGGTGAAGTTCAGCTTAGACATCTGGTATTTCCATAGTACTTCACACAGAATCTGAAAAGCCATGGCTTATTTAGTCTCATGGTTGGCTGACTACAGCTCAGACTCATCTTTATTCCAACAGACTAAGATTTCTTTGCTGTTTTTATTATGAGACAGGGTCTCACTGGCAGGCTGGGATTTGCTGTCCAGACTGAACTGGCTCAAACTCACAGAAACCCACCTGCTTCTGTCTCTTGAGTACTGAGATTAAAGACATGAACATCTATGACTCACTGTTGTTAATTTTATTATTTACACAGGGTCTTGTTCAAAACCAGGTTTGGCACCACAGGGTAAACCAAGGCAGGGAGCAAAGAAGTATGGCATTGGTAACTGGGGTCATGCTGATAGCAGCCTACTGTGCCTCTGCCGACAGCAATGGGTAATTTACAGGGTCAGCACTACTGACTAATAGAGCTTACTTACCTGAGGCTGGCAAGAATGGCCAGTGAGCAAGAAAAGGATAGAAAGAAGGTCAGGCATACACATACACACACACACATACACACACACACATACACACACACACACACACACACACACACACACACACACACACACACGATGGTGCATGGAGCAGAGCCCCAACAGCCAGACTTTATTTTTTTCTCTCAGCCTTTTTATACCTTCTTAGACAAAAGTTCTTTATAAAATTACCTCACAGATAAAATGTTACACAAATAGGAGCTATAGAAGGATGTCAATAGTAAGTTCAAAGCAGTATTTGATTCTATAAGCTCTGTAAGTTCAAAGCCACAGTTTCACATGACCTTGCTTTAGCATGGTGCACACCTGAGGCTTCATCCTTGGACCTGACCTAGAATGAATGTTTTTTTCTTGATCACAAATCTGTCCCAAGTTTAGTTTTCTTCTCAGTGCAATTTATGCAAGCTCATTGTATTCCTTATTATGCTATCTTTACTTACTATTCTATGAGAATGGGCATAATCTATTCTTGATTCTAAGATTATTAGATCTTTCTGGCTAAACAACTAAAACCATCTCCTTCTTAATATTTCTTCCTAAAATTATTTGAATCAAATCAAGAATGCTATAAAGTCATTAATTCATGAACGTCCATCTTCATGTTGATCTGCAGGGAATTTGCCCTATAGGGTAGGCTGATGCCCAGGCCTCATTAGGCTATGCTACAGTGGCAGGAAGAGTGTATCAGCAGCAAGAAGCAATCTTGGGACAAGGTCTCTGGGGTCATGCCTCTCCAGAGTGCACCAACTGCAGGCATGCAAACGGTGGGCCATCTCCAGGAAACTCACCTGCTTGCCACAGCCTTTCCTACATGGTTTCTGTCAGGGTCTCATTAGGAACTACCTGGAACTATGTATGTTGCTATGTAGCCCAGGCTGGCTTGGCACTCAGCATCATTTTACCTTTATTAGATTTTAAGATAGGGTTTCTCTATTTTGTAGCTGTGGCTGTCTTGGAACTCACTATGTTGACCAGGTAGGTACAATTCCACAGGCTTAGTCTGGCAAATTTCAAACAAAGAGGTTTAAAATATTCTTTCTCAACACATGTCCTCTTACCTGGATATGGTTGCTGGTTCCAGACTGTTGGCTAAATGCTAGAGTGCTGAGAATACAGAAGATTTTTCGTATTTGCTGAGGGGACATATTTTCCAAATAATCTAAAATGCCCTATGAAGGGGGAAAAAGGTCCAAAATGAGGTAATTAGCTAACATCTTTCTCTATTTAAATTAAAATACTTCTCTGTTTAAATTTAAATTTTCTCTATTTAAATTTAAAAACATTTTTCATGTTTGTTTGTATTTTTGTTTTTTGTTTTTTGAGACAGGGTTTCTCTGTGTAGCCCTGGCTGTTCTGGAACTCACTCTGTAGACCAGGCTGGCCTTGAACTCAGAAATTCGCATGCCTCTGCCTCCCAAGTGCTGGGATTAAAGGCATGTGCCATCACTGCCTGGCCATTTTCCATGTTTTTAAAATTAGATGTATTCATTTTATGTGTGAATGTTTTGCCTGCATGTATGCATATGCACTATATGCATGGTTGGTGTCCAAGGAGGTTAGAGAAGGGCAGTAGATTCCCTGGAACTAGAGAGATGGATTATTGTGAACCAATATGTGGGTGCTGGAAATCCAACCCGATCCTTCACAAATGTAACAAATGTTTTTAACTGCTGAGCCATCTCTCTACCCCATTTCCTCCTCCCCCATTTTAAATAGAACAATTGCCCAGCTACTTCAGTTCTGGTATTACCAAGTCAACATCATTGAGATACCTGCCCTGCAAGTTTGTTGCAGCACATACACAATAGCTAAGTCTTGTAAACAACCTAGATCCTCATCAACAGCGAGAAATGTGGCTCACATATAATGGAATTTTCTCAGCCATCTGTTAGAGCAAAGCTATGTTGTTTTCAGGAAAATGCATAAACGAGTTAATGGTATGAAAGTGGGTTACGTCAGTTAAGACAAATACTGCAAGTTTTCTTTCATTTGTGATCCCTAGATTTTACACAGCTATATAAAACCATGTATGTACAGATGACTTGCTCATGCTTCCTGCCCTCTTAACATCAAACGCAAAGACCAGCCTTCCTACCCACGGCACTTTAACACTGCTTGGCATGTAAGTGTAGAGAAGTGTCTCTGCGTCAGTCAATACACAGATACAATGCATCTTTACACCTACATGCTTCTATTTAAAACTTACCTACGATCCATCTTTCTATACATCCCTCTCACATTTATAGTGCTCAGTATCTAAAGAATACAAAGTATGTTTTTGCCTACTTACAGGGAACAGTAACACTGAGATAGATACATGAACAGAAAATGATCTGATATCTGTCAGGACAGGCCCTACCTTAACAAAAGCAGCACTGAGCTGCATCGCAGAGGTGTTTAGTGTAATCAGCTCAAGGAGGACATCCAACGCAGCATCAACTTCAGCCTTGCTCCCACTGCAGACCTGGGTGACTAGGGCACCAACCACTTCCTACAGGGAGGGCAACAGGACAGTGTGAAGCAAAAATATGACACACCCATTCTAAAGGGTTCACACCCATGGCCTTTCTAGCCTCTACCTTACTGTTTATCTAACTGCCATGAGCATTGGCTTCAGGAAGCTTGTAACCACACAGCATAACCACACTACCACACAGTTAGCCTGACTCCCTGGACCTCACTAACCCATGCTGGCCTTAAACTTGTGAATATCCCATCCCTCAAGTACTGGGATGACAGGAAAGACCATTCAGCCTTGACCATTCAGTAATGAATCAGTGGACGCTATCAGAACCTCCTGATTTTGTTCCTTGATGTGGTCATTTGAATATTTATACATGAGTTAAATTGTACTCAAGTTGTAATTGGACTTAATGTGCACTGAGATTTCTTGAAGAGACTATACTTAAGGAGCGGAAGGCTTTATAGGTTTTGTGAATGGAGAACAGGTCAGACTAGATGATTCCAAAAATATATGGCTTCCTCGGGAACTTCATTCAGGTACAAAACTCCACATTCATATGCACATAATAAAAAATAAGATAAAATAAAATCTAAGTCTAGTTGTTTGATGTGCTACATATGAGCAAGACCTTAGTGATTTTAAACCAACTATCAGCTCTCACAGTTGGATCCTCTAAGGACTCTTATCACTTTAGGACAGAGACTAGAAATGACTATTTTCTTTATGAAGCAAGATCCTGCACTGCAGGCCAGTCTGGCTTCAAACTTTTGTTTATCCTCCTGCCTGTTGCCCGAGAAGTGAGTAGAAATGTGCATCTCTATGGCTGGCTTAGAACCAAGTTTTCCAAGCTGTTGGTAAAAGTTATTTCCCCTTCAGTGTCATTTAACCACCCAGAATATACCTCAGAATACATACAATTTATTTGAAATTATACCTTCCCATATCCTGATCCTTCCTTAGCCAATAAACGTTTCAACATACCTGCTGGCAGTAAGTATCAAAAAACTTAAAAGAATATTTGTATAGAAGACTGCCAAACAAAATTATCCTCTGGTCTTGAGAGTGAAACAAAGTCTGAGCCAGCAAAAGAATAGATGGGCAAATATCCTTAAGAACCTGAAAGAGGAAGAAAGAAAAGACTAGGAAACAGTGTCGTAGACCAAATGTGCTAATACCCACCACTGCCACCAAAGAGAACAACCAGTCGGCCTTCGTGTCATTGCGCAGACACACAGCATTCTGCTCTTAAATGCTGCTCTCTAGCTTTCATACCAAGCACCGAGCCCAGAGCCTGGTCCATGGCTGACAGACACTTGACCACTGTTACAGCTCCAACTCCTGCTCTCACTTAACTGAAAACGATAACACAGCTTTTGTTTTTGTTTTTCTGGTGGGTACTGTAGATGGTCTCAAACTCTGTGGACAGCTTTGAGCTCTGATCCTTGTGTGTCCATGTCCCAGTGCTAGTGAGTGCCAAGGTACTGTTATTGTATAAATGGAATCCTTCACCATCTGACTTTTCTTTAAGGATCAGATTCCCCAAAAACAGATTAAGAAATAACCTTAGGGGGTTGGTGAGATGGCTCAGTGGGTAACAGCACTGACTGCTCTTCTGAAGGTCATGAGTTCAAATCCCAGCAACCACATGGTGGCTCACAACCACCCGTAATGAGATCTGACCGACCTCTTCTGGTGCATCTGAAGACAGCTACAGTGTACTTAATTATAATAAATAAATAAATAAACAAAAAGAAAGAACCTTAGGCCAGGCAGTAGTGGCACACGCCTTTAATTCAAGCACTTGGGAGGCAGAGGCAGGCAGATTTCTGAGTTCTAGGCCAGCCTGGTCTACAGAGTGAGTTCCAGGATAGCCAGGGCTATACAGAGAAACCCTGTCTCAAAAAAACAAAAACAAAACAAAACAAAAAAAGGAAAGAACCTTAGAATTCATAAAAATTAAATGATAAGCTTAATGTAAGTTAGTTCCTACTTGTTTGGAACTACAAACTAGACTGAATAGATTCCAGTATCTACACTCAATCATATGTCTCCCTGGGTAGGCTGCTCTGTTCCAGTTACAATTTAAGTACAGTCTATAACATTCAATGCTACCCAAACTGAGTTTGTATGTATGTGTGTGCTGGTGACCATGTGACCATGCACGTGGAGGGCAGAGGTAACCCTCAGGAGATGTTTTCAGGAGCCATACTCATTTCTTTTTTCTTTTTTGAGACAGGGCCTCTCACTGGAACCTGGGGCTCAACAGATGCTGGCTGACCAGTGAGCCCCAGGGACCTGAATATTTCCACCTCCTCAGTACTGTGATTACAAATGTGTGTCACCATGTTCAGCATTTTTATGGGTGCTGGGAACAGAATTCAGGTCTTCATGATTGTGTAGTAAGCACTTTACCAACTCAGCTACGTCCCCAGACTTCCAAACTAAGTTCTTTAAATAATTGTTATAAGAGACATAGGCAGGTTACATAAATAATGTAATACAGACAAGACATTCAGGGATCCTAAGTAAATAACATTAGTAATTCCATCCTCATTACTGATATTGTCATTTTCAAAACAAAACAAAAAACAACAAAGAAACAAACAAAAAACCCAGCAGATGGATCTCTATGAGTTCAAGACCAGCCTAGTCTATATACCAAGTTTCAGACCAGCCAAGACTACATAGTGAGACTCTCAAAAATAAAAAAATAAAACATATTTAAAAAAAAGTTACGGGGCTGGAGAGATGGCTCAGTGGGTAAGAGCATCAACTGCTCTTCCAAAGGTCCTGAGTTCAAGTCCCGGCAACCACATGGTGGCTCACAACCACCTGTAATGAGATCTGACACCCTCTTCTGGTGCGTCTGAAGACAGCTACAGTGTACTTATTTATAATAATAAATCTTTGAGCCGGAGCGAGCAGGGTTGACCAGCATGAGCAGACGCCCTAAAGTCAATTCCCAACAACCAGATGAAGGCTCATAACTATCTGTTCAGCTACAGTGTATACTCATATGCATAAATTAAATAAATAAATCTTTTTTTTTAAAGATTTATTTATTATATATAAGTACACTGTAGCTGTGTTCAGATGCACCAGAAGACGGTGTTAGATCTCATTACAGGTGGTTGTGAGCCATCATGTGGTTGCCGGGACTTGAACTCAGGACCTTTGGAAGAGCAGTAAGTACTCTTACTCACTGAGCCATCTCACCACCCCAATAAATAAATCTTTAAAAAAAAAAGTTATGTTGCGAGAGAGATAACTCAGCAGTCAAGTATGCTTGCTGTTCTTTTAACAACTCAAGTTGTGTTCCTAGCATCCATGTCAGGTGACTTACAACCACCTATAACTCCAGTTCCAGAGGATCCAATGTCCTCTTCCAGCCTTCAAGAGCACACACTCACATATGGCATATACACACAGAGACATGGCATAAACACATACATAAAAATAAATCTATTGGAAAAAATTCAAAAGGCAAAAGAACTTGAGTCAGAGACTTGGTTAACATCTTCCTGAAAGGATGAAAGGCCATCTTAGGCTGGCTCATTAATATCATCATCTCAACCCAATAAAGCCATTAATCTACTGCTCTGAAACATGCTAAGCTCCCTGTCAAGGATCAATAGTACACAAAGGTGTGAGGTTTCTACATGGTACAGAAAATGTCAATCTATTATCTTCTCAGCGTGTTCCTGTTTATCTCACACTTACCAAGTAATGTGTAGAGAATGTACTGTCAAGCAGCTGTTCCTGAATGCAGTCCGACTGAATCTTGTTTCTCAGCAGCTTCTCAACTCCTTTCTTTATCTGCATGCTGGTGCTGTAGATGATGAGCAGCATGGCCACATCCAAAGCCTGTCAGAGAGCAGCACACCAGAGCTCAGCTATTCTCTACTAGAACAATGATGACACTCGCTTGCTCACACCACACCAACACAGTTCACACACCGTTACAAAACCCAGAAACACTTTTCAGGGAGATAAAGTGCAACAACTATTATCCTTTGGTAGTTCCTGAAAAAAAAAAAATCAGAATATTGAGAATTGTGATATTAAAATAGAATGTTGAATATTTTTACATTTGTTAAAAGAATAGATGAGGGGCTGGTGAGATGGCTCAGTGGGTAAGAGCACTGACTGCTCTTCTGAAGGTCCTGAGTTCAAATCCCAGCAAACACAGATGGCTCACAATCACCCATAATGAGATCTGACACCCTCTTCTTGTGTGTCTGAAGACAGCTACAGTATATTTATTTATAATAATAAATAAATCTTTAAAAAAATAGATGATATCACTTGACAACTAAATTATATACTTTTAAAACTAGAAAAAGTGCTTTATGAAAAGTTACAAAAACTATAAATGTTCATTAATATAAGGTTAAATAATTTATGATAATTGTTTCTGAAATATAACAGAGCTATAAAAACCAGTATAAGCCAACCCATTTTTGCTTGTTTGTTGACACAGGGTTTCTCTATGTAGCCCTGGCTGTAATGGAACTCACTTTGTAGACCAGGTTTGTCTTGAACTTAGAGATTTACCTGGCTCTGCCTCCCACGTGCTGGGATTAAGGGACACGCCACCATTCCCAGCTCAGATAACTCACTTTTAAACACAGTAAGTCACTTCTGATAAATGGTGATGACGGTGAAGAAAATAAGCAGCCTGCACAACACTAACCACAGTAGGATTCTACTTCCTAAAGACAGAGTATGAAAACTGTATGCACATGCGTATGAACATGTCTGTTCTTTTTTTAAAAAATTATTTATTATTATAAATGACTACACTGTAGCTGTCTTCAGATGCACCAGAAGAGGGCATCAGATTTTATTACGGGTGGTTGTGAGCCACCATGTAGTGGCTGGGATTTGAACTCAGGACCTTCAGAAGAGCAGTTGGTGCTTTTACCCACTGAGTCACCTCACCAGCTCACGTCTGTTCTTATAGGAGTGTGCTCATGCTTGTACACACACAGCTTTCTCAAAAAGACACAACATTTACAAAGGGGAGACAGAAGTGGCTCAGTGGTTATAAGCACTTGCTGCTGCGCTAGGGGACCAGGGCTCTCAGTTCACAGCCCCATGTGGGATGGCTCACAACACCTATAATACCATCTCCAAGGAGACCCACTACACCATGCCTTAAATCCCAGCACTGCTGAGGCAGAGGCAGAGGCAAAGGCAGAGGCAGGTTGATCTCTAAGGCAAGCCTGGTCTTTGAATGAGTTTTAGAACAACCAGAGCTGTTACACAGAGAAAACTGATCTTGAAAAACAAAACAAAACAAAAAGCTGTTCAAAGAATATATAACTTATATTTTATACCATGTTCTTGCTTACAAGTCTATAAAAATTAGGTATAAAGGCATCAAGGGGTGTGAATTTACTTTCTGTGTAAAAACAAACAAACAATTGGATTATCACTTGCCCCAACATTATATAAGTAATCATGGTAGCAAATGCCTGTCACCATAGAACTTGGGAGTAGAGGTAGGAGGATCAAGGGTTCAAGGTCAATTTCACAGCTATACAGTGAGTTTGAAGGCAGTTGGATGAGACCCTGTCTCAAAAAACTTCATTATTGGGGATGGAGAGATGGCTCAGCGGTTAAGAGCACTGACTGCTCTTCTCAAGGTCCTGAGTTCAAATCCCAGCAACCACATGGTGGCTCACAACCATCCATAATGAGATCTGACACCCTCTTCTAGTGTGTCTGAAGACAGCTACAGTGTACTTACATATAATAATAAATAAATCTTTAAAAAAAAACTTCATTATTTCTACTGTTTATTCTATATCATAGAAACTTTGAAGACTTTCATATAATAGCTGCACACAAAACTAACAAAAATCTCACAAGACGGAAGATTCCAACCAAAGCAAAACCTTTAGAAGAAACAACCAGTACACAGAAGAACAGCCAGCCAGCTTCTTCACAGAAGTCAGACATCGTAACTCCAACACATGGAAGCTGAGGCAGGAGAATCATCTTCAGTTTAACAAACATAGTAAGCCATCCTGCATTGCAGAGTGTCACACCATAAATCCACATACAAACAGACAAGCCCCCCCAACACACACACATACACATAAACACACACACACACACACACACACACACACAAGAATCAGAGAGAGACAGAGAAAGATACAGAGAGTGGGGATAACTACAGTACCATTGCTTGTCCTATAGTGGAAAGACTAACCAACTCAGGTCAGGACTACATGGGCAAAGTAAAATCAAAAAGACAACTGCATCCGGTGGGAGGAAGGCTAACCATAGACTCGGGACCTGAACTCATGGCCAGGGTCTGGTACTGCTTCTTGGACTATAACTTCATGTTATAGTGGGTGAAACAATTTCCTATTCTCTACTGAACACTGTAGACTAAAGTCATTTCCAGACTCTTCTAGTAGGTAAGACCAGTCAGTAGGCAAGCCACCCCTCTTAGGTTGCCTTTTCCACACACCCAACATTATCAGAGCAGCTACAGAAGGATAGCTG
Organism: Mastomys coucha; assembly: GCF_008632895.1. Taxonomy (NCBI): domain Eukaryota; kingdom Metazoa; phylum Chordata; class Mammalia; order Rodentia; family Muridae; genus Mastomys; species Mastomys coucha. Next base: position 106,721,120 of record NW_022196903.1, on the reverse strand, counting down.
CTCGAACACAGGAAGAAGGCAGGACAGCGCAGCAGCCAATGCAACGCTAAGTTGAAAACACAAGAGCATTACCTTATGTTCAGCCGCTGACTCAATGCCTTCAATTGCCTAGGAAAACAAGGGCCATGATGTGATAACATATCAGTGGAGCATGTGACACCTGCTTCTTTCCACATATCCTGCTCGCTCACCCATCATCATCATTTACACCTGAATGACAAGCTGAAGATTTAATTCATCTCACCTCCCACATCTCTCACTGACTGCCACTCACAAACCACCTTGATGATCAAAGATGCAAAGATCTTACCTTAATCCAGGCTTCAGAAATGGTTTTCTCGTATCTAATGGCTGACTTTATTACATCAAAGATGAGAACAATACAGTCTTTATCACTGTTCTCTTGATTTCCTGAAGAGCTACAAACAGCAAAGCAGGAAACATTATTTCTTTCTACTTACCAGAAAAGATCTTATAAGATCTGAGTTTCTAGTTATTAACCACAGGTTCTGGAGTATGTTCCAACTTATGCAAAATATTGAAAAACTTGCACCATAGACTGTGTGGATTTGAAGGCTAGGAAAATGTGTTTCCATTACAATACATAGCCGCTGGCCAAACCTCAACACACACACACACACACACACACACACACACACACACACAAATTTGAAAATCCCTATTGTGCTGTATGGAAATGTAGCCTCGCTACCAAAACTTGTGGTTTATTATGATCTCATAACTATCCTGCCTTCAGGATGAAAGTAGACTATGATTATACAAAGAAAGGAATGGCAATTGCAAACCGCTCCATACCTTGCTAGTCCTTTACTTTTCAACTTGCTTTGGGAAGCCTGAACTCGTGATGGTAAAATAAAATGCTGGACGTTCAACTTCTCCCGAAGCTCAGCAATCACCTATGGAAAGTCACGATCAGTCATGTATTCTGCTCACCCTCAGTGGACAGGCACAGTCCACTCTCCCACTGGAACCTTAATAACCCCAAAATACTGAGGAGAAACCTGACCTAACAAAAGGCATCTAGCAGCCTGGATGAGAATGTTCAAGTTACTCAGAATGCCACACCCTGAACCCTAGAATCACTTGAGGGACAACCACAGAGAAATAGAAAATGTCAGCCCGCAGCAGCTTACGCTGAGGAATCAACCAGACTGAGTTGTGTTCTCTCCCAACAGCTATCTGGAGTAATCAGGATTATCAATTAATTTGGGGCCAGAAAACAGCAACTTGAAGTACTTGTTTAAATCATTTACCCATGTATCTTAATGTGAGTAGGCTTGGTAGGAAATAATAGCATACCTCAAGTGAAGTGGTATCTGTTACAGAATGAAGAATGAACTTTACAATCACAGGTAAATCCTCTAGACGGACAGATGACAGCTTGTCCATTACCAACTGGCGGATCTAAACATAAAGCACACCAAGTTCTTCACTACTCAAACTCAATACAGACTTAGCAGCAAAATTAGAAAATTCATTTGATTTTCCTAATGGTAGTTTAGGGAAAAAGATTCTTTTTCCCCAAATTACAAGCTTTTACAATTATAAATGTCAAAGACTTTTCTAACACAGACAAGTGATAAATGTCAAACATCTTCAGTCTTACATTTCACTCAGAGTCTGAGCTCACAACCGACAAAAGGAGTGCTCGCTCCTGCTCCCTCCCCACTGACCCCAGGGAACTTACTGTGAATGAGCACTGGGTTCAGGGACTTGTCCCTGAGGAACATCTTTGGATGTTCCTCAGGCAGAAAGAATGATGAAGAGCTAGCTCTCTTCTAGAATAAAAGTATGTTATTTAGAAGAGAACCAAAGCAGAGTGAAGTTACTGCCAAATAAAAACCAGCTAAATTCCAGAATGCTTATATTTTAAAAGTTACAAAAGAAGCAAAATTATGTTGTTTTCCTTGAGGGTTTAGCATCCCAGGCTGCCCTTGAGCTGCTTATGTGGCTTAGGATGGCCTTGAACTTCTGTTCCTCCAGCCTCTACAACGGATTTATGTGTATGCCATGATACAAAGCTTATATAATGCTGGGTATCAAAGCCTTGTACACCCTAGGCAAGCTCTTTATCAAAAACCACATTCCCAGTCATCACACGTAGCATAATGCTTTAATATTTGTGAGCAAAAGTGGTATTTTCTTTCATTGTATATGATTTTTTTCCTATTTCTGGAAAGCAGGCTCTTCCCTACCTCAGACAGGAAGTTTGGGTCAAGTCGGAGACTAGAAAAGACATCCAAAATCGGAACAGTCAGTGAAGTATTCTGCACCAGCAGCTCTCTGTTAACAAAGGAGGAAAAGCTGAGTAATGGTTTGAACAGAACTGGGCAAGAAGCAACCCGAGAAGCTACTCCCTAGTGTGGGGAGGACAGGACCTGCAGTAGATGCTCAAGTCCCTTCTAGGAAACTGCATAGCTATCAGCACATGACCTATCCATCCTTCCACATACTGTCAGTTACTTCTAGGATACTTACAATTAGTTACTTAGGTTAGGGTTAGGGTTAGGGTTAGGGTTAGGGTAAAAGCTATGCAAACAGTTGTCCTGCTATATAGTTTGGGAAATAATGGCCAGAAAATGTCTGTATGTTAGTGCATGTGCACCTCTGTGTTAGCTCTGGCTGTCCTGAAACTCACTCTATAGACCAGGCTGGCCTCGAACTCACAGAGATCTGCCTGAAGTTGACCTTAAACTCCTGATCCTCCTACCTTTACTCCCAAGTGCTGAGATTAAAGGCATTCTCAATCACTGCCCAAATAATTTTTACATTGTGAGGCAGGATTTAGGGTATCCCAGGCTGTCCTCAAACTCACAATGCAGTCAAGAATGAGCGTGAACTTCTGATCCTCCTGCTTCTACCTTCTCCCATCACACCTGGTTTATGTAATGTTAGGGAATTAACATACTTGGTACATGTCAGGTAAATACTCTTATCACCTGAGTCATACACCCAACTCACTTTTGTGTGTGATTTAGGGCCTTATGTAGCCTAGACTGGCTATGAACCTCCTACGAAACTGAAGAAGAACTTAAACACCTGTGTTCCAGACTTTATGTTTTAAATGCATGCGTGTGACTGTGTATGTATGTGCATCTGTAGGGTTTGCACATGTGTGTATGCGTGCATGTGTGTGCATGTATATACATATACCAATGTGTGCCACAGTACATATATGGATGTCAGAGAACAACTTGGCAAGTCAGCTCTCTTCTATAATATGGGTTCCAATATAAAACTTATATCATCAGAGATGAAAGGCAAGCACCCTTAGCCTGAGTTACCACATTAGCCCCAAACTTAGCTATTTTTACACTGCAGCAAATAGGTTCCCCTGGTGGAGGCTCCACATGACAGTCCCACAGTGTTTACCCACCTGAGCTCTTTCCCCACATTAGCATGCTGGGAATCCCCTAGGATCTCAGGAAGGCTAGTGATGAAGTCATGTTGTAAGTTCACTGGAGCAACACTGATCAACTGCATCATCTGGGCTGTGAGGTCCTGCAGGGAGAACATTAGAATTGTAGCACATTACTCAAAATAAGCACTCCTTATTCATGAAAATACAGACCTGAAATTATCATGTATACATCATGAACATGACAGACTCAAGCTCAAAATTCAAAGTAAGAGGCAAACGGGAGCTAGGGAGAGAGTACACTCAATAATTAAGTGCTTTCCTTAGAATCATGAGGACCTGAGTTCAATTTCCAGAATCTAGACAAAAGAAGCCAGGCACACTGGCATGCATTTGTGATCCCAGGTCTGGGGAAGCAAAGACAGGTAGACTCTTGGGGAGCGCTGGACAGCCAGCCTACTTCAGGATACTTGGCAAGTCCCAAGTCACTGAAAGACTGTTTCAAAAAAAAAAAAAAAGTGAATGTTGCCTGAGGAGTAACATCCAAGGTTGTTCCTCTATTTCCAGATACCAGCACACATAGTCATGCAAGTGCACACACACACACACACACACACACACACACCCTGCACCTACCCATGAACATGTACACATAAATGAAGTAAAGACCTTCCCTCTAAATTCACACAAAGAAGTTTACTCTAGCTGGGTGGTGGTGGCGCACGCCTTTAATCCCAGCACTTGGGAGGCAGAGGCAGGCGGATCTCTGAGTTCGAGGCCAGCCTGGTCTGCAGAGTGAATTCCAGGACAGCCAGAGCTACACAGGGAAACCCTGTCTCGAAAAACCAAAACCAAACCAAACCAAAGAAGTTTACTCTAGACCCAAATTCCAGCCCAGATGAGACTCTAAAAACACCTGTTTTCCTAAAAAAGATGTAGTCTGAAATGCCTATGAAAACCTAAAAGAATGGTTTTAAGAACCTCTGCAATGAAGACAGGCATGGTAGTGTACACTGACAATCTGAACACTTAAGAGGCAGAGACAGAAGGATCAAAGTTCTAGGCAGCCTGAGCTACACAGCAAGTTCCAGGCCTGCCAGAGCTAGACAGCAAGACCCTAGAAAGACCAAACCCAACCCAACCAAAACACAAACAACCAAGGATTCTGGAAAGAAGTAAGACCGCAGGCAGCGCCTCAAGCAGACTGTTCACCGCTGAAACAAGGTCTTGGCTAACAGATTATGAGAACAGCTTTCTTGTCATCATGACAAGAAATCTTCACTCCTTGTATTACTAAAATTCAGTGAGGTACAACATATTCAATTTTTTGCCCAATAACCAACAAAAAGAAAAACTTGAACTTCTATTTATTTAAGTGTTCAATTTTACCAACACACTTAACATAAATCACATAATTGCAAAAACTACAAATTTAATCATTTATACTGAAATAAGATGGCCTGGGACCTTAATACTTTTCAGAAATAAAAAGTAATCTAGAGATTGTGAAACACAAATAAACACCTTCACCTTCTCTGTTTTTGTTGTTGTTGTTCTTGCTGAAGACAAGGTTTCTACACTTATGCCTGGCTGTCCTGGAACTTGCTCTGTAGACCAGGGATCCCTCAGAAGTCTCAGAGGTCCGAAACTCAGAGACCCACCTGCCTCTTCCTTTCAAGCACTGAGGTTAAAAGCCTGTGTCACCATGCCCAGCTCTTACCAATGTTTTAAAAAAGATTTATTGACTTTACACTTTGTGGGGTATGTCCTGTCTGCATGTGTGCGTGTGTGTATGCATTGTGTTTATGTTTGCTATGTCCCCTGGAACTCAGGTTACAGATAGTTGTGAACCTCCATGTAGGTACTGGAAACTGAACCAGGGTCTTCTATAAGAGGAACAAGTGCTTGTAACATCTGAGCCATCTCTCTACTCTAATGGTTCTCAACCTTCCTAATGCTATAGCACTTTTACAGTTTTTCATGTTGTGGTGACCCTCAACCATAAATTATTTTCATTGCTATTTCATAAATAAATTTTGCTAATGTTATGAACTGTAATGTAAATATCTGATATTTCCAATGGTCTTAGGTAACCCCTGTGAAAGGGTCATTCAACTCCCTAAAAGTTCAGAGTCCACAGATTAAAATCCACTGCTCTAGCCACTTCCCAAATATTTAACATATAATAAACTATACTTAATTTTTATACTTTTTTTCTTTTTTTTTTTAAATTTATTTATTTATTATATGTAAGTACACTGTAGCTATCTTCAGATGCACCAGAAGAGGGCGTCAGATCTCATTACGGGTGGTTGTGAGCCACCATGTGGTTGCTGGAATTTGAACTCATGACCTTCTCTGAAGAGCAGTCAGTGCTCTTCCCCGCTGAGCCATCTCACCAGCCCTACTTTTTGTTTTTTCAAGACAGGGTTTCTCTCTATAGCCTTGGCTGTCCTTGAAACTCACTCTGTAGTCCAGGTTGGCCTCGAACTCAGAAATCCACCTGCCTCTGTGCTAGGATTAAATTTAATCCCAAGTGCTAGGATTAAAGGCGTGCACCACCACTGCCTGGCTAGAAATACATTTTTTTTTTTTTTTAAAGAGAGAGATACTCAGGATTGTCAAATAAAAAAGGTTTCCTCAGTGTAGCCCAGGCTGACTCATGTTGACCTCCATCTTCCTGTCTTTGCCTTCTGCATTTAGCTCAGATTCCTGGCATGTGCCACCATTGATGACTAGAAACTTCTGTTTGTTTTAGAGACAGAGTTTCACTATGTAGTTTTGGCTGTCCTGGAACTCACTCAATAGACCAGGCTGGCCTCAAACTCTCAGAGATCAGCCTGCCTCTGCCTCCCAAGTGCTAGGATTATAGACATGACCAACTCTGCCCAGCTGTAAAACACTTTTTAAATAAATAAAGCTCCACACCTACCTTGCTATCCACAATTCTATCCAGCCATTTTAGCTGATTGATGATGAGTCGGGGCATGTTGATTCCATCTCTGTTCTCACTGAAATGTCAATAAGGGATTTAGTTGTTCGTCTCTCCCCTCTTTCTATCCTTCTCCCCATGTCAATTTTTTGTCTTTGTTTGGTTCTAGGGAACTCAGATGATGAGCAGGTACTCTACTATAAGCTGTATCACCAACTCCTGACTACAAAACAGAACACTTTAAAACTGTAGAGAATACTTTAGCCAGTCAGCTAAAACTACTAACTGTAGTTACTAGTTATGGGGCACAATGCTAAACACAAACGTGATTATTAAAACCAGAGGGGCTGCAAAGACAGCTTGGAAGTTAAGAGCACTGGCTGCTCTTCCACATGAACCAGATTCAGTTCCTAGCAGCCATGTGGAGACTCACAACCATCTGTAACTAAAGTCCCAGGGGATCTGGCACTTTCTCTGGCCTCCACAGGTGCCAGACATGCTGCGTGTAGTTCCCAGACATACATGCAGGCAAAATAACCAAACACATAAAATAAATGAATAAATAATCCAGACATGTGTATATATTGTGGAAAAGATGACTGGAAGAAAATACTGTTAGTTCTGCCTCTGCCTCTAACTTTCTGAGAAGGGTGTAAGCTCTCAGCTACTGCTTTAACACCCTGCCTGCCTACCAGTTGCCATGCTCCCCGCCACGATGGCTATGGTCTCATCACTATCTCTGAAACTATTAAGTCACAAACTCTTTGATAAGTTGCCCTGGTAATAGTGCTTTGTCATGGGAAAAAAAATTACTAAAATAGTGGCTATAGCTGGGAGAAGGGAAAAGATGGATTATACTTATCTTACAAACAATGTGACAGGCTGGAGTGTATAGCTCAGTGGTTAAGAGCACTTGTTGATCTTCCAGAGGGCCTGGGATTGAGTCCCAGAAACACATGGAGGCTTACAACCAACTACTTCTCCAGTTTCAGAGGATAGAATGCACTCTTCTGGCCTCCCTGAGCACCAGGAACTTACATAGTACACAGGCATATACAACCATACATGTAAAATGAAGCAAAAATAATTTGGTTGGAGGTAGTGGCCCAATCCTTTAATTCCAGAAATTGAGAGGCAGAGGCAGAGGCAGAGGCAGAGGCAGAGGCAGAACTCTCTGTGAATTCAAGGCCAGCCTGGTCTACCAAGTAAGTTCCTGAACAGCTATGACTACCAAGAGAAACTCTTGTCTCGAAAAACCAAAATAAATAAATGAAGTTAATAAATCTGCCAGCCATGATGACACACCTGTACTCTCAGCACTTGGGAGGTAGAAGCAGGATTACGAGTGCAAGATCAGTCTTGACCATATGGCAACCTGTAGGCCAGTGTGGGCTACATGACCGTGTCTCAAACAAAAAAGCAAAATAAACAGAAAGTTTATTAACTTTAAATAAAAAAAAAAAAAATGAAATGTGGCTTCTGTTTTGTTTCCGAAACATAGATTCATTACATAGTTCTGGCAGCTTTGACATACAGAGATCCACCTACCTCTGCCTCTCAAATGCTGGGACTGAAAAGTGTTTGGTTTTTTTATTACTTTGCGATAGGGTCTCAGAGCAAAGGCTGGACTGGCCTGGAACTCACTATGTATCAGAGGATGGTTCTGAATCCTTCGTTGTTCTTTTCCTAAGTGTTGAGGTTATAAGCACAAGCCACCATGTCTAGCATCCAGACATAAATCTAAGGTTTTGAAACATACAATTTAACTGCTTCTTACAATGATTAATTTATGCTCATTTACAACAAATGTCAATAACTATTCATAATATTTAACAAAGGTCCTTTGAGTATAGGGAAAACACTCAATATTTTATCCTTTTATTTTTCCTTTGTTTTTTCTTTTTGGAGGCAGGGTCTTCTGTATCTTGCGCTGAACTCAAACTTTCTGTGTAACTGAGGGTGACTTAGAGTTTCTGCTTCTCCTGCCTTTAGCACTGGAGTGTTGAAATTTATGTTGTCATGGGAATCAAACTCAGGTCTTCAGGTTAGGCAAGGCTTCTACTAACTGGGCTACACACCCAGCTTGCATTGCATTTTTTTAAAAGATTTATTTATTTATGTATATGAGTGCTCTATCTACATGTAACCTACGTGCCAGAAGAGGGCATCAGATCCCATTAAAGATGGTTGTGAGCCACCATCTTTAATCCACCATGCTGTGGATTGAACTCAGGACCTCTGGAAGAGCAGACAGTTCTTAACCACTGAGCCATCTCTCTAGCCCCACCCCAGCCCATTCTTTTTTAAAGATTTATTTACATTGAATTCTTTTTTTTTTTTTTGGTTTTTCGAGACAGAGTTTTTCTGTGTAGCCCTGGCTGTCCTAGTACTCACTCTGTAGACCAGGCTGGCCTCAAACTCAGAAATCCTCCTGCCTCTGCCTCCCAAGTGCTGGGATTAAAGGCATGTGCTATCATAGCCAGACCGATTTTTTATTTTAAGTTTCTGTCTTTGCTAATGAAATTGAACACTTAAATATTTGATATTTCTATGCTTGAGATCTTACATGTCATTTTTAATCAGACTGGTCTTTTTCCTTCTTGACATAGTTGTCATTTTTTATGAATATTTATTTTTTTATGTGTATGGGTGTATTATCTGCATCGGTGTCTGGGAATTCAACTCTATATTCTGCAGGAGTAGCCTGTGCTCTTCACCACCGAGCCCTCTCTCCAGACCCTGACACAGTAATTTCAAAATATAAACAGTAGAAATACACTTCAAAATAAAAGACTGACAACTGCCTCCCTCCTAGGAACAGAGTGTTGTGTACTCTTCTAGAAGAACCATCCTACATACAAGCACGTGTGATATTTAACAATGAGTTAGTATTATGAAGTAGCTGAAGAAGCATTATCCCTCGTTCAGGAACCTGACACGTTAAAAATGACCAAAGGACATTTCAGAAGACATGTTCCAGAGAGTCCAAAAGCATTGAAACTCAAGGCTTCAAGGCAATTCCACTTACCTTTCAAAAAGAAACTGAGGCACTTTTTCAAATAACATTTTGATAATGGCAGGCTAAAAGAGAAAACATGCACCGTCAGGAGATGGTATCGAGATATACAACAGAAATACATTAGTTACCAGGTCGAAATGGCAAGCAGGCCTGCTGTGGCGGCATCAGGCCAGTGGCTGCGTGGTACTCTAGAAAGGGACTAGAATGCTGAAGAGCTCAGCATGCGGGGTTTAATGGGGGTGATTTCACAGAAGAAGGCTTCCTGAGAGGTTTATAACAACAGTTGCCTCTAATTAAGACAGCATTGCACCTAACTATGAAGCATTAGTCTGTGCCTGAGAGGACTAGACAAAACACAAGTGGGCAAATTCCACTGTCAATCACTTCTGGGAAAAAAGAACAGAGTGATCATGGAGTTGTGACTTGTGGATATACCTGTTCTCAATGTATTTGTATGAAACTAGTTAAACCTGAGAATTATTTGATCAGTAGATGGCTTACTTTAATATCTATAATAATTACTAAATGAAGATATAAGATTAGTCATAAGTTTCTTCTACCAGAGCTCTTGAGGAAACATCTTAATATAACTGACATCTTCTAAAAATGTTTACACAGATACTGCCTGTATTTTAATATAAATGCTTGAGTATAAATACATCAATAATTTGCATTCCCAAATATTAAGGAAGAGTAATCAGATACTAAAAATACTATTAAATATGGTAACTCTTCGTCTATGAAAGACAAATTTTAAAAGATTATGCTTTCAAAAGAGGTCTATACTTTAGACAAAAATGGAACTCTCTGATATGAGGTAAGTAAATTATAGTTAAGATTTCCAAAGAGAAATAAGAGATTAAAAATTATATGAAGAAGCTAAGGAAGCAAAAAAAGGGAGGATGGGTGGGAAAGATATTTTTCACTCTACAGTTTTGTTCAACACATTAAAACATGTCAATGTACTGGCTGTAGAGAAGGCTAAGCGGTGACGATTACATCCTGATCTTCCAGAGGACTCGAGTCTGAGTCCCAGAGCCACATCCTCCAGTTCACACTGCCTTTAACTTCAGATCCAGTGCTCCAATGCCCCTGGTCTCCACAAGACCTTCACCAGCGGCACTCACACACCCCTACTCCTGCCACACATACACCAAGTTTTTAAAAGAAGTGAGATAGAAGCGAATGAAGTAAAGAGCAAACTCAAGTTACTAAGTGACAGTGCAGATGAAAATTGAGCAGTAAGCATACAATTCTCAGAGCACACGGCACGGAGCTGTGAGGCAGAGGAGTCAGGACTGGCTAGATGGCTCGGCTGTTAGGAATGTGCACTGTTCTTACAGAGAACCCCAGTCTGGTTCCAGAACTCATATCTGGGAGTTGAAAACTGTGACTCCAGCTCCAGGGGATCTGACGCCTCTGGAATCTGCAGGCACCAGCATACTCATGCCAATATTTTTTTTTTTTTAAAGATTTATTTATTTCATTTATGTAAGTATACTGTCTCTGTCTTCAGACACCAGAAGAGGGCATCGGACCCACTACAGATGGTTGTGAGCCACCATGTGGTTGTTGGGAATTGAACTCAGGACTTCTGGAAGAGTAAGCAGCCAGTGCTCTTAACCGCGGAGCCACCTCTCCAGCCCTACCATATGATGTTAAATAAACCAGACCCATATACTGAAGAAATGAATGGGACTGCCAGGTCAACTGGCCGGCCTAACAACAAGGCAAAGGCAGACACAACTTAGAGACTAATCTCCTAAAGTGCTGCTCAGCGCTGTTGCCAGCTAAAACTCATCCCCCTCTGCTAGTTACCCCAATTCACATCCATCACACTCTGAGGAGAGTGCTGCGGTCTCACCTGTAAAATATCAATCCCCAGAAGTAGCTTGATCAGACTCTTGGAGTAAATCGTGCCCATGCTGTAAAATAGAGAGGCATTTGACTCCTATTTTGTTCATTTTGTTTCAATGTTTGACTATCTTTTCTACATAAAATTGGTTAAATACACAATCCTTCAAGATTATCTCAAAGCCAGGCTAGAAAGCAGAGGCCTTTAGTCCCTGCATTCAGAGGAGGAAAATGCTGGCAGCCCTCTATGAGTTTAAGGATAGCCTGGTCTGCATAGGGAGTTCTAGTATAGGCAGGGCTACACAAGTGAGACCATGCTTCTAAATAGACAGACAGACAGACAGGCAGGCAGGTAGGCAGACATATAGAAAGACAGTCAAAAGTATAGTCTTATTAGAAAAAACATACAAATATGAGAAGACAGCTCTTGGTAAGGGAGACACAGAGATATGAATTCTTATCCATACAGGTAAGACATGTTTCATAAAACATTCCAGTTCTTTGCTATCTAGCCTCAAATTAAATTAAATAGTTTTAAAGTTACACTTAAACTTTGAGTAAAAAAGGGTTATAAATCAAAAGTGAAATTGTAAAACAAAGACAACTGCATTTCCTGTGTCCAGTCCAGTTACTGCCAGGCTGAACTTCTGGAAGGCAGCTGCTTCTCTTCACCTGGCTTCCTCATCCTGCAGGCGCTCACAAGACAGCAGGCAGTTCCTGAGACTCTCACTGTCCTCAGTGTAGGACTCCAGGCCACTAACAAACTCTTCTATTACCTAAATAATACAACCAAGACGAGAGGGTAAGCTCTGTGGCTGGATGTTTGTTACCAGCCACTTGGCTATGTGCCAGGGTCTCAGTCCTCATTCTATGCACTTCCAGCAGACAGAGGACCACAGGCGAGTACATACTTTGGGATAAGAAGGATGCTTCCTCAAGGCCTGAAAGAGCTTCCTTTGGAAGATTATCTGATCCACACCTATGAGGAAGGAAGAACAGCTTCTCAACATGATGTGTAATGTCTACTACAGCCTCCCTCCTTAAAGACAGGCTTCACATTTGATGATGCTACTAAGAATATTTTCTTTCTTCTTCTTTTCTTAAAAGTCTACGTATTTTATTTATTTATTTATTTATTTATTTATTTAATTTATATTCTTTTCATGTGAAAGTTTGTGCAGAGGCTCTGGCCAGGAACTAGAGTTACGGATACTTACTGTAGCTGCTGGGAATCAAACTCTGGTCCTCTGAGGGAACAGTATATACTCTCTACTGAGTATATCTCTACATCCCTACTAAGAATATCTTCAACTAAAACTTCTAAATCTAGAGTAAAACACTTAAACTGGTAGATGTTAAGATATCAAGTGTTATATAAATCACCCATCTTACTTGTAGATATTAAAATAACTTATCTTACTTAGTAAAACAAAAAAGTATCTATGCCCTAGAAACAGTCTCTAGCCTTAAAATGGCTTGCCATATTTTCTTCTGATATAGACCTTCTTGCTTCCTGGGTATTTACACACACACACGCACACTACACACAGGCACACCATGCACACACACTACACATACATGCGCACACACACATACACACATACTACACACACACATAAATACGCACACACTACACACACGCACTACACACTATACATACACACATGCACATATGCACATGTGTGCGTATCACAAAGGATTACTAGCAGTATACTACTTTTTTAAGAAAAAGAATTAGAGGTAACTAACATAAGATGCTATTTATCAAGCCTTAGAACAATAAGATTATGATCATCAGCACAGTTTCTACAGAGCAGTCTCCCTCTTCTCTCGGGACAGAGGCCTTCCTGCCCTACTCTCCGTCAGCCTCTCTATTCTGGACCCATGGTCTGGTCCTGAACACTTTCACTGAACTCAAGAACATATTTTGAATGTTACCTAGCTGATTTTGGCTCTCTCCGGTTTTCAGAGTGAGTCCTGATGCTTTAAGAAGCCTTACGAAGACACTGCCATTCTCTTCAACTTCGTGAGAATCCTGAGACTTCTTTGCCAGCTTGGAAAGGGGTTGTTTCATGATTTCTGGAGAAACAAACAAACAAACACATGCCTTTAAAATATGACCACAAAAAGAAGAAGAGTGCAAAGGTTAAAATGCAAACCCAGTACTCAAGTTTTGACAAATTCATCTCACAACAATCCTGATTTATGCCAAATTTGAGAACTAATGATCTGTCCACAGAACCAGACAGAACAGAGCAGGCTCTGCACCATGTCCTTCAGGATAAAGCTTGGGAACAGAACAGGCCCCTCTGTACCACGTCTTTCAGTACAAACCTCAGGCTGGTTTCATCAATGCACAATGAACAACAACAAAACAAACAAGATAGAGACCTGAATCTGAAGAATAAACCTCCTTTTCTCCTTTCATGATATAATTCTCTTTTTCTACTTAATCAAAATCAGAATGAGAAACTCAGTTTGCTCATTACTCATTAAAAGCACAAGGCCCAACTCCCTCCTCATAAACTTTCCTCTCCCCTTTCTTAGTACTGGGGAATTGAACCTAGGTATGGCAGGTAAGCACTCTACTAAGTGAGCCAGACCTCCAGCTCCTCTTCATATATCAGAAGTTGGTTCTCTTTTGGTGACAGTATTTCCAAAGCATGAACTTTTTATTTACTCATTTTCTGCTGCTTTTGCTTTTGTTTTGAGACAGGTGTCACTATGAAGCTCTGCTAACCAGGAACTCACTATACAGGCCACACTGGCCTGGAACACAAAGAGTCAGGCCTCCCTTTGCTTCTTGCATGTTCTCATTAAAAGTGTGTGCCACCAAGCCTGACTTGTCTACCCATTTTCTAAATTACTTTTCTCAGATAATATATAATAATTTTTATAAAGATTTATTTCTATTTTGTGTGTCTAACTGTTTGCCTGCCTGAACCTAAATGTACCACATGAATGCACGGTGTGCTCTGAGGCCAGGAGAAGACACTGAATTCCCTGGAACTATAGTTAAAGATGATGGCGGGGTGCCATGTGGGAGCTGGAAATCAAACCTGGCTCCCCTGCAAGAGCAGCAAGTACTTTCAACCTCTGTGTCATCCATCAGATTCTACAATAATTATTTTTATGAAGATGGAGAGTGAAGTTCAGAAGCCGTCCAAAAGCCCTAAGTGGCATTTGAGGTGCACACTCAATCCTTAATCTCCTAGGATCTCTGTGTTCTCTCCAGTAACCCTTAACAGATGTCAGCACTTGAAAAGTCGGAGGTTTGTATCTTTTCCTGCATCTGTGATTCACATATAACAATGAAAGGTTAGATACTTACTAGAGGCATCTTCCGTCAGGGTTTCTTTATCCTCAGAATCTAACCGACTTCTTTTGGAAACCATTTTGACCAAGGTCTTCTGCACTTATATTACTTCCTAAAAGAACATCCAGGAGTTGGAAATTTAGCTCAGTGATACAATGCTTACCTCAAACACCGAAAGAACTAGCATAATCAAAGATTAGAGGTCATTCTAAGACTGTTCTGTCTACAAGCAGAGGGTTAGAGTCTTCACACTGACACCGTCTAAACCAAAACACTGAGCAAATTCCAACTCCTCCAGCTGGCCAATATCTCCCCAAGACTTGTTGATCTAGTTGCTTCCTTCACCGGGCTGCTTCTCTGTGGCTAAAGGAGAAAGCCCTCCGCTCTTCATCTGAGAATCAAGACCCTCACCTAAGCTTGTCCACCTGCTCTCTAACTGCTTACTTCAGTACTGCCGTCAGGGAGTGATGCTAAGGACTGCAGTCGTAAGACAAAACAAACATCAAACACTGCAAATAAGACAGACATCATTCCAGCTCGGAGGGAGTGCACAGCATTACAAGGTCTTAATGTACTGAACTACGTTCATGTGACTACAGTCTAAGAAAAACCCAGGGACACAGTGAGAGCTTATGAGGACAGTTAGTCTACCTGTAGGTGGAGTGGTAGAGAAAAGCAGGGACAATTTCCCTAAACACGGTTTCCTTTTCAACACCATAGCCTTGTGTATGCTAGGCAAGAGTTCTCCTGCCAGAGATAGTCATTTTTATTTTTAAAATATTTAAATTTTATGTGTATGAGTATTTGCCTGTGTATATGATTGTGGACCAAGTGCACATCCCAAGCCTGCATAGGCCAGAAGAGAGTATTAGACCCCTCAGAAATGAAGTTACAGATAGTCCTGAGCCTCTATGTGGGTGCTGGGAAACAAACCGAGGTCCTCTGCAGAGCAGCAAGTGTTCTTAACCACTGAGCTATTTTTCTAGTACCTATTTTTTTCTTTTTCTTTCTTTTTTTTTTTTTTAGATTTATTTATTTTATGTATATGAGTATACCACTACTGTCTTCAGACACACCAGAAGATGGCATCAGATCCCATTACAGATGGTTGTGAGCCACCATGTGGTTGCTGGGAATTGAACTCAGGACCTCTGGAAGAGCAGTCGGTGCTCTTACCCACTGAGCCAACTCTCCAGCCCAGTATCTATTTATTTTCTGTACAGGGTTTCACCATGTAAACTGGACTGGCCAGTCTACATAGTTACTAGTTACATTCCAGGCCAGCTACAGATATACAGTGAGACCCTATCTCAATAACAAACAACCCTGTCTTAAATGCTTAAATTATAATCCACATGTTTCTCACATGCTAACTTGAGAAAGAGATCATTATCACTCTCCTAATCAGGGGAAGGGCTGAGGTTCTAACTCTAAGAAGTCTGGTTCCAGAACTGCACTCCTTGTTTTGTTCATTTATTTTTGGTTCTTAGACTGTAGGGCAGAATCTGTGCTTTTTGTCTTATTTTCAACTTCTAGGGTCTTGTGTAGCCGTCTGGTCATGAACTCATACATAGCCAATGGCAAAGATCACCTGGTCCTCCTGCCTCCACCTCCTGAAAGCTAGGACTATGGGCTATTATCACTACTATTTTTTGGTTGGTTGGTTTTTGGTTTTTGTTTTGTTTGAGACAGGGTTTCTCTCACTCTGAAGACCTGGCTGACCTCGAACTCAGAGATCCACCTGCCTCTGCCCTCTGTCTCTCAAATGCTGGGACTAAAGGTACTGACACCACCCAGCTTCTCTCCCCACCCCCTCGCTCTCTTTATTGTACTATGTATACAGTGTTCTGTCTGCACATCAGAAGAGGGCACCAGATCTCCTTATAGATGGTTATGAGCCACCATGTGGTTGCTGGGGATTGAACTCAAGACCTTTGGAAGAGCAGCCAGTGCTCTTAACCTCAGAACCATCTCTCCAGATTATGGCAACGGTTTCTATTAAGAGTTAACGTTCCGGGTCTGGAGAGACAGCTCCGGAATTAAGAAGGGTTACTGCTCTTGCAGAGGACCCAGGTTCAGTTCCCACTCAAATAAGCGGCTCAAAACTGCCTATAACTCCAGTTCTAGGGGATCCTGAGTCCCTTCGGGTTCCTATATGCATGTGGTGCACTTAAACACAGGAGGTCAAATCATACGTACACATTAAATAAGTCTTACCAAAAAAGTCTCATAAACTTAAATTTAAGCCTTAAAAGCTAGAAATTTCTTATTATGCGTTACCTACAATATGTAATCACTGACAGCCACTGTTCAGAGGGAAACACTGGCCGTCTGACTTCGGAGATACCATCTGGCTCCCAGGAAAGCCTAAAAACCACTAACCTGGGGGCCGCCAGCTGCTTCCCTTCGTTTTCGACTTTCCCGCTTGAAGGACGACGCTCTGACGCCATCGAAGACGCGCCGCTGAGTGACGCCACTCACCCGCGCCGGAAGTTGAAGACCTGGCGGCCCAGCTGGAAACAGTGCGCGGTGAAAGCTCGGCTGCCCCAGATTCCACAGACTGAGGGGCGGGTGAAGGCCCGAGCTGAAATCCGGGAGGAACCCAACTCCTCCCAACCCGCCGCCAACTCTCAGCGAAGATGGCGGGGCCCGAGCTGCTGCTTGACTCAAACATCCGCCTCTGGGTGGTCCTGCCCATCGTTATCATCACTTTCTTCGTGGGCATGATCCGCCACTACGTGTCAATCCTACTGCAGAGCGATAAGAAGCTCACCCAGGAACAAGTGTCTGACAGGTCAGTACCCTCACCCTATCCTGCCGACCTCACTCCCGGGTGACCTTGGTTCAAGAAAGTGCAGGGATTCTATCACTTTAACTGAGTTTTCATCGCGCCCCTTCTGGTATGGTAGATTGACCTTGGCGGTTAGCCGGGTTTCACTTTTGTCTGTAAAATGGGAATAATATCAGTACCTACCTAAGAGAGAACGGGCATCAGGATGTTAGATTAGATGATATTTAAAGCCTTTACCCCAGGGCCTGGCATATACTAAGTGGTTTTAGAAAACGTTAATATTGTTAGGCTAGTGGCCAACCGTCAATGAAGTTATCTATGAAATATACTGCTCCATTCCGTACCCGCCGAGAGCCAGATGCATTAGTACCTTTAGTCCTGCTAACATTTATTTAGTCAAGTGGATTTCATAATCTACATTCTACCAAACAACTGTAATGGTCTGCGGAGATGCTAAAGTATAAAGTGCCTCCAAAGCTTCGAGACTGCTACAAAGACTTGTAAGGAGGATCATTTCACCTGCCTAACGTGGAGGCCTCCTCTCCTCACTTGCCTTCTGACAGTGTTTTTCTGTGGAGACAGAACTTTGACATAACTTCAGCCAATACAAACACATGCCATTTCACATTAAAATCAGTAACAGTTTTCAGTCACTTATTCTAGTCATTCTCAGAGACTATCTGAAAAAAGTGCTGCTGTTTCCTTGACATGTCCAGATCACATAGGAATCACTTTAACAAAGAGAGTGTCAGTTTCCAACGTTTCTGCAGAGATCAGTTAAAAAAAAAAATCTTATTTTATTGTATTTAAAAGTTACTTTCTTTTTGTGGCTAGTAATACCGGATTTCCATTTGCTGATGATATAAAGATTGCCTTAAATTAAAAACACTTTAAAATAAAAAAGATTTATTTACTTTATGTGAGTACACTGTTGCTGTCTTCAGACAGCAGAAGAGGGCATCAGATCCCACTAGAGATGGTTGTGAGCCACCATGTGGTTGCTGGAAATTGAACTCAGGACCTCTGGAAAGGTAGTCAATGTTCTCAACAGCTGAGCCCTAAAAACACTTCTCCAGCAATGAGATTGTGATGTAACTCAACTGGGTACAGTGCTTGGACAACTGGCCTTGAAGCCCTGGATTCTTTACCCTAGCATAAGCCAGATGTGGCAGCGCAAGCCTGTAATCCCAGGACTCAAAGCTGTAGGTAGGAAGATCAGAAGTTCAAGCAAGCTACCTGTAGTCTGGAAGTCAGGCTGATGTACATGAGAACCTGTCCCCCAAAATGTACAACTTTGTCATTTTCAATTGTCTTTCCTTAGTTTTTTTTTTTTGTCTTTCCTTATATGTGGCTGCTGATAATAATATAATATTAATAATAATAATGAGCCAGCTTTATGAAGCATTCTAAGCAGGTATAGTGGTAAGGACTTACATCCATTAATTTATTTAAAACCCCAAAACAACTCGATGTGGTTGATACTGTCCTCATTTTATAGAAACCGAGACTTTAACAGAGTTTCACGATAGTAATAGCTGATGACAATTCAGGACTAAGCTAAATCTTGTGGTTCCCAAGCCTCTTCTTTCTATTCCCCAGCAGTGGACACTATGATTATTTTTGTGTGGCATTAGTTTCAGAGTTGACTAGAGGCGGCCCCCTGAAGCAAGCCTTAGGAATTTAGCTTAGTACAGACTTGAAAACTACAAGAAGATGGGGAATGGAAAAAACTCAGTAATTTAAATCTTACTTAGTTTTTTTGAAATATCTACCTTTGCTAGCATGGTGCTGCATGCCTTTCATCCCAGCACTCAGGAAGCAGAAGCAGGTAGATAATGTGAGAGTTCCAGGACAACCTGTTCTCCATAGCAAGTTCCAGGACAGCCAGAACTACATAATAGAGAGACCCTGTCTCAAAAAAAAAAAAAAAATGGTTTTGTTTTGTTTTGTTTTTTGTTCTTTGTGATTGAGTGTTTGCCTGAATGTATGTACTGTGTATGTACTGTGTGTGTAGTGCCTGTGGAGACCAGAAAAGGGTAATGGATCCACTGGAGTTGGAGTTACAGATAGTTAGTTGGGAGCCGCCATGTGGGAGCTAGGAACTAAACCAGGGTCCTCTGCAAGAACAGCAAGCGGGCTAACTACTCGCCATCGCTCCAGCCCCATTCAATAGTTTCCGATTCCTATAAAATAATTATCATTTTATCCTCACAATGAAGCATGCTATCCTAACTCCACTTTTATTTCATTTTATTTTATTTTAAAAATGTGTTTACTATTATATGTAAGTACACTGTAACTGTCTTCAGACACACCAGAAGAGGGCGTCAGATCTCATGGATGGTTGTGAGCCACTATGTGGTTGCTGGGATTTGAACTCAGGACCTCTGGAAGAGCAGTCAGTGCTCTTAACCCCTGAGCCATCTCTCCAGCCCCTATTTTATTTTTTTAATAATTAATATGTTTTAGGATCAATAATTTTTTTTTTAGATATTCTTTATTTACATTTCAAATGTTCTCTCCTTTCCTGGTTTCCCTGCTGAAAAAAAACCCTATTCCTTCCCCCCTCCCCCCCCATCCCCCTGCTCACCGACCCATCCGCTCCCACTTCCTGACCCTGGCATTCCCCTACACTGGGGCATAGAGCCTTCACAGGACCAAGGGCTTCTCCTCCCATTAATGACTGACAAGGCTATCCTCTGCTACATAAGCAACTGGAGCCATGAGTCCTACCATGTGTACTCTTTGGTTGGTGGTTTAGTCCATGGGAGCGCTGGTCCTACTGGTTAGTTCATCCTATGGGACTGCAAAACCCTTCAGCTCCTTGGGTCCTTTCTCTAGCTCCTTCATTGGGGATCCTGGGCTCAGTCCAATGGATGGCTATGAGCTTCTACTTCTGTATTAGTCGGACACTGTCAGAGCCTCTCAGGAGACAGCTGTATCAAGGAAAATTAGAGAAATTAAACAGACTTCCCAAAGTAATCAGGGTAATAAAACATTGTATATTTATACTAACCTAGATTGATTATAACTATATGATACAGTTTTCTGCCCTGGTTCACCTTACAGTTTTAGAGTAATGGTTCTAAAGGACATCAGACCCTCAGCTCTTTTTGTATTCTACAAATGAATTCACACTTGATGCAGTTTATGT
Organism: Mastomys coucha; assembly: GCF_008632895.1. NCBI lineage: Eukaryota > Metazoa > Chordata > Mammalia > Rodentia > Muridae > Mastomys > Mastomys coucha. The sequence continues at coordinate 106,700,675 of NW_022196903.1, read as the reverse complement.
ATAAGAAGGTTTGTTTGTTTGTTTTTCAAGAACTTTTAAAAGGTAACACAATGTTTAAGTTATAATAATCAGAAATAAGGGAAAGATTTTTAGTAAGATGATTTGCATTTCAGACATGCGTATTAGTACACAGCTATCTTACAAGATGTCACATGCATACATGTGACATACATTTATCTAGCTATAAAATCACAACTAGGACAGGTCAACTGTGGGCTAAAGCAGATGATATCACAGAGGCAGTACTGTCTATAAATGGTATACCAAGTCTACACAGAACCAAGTTTGATTTTCCCCCCACCCTGGGTGCTTCCTGTTTATAAACTTAGTAAATATAAAGCCTGCACTCCTTCCACACTGAAGGTAGGTTTGTGCCTTAGATAACTAGAACAGTTTAATGAGGTATACAGAAGTAGTGCAGCACATAGAACAGTTCCTTGTTACATAACTGTACCTAGCATCGAGGGTATCATAACATCTTTGAATCTATGACAACTGACAGTTATATGGCATTTCTCCACACTGTCATTATGACAATCAAAAATGTTCCAAATATGTCCAACAGAGTGGCTTACACCTACAATCCTAGAGCGTGGGTAGGATCGCCATGAGTTTGAGGTCAGCCTGGGCTATAGAGTAAGGCATTGTCTCACACCAATCCTCTCCATTGAAATAGCCAGGGATAGTGGTACACAACTATAATCCCAGCACATGAGAGGATGAGGCAGGAGAATTGAGACTTCATGGCCAGCCTGGGCTAAGTGAAACACTGTCTCAAAAGAAACAAAAACAGAAAGTTGCCCAGATCTCCATAAGGCCTCTAGAGGATGGTACTATCCCTATGGAGAGTCACGTATAGGGAGCATCTCTCGTCATAATTACTCCATCTCTAAGTGAGGTGTTTGGATCATGTCCACTCTGACGTGGTGCAAACTTTACCCCACCAAAAACTGTTCTTGGGACTGCTAATGTTAAAAGTACTTATTGCTCTTTCAGAGGACCTGAATTCAGTTCCCAGCACCTGTGTTAGGTAGCTCACAACTGCCAATAACCTCAACTCCAGAGGATCAGACTCCCAATTTCAAGGGCACACAAAGCATGCATTCACAGATATACACAAAAATAAATTAATTTAAAAAAATGTTCTTTATTGTAAAGCATTTCTTTTGATATGGCATGAATTGACATTACCCTGAATAGTCACAAAAGTGGAAAATTGCTATCTTATGTTATTTTAACTTTTACTGAGTCGAAATTTAGCTATGGGCCAGATACAGTGGCACATGACTTTAGTCCCAGCACTTGAGAGGCAGAGGCAGATGGATCTCTTATGTTTGAAGCTAGCCAGGTCTAAAGAGTGAGTTCTAAACCAACCAAGACTATAAAGTAAGACCTTCCTTTAAAAAAATGTAAATTAACTGTAACTTTTTTTGTAAATGTATTAAACCAGAAATGAAATATATATGAACAGAATGTATTACCATATAGCTGAAGACTATATGTATATATGTATATGTATATATATGTAGTTCTCAAACTCAAAGAATATATTGATTCATTAGAGAGAAAAGAAAATGAAAACAGATTCTTGAGGATTGGGTAAAAGACACTGACTAAAAGCTAAAGTTGTGGGCAGTGAGAAGCACAGCCGGTACCTACCCAACACTGAATTCAATACCTAGAACCTATGTGGTAGAATGAGAAAACCAACTTCTGCAGGCTGTCCACTAACCTCCAACTGTGCCCCATGATGTGTGTAACACTCTATCCCAAATAAATGTATATATTTTTTTTAAAAACTGCTGCATATAATGGTATGCACCTTTAACCCAGCATTCAGAAGGCTGAGGCATCAAGAGCAGTGGTGGTGGTTTGAGTAGGCGTGGCCCCAGTAGACTCATGTGTGAGTGTTTGGCCCATAGAGAGGGGCACTATTAGGTGTCGCCTTGTTAGAGTAGGTATGGCCTTGTTGGAAGAAGTTTGTCACTGGATAGTTGGGCTTTAAGGTTTCCTAATCTCAAAGTGCACCCAGTGTGGCACAGTCTCCTGCTGCTGTGGATCAAAATGTTTGCTCCTCCAGCACCATGTCTGCCTGGACGTCTCCATGGTTGTGATGATAATGGACTAAACCTCAGAAACTTGAAGCTAGCCCTAAGTAAATGGTTTCCTTTATAAGAGTTGCCTTGGTCATGGTGCCTCTTCACAGTGATAAAACCCTACCTAAGACAAGCAGCCTATGAAATTAAACAAACAGACAAACAAACAAAAACAGGACTATATAATGGGTTTTTTTCTGTCCTAAAAAAAAAAGTCTTTAAGTCTTTTAATTTCAAATTACCAAGGCTACCCAGTACAAAGACTTACTCGTAGATATTTATAGAAATTAAAATGCAAAACTAGTGTTTTCATGTAGAAATTTTTACACTCAGGAGAATATAGTCAAGGACCCCGGCTTCAGAGCTTGAGCATCAGGAGTACACAGGCTAAGTCAACCTTCCCTTGATCGCCATCCTCAGCCTCAACTCTACAGAGTTCCTCAGTAGTTTCAGTGTAAGGGCTTAGCTGGAGTTTTGTCATCTGAGTGTCTGGGAAAGCCCTGACTTACCACAGTAAAGAAGCCTACAGGTGGCCAGTGCTGTGCCCTGCACTCCAGGGAGGTACAAAACAAGACAGTGGCAAGCCTCTACTCTAATGGAGCTTCAGTCCAAGTGATAAAACAGGCAAAAAGAAAAATAATAGGCCCCACCAACCCAGGGTGTGCCGGTCTAACAGTGAACACTTCAAATGAGATGAGAATGCCAGTGAGATGGCTCAGTGTTGGATTAAAGGCTGTGGTTGCCAAGCCTGACCAATGGCCTGAGCTTGATCCTGAGTACTCACATGGTAGCAAGAGAGACCTGATTCCTGCTCATTGTCCTCTGACCTCCACATGTGTACGATGGCATGCGGACAATACACACACACACACACACACACACACATTAAATAAATGTTAAAAATAAATTCACTGTGATGATGTAGACAGGCTCAGCTTAAATCCCTTCAATATTTTACTTCTTATAAGATCATGGCCTTATATAGTGGGTCCCACATTGCCTTGAATAGTCTGTTTTTGTTTGTTTTTTATGTGTATGAGTGTTTTGCCTGCATGTATGTAATGTATACCACCTGTGTGCCTAGTGCCCTCAGAGTTCAGAAGAGGAGGTTGGAACTAGAACTGAGTTATAGATGGTTATAAGCCAACATGTGGGTGCTGACAACCAAACCCAGGTCCTCTACAAGAGCAGGAAGTTATCTTAACCACTGAGCCATCTCTCCAGCCCTCACGCTGCATTTTGCCCACCTCTTCTTGCTCATTTCGTCTCGTGTATGGCCTGTCCTCAGCCAGAGTGTTGATTTTGTTACAGCACCCATACCTGTGACATCCCATGATGCTTTGACTTGGTAATTCCCACTCATCCTTAAGATTCCTACCTATGGGACTGGCAAGATGGCTCAGTGGTTAAGAACATGTGTTGTTCTTGCAGAGGATCAATGCCCAGCACCCACATGGTGGCACAACATGTACTACAACCTTACATACAAGGAGATCCAACACCCTCTTCTGGCTTCCAAGGGCACCAGGCACACAGGTGGTATACAGATAAATAGTCAGACAAAACATACATATGCATAAAATAAAACTATAACAGATTCCTACTTAATCTTACATTCTGAGTATAGATTCCTCTTGCGAAGCACCCTCTGTCATACACTCCCATAATGCCTCCTCGTTCTTTGGGATGCAATGGTTCAATTTCATATTTGTTCCTACAGTTAGGATTTTCTTTCTTTCTTTCTTTCTTTTTTTTTTGTTTTTGTTTTTTTGTTTTTTTCGAAACAGGGTTTCTCTGTATAGCCCTGGCTGTCCTGAAACTCACTCTGTAGACCAGGCTGGCCTCAAACTCAGAAATCCACCTGCCTCAGGACTTTCTTTTTTTAGATAATATGTCTTGTAGCTCAAGCTGTCCTCAAACTTGCTATATAGTGAAGGATGCTGCCGCCTCCAAGGACCAGGATTATATTGGTGTGCTATCATACTGTGTTTATTTGTTGAATTTCTTTGTTTAAACATCAGGGAAGTGTATATTTTTATCATTGTTTATGGCACTCACATGGTATCTGTCAGTTAGAAGTTTAAGAAATATGTGTGTAGTAAAAGCCTGAGTCTGTGCTTAGACACATTGTGTGTGGCAGTTTAGGGAATTGACAGGACTTGCCCAAGATCACAGTGTAAAAGTCACAGACGGCCAAGCACAGTAGCACACACCATTACTCCCAGTATTCAGAAGGCAGAAGCAGGCAGATTTCTGTGAGTTCAAGGCCAGCCAGGGCTCCATAGTGAGACTGTATAAAACTAGCAGAGACAGGATCCAAATAAGGACAAATGATTATAATAGTCTCCAATTTTTTAAACATATTTATAATTAGTTTATGTGTATGGGTATTGTGCTTGCTTGTGTGTGTGTATACCGTGTGCATTCAGTGCTTTAGGAGTCCACAAAAGAGCATTGGATTCCCTGGAACTAGAGTCAGATAGTTGTGAGCTGCCATGTGGGTGCTAGGACTTCAACTCAGGTCCTCTGGATGAGCACTCAGAGAGCCTAACTATGAGCCATCTCTCCAGCCCCAAGCCTCCGAATTCTTACTTTCTGTCTGAACTAAGCTTTTCACAGAATAGTCTTGGTACAGTCCATTCGTGGAATATCTGTAGCCAAGCTCCCAGGGAACAGAACATATCACACATGTCTAAAAGACAGACTGCTGTGGACTGTCACGAGGCTGAGAGGAGGAGACGCAGGTGGAGTTCTTGGGAAGAATCTATGTGGAAGATGAGCTCAAGGCAGGAAGTGGGGCGGGTGGGGTGTTACTGACTGGAGAGGCTGGCAGCTGGGCATGTGGAGGGTGCCAGCCGACCCCACTGGCTCTGACTACTTGGAGCATGTGGCTCGTGCTGAGCAGGAATGAGAAGGCTGAGCGTGGCTTTCTTGTATGCATTTCTGCCTACTGTTCTCTCACTTCTCAAGATTTTCCATTGACCCAAGGGCTCTTCCCCTCTCCATCCATTAAACAACTTTTGAAAACCCAGGGAAAAGTATGGTACTTTTATTTCTATTGCATATTATTTGTTCTAAAAATCACCAATAATGTATTCAGTAACTGTTGAAGAGTTAGAAGGAAGTTGGTCTGGGCCCTGGGTGGAATTTATCTCTGTTATCTGTCAGGTAACAGCAATCGTGAGGCCTGTCCTCATTTCTGAGTGAATGAAGAAGTTCCTCTTTTGCCCTCACCTTCCTCTCACCCCTGCCTCCAAATCTCAGAGCACTATCCAGATACTCTTTCCTTGCAAGGAGAGTTCCTTTGTGTCTCACGGTGAATCCTGAAAGGCCAAGTGCAATGTCCCCAATTGTCTTCCTTAGAAACCTTTATTTGTTCAGAGCCCAGTCACTCTGTAAGACTACCTTTGTGAAAACCTGAGTGTTAAGTTGAATATGTTTCATTGATTTTTAGGGTTTTTGGAAAGTTTCCACGCCCAGCTATTGCCAAACAGGCTCTCCTGTATGTCTGAGTGGGCCTTCTACCTTCGCTCGCTTTCTTCTGTTTTACATTTTAACATCCCTTTGTCTTGTGTTTTTCAGTCAGGTCCTAATTCGAAGCAGAGTCCTCAGGGAAAATGGAAAATACATTCCCAAGCAGGTACTTACTCTGATCTTTTATTTAAAAGCTCCACTATTCACCTGTAAGGGCAGTAAAAACCTAAATGTTTTTTTATAAGAGGACGCCAGGGAAAACTGGAGGTGGCCGTGCAGTTATTAAGCTGCAGCCTGGTGGTGTTTGCTGGTACTTGCCCTCACCCTTCTCAGGAAATTGTTTAAATGTGACTCGGCTAACGTGTCAGATTGGCTGCCAAGGAGCCTGACAGCTCAGAGTGTAGAAGTACATTCCAAGGCCTGTAGTCAGTTCCCTGGGGAGAATTTGGCAATTTACTATGTCACAACTCTCATATTTAAAAAAGATTTTCTTTTTTTCTACTAGTCTTTCTTAACACGAAAATATTACTTCAACAACCCAGAGGATGGATTTTTCAAAAAAACAAAAAGGAAGGTTGTGCCACCTTCCCCTATGACAGGTATGTTTATTCAACATAGGTGGTTACACATTAAGTCCCAGGAGATAGTCATGTAAAGGACTTAGAAACCATCTAATTATCTCTGGGGTATTGGGGCATATTGCTTTTTTGAGGCCCCATGCAGTGTCCAAGATGGAAGGCAAGGCCTCATACATGTTTGGTGAGTACTCTCCCACTTGGGTGCATCCCCAGCCCCTAAGATAAGAGGCCTTGAAAGTGGGGCCCTCTTTCTCCAATAAATCCACAAATCCTGGTTTATCGAACTCTTTGTTAGGTGCTGTAGGAACTTGGGACCAGTTCTAGTGTCTAGATTGTTGCTGGAAGATAGTACCTTATGTCTTGTGCCCGAATGAAGAGCAGTTGCTCCTTGATTGTCCACACCAACATGCAGTTCATGACCTCACTAATGTATGACTCCCACCATCCCTGTTTTGTGAAAAGTGACTATGTAAAATGGACCAAAGCAGTGTGTTCTGTGTTGACCTCTCTTTCCAGTCTCTTTCTTCTAGGTGATATAATCAATCTTTCTGATCCATACAGAAGATACTCGTGTTAACACTTAGGAGCAACAAAATGTTAGTGTACATATGAAAAAGATAACCACCACACTAGTCCAGGGGATGCAAATCAAAGCAAGATGTCCTTTTAGTCTGTTAAACCAAAGATTAAAGGTGTTCAAAGCCATGCTTGTCAAGGCCTTATTATGACTCGATACTCCACACCCCCCCCCATTCCACCCCCCAAAAAAGAATTACTCTTTAGAAACACATAAATAAGAGATTTGTCTGTTACCTATTACAAGGTAGGTAGCCCCAGCACCCCTGGTGGAAATGGTTGAGGATGATAATACTGAGTGATATGGGGCTGGAGAGGTGACAGAGGGCCCAGGTACAGTTCCCAGCTCCCACATGAAAGCTCACAACTGTCTATAACTCCAGCTCCAGGGAATCTGATGCCACGAATGCACAGATATATGTGTAGGCAAAAAAATCCCATGCATTTTTTTAATCTTTAAAAAAAATACATATATGTATATTGAGAGATTGGTACCATGCAATGTGAGAATGTCATCAAAAATTATTTTTTCTTTTTTGATATTGAGAACTGCTCTACAGCCTCCTGCATGGTAAGCAGTGTTCTGCCCTGAGCTACATCGACAGCCCTTCTTCATAACATAATTAATTTTCAAAGACAGATTGAGAGGTAGAAAGATATGCAACAGAGAACTCAAAGGATTTCAGGAAAGGGTGGAGAAGAATTATCTACATCTTACGTTCTGAGATCATTTGAACTTGTACAGTAAGCCTGATGGCTGGCCCGCTATGCTGCCACATGCCTTTCACCCGCAGTCAGAAAGCAGTGACAGGCAAACCTCTGTTTGTCAAGACCAGCTGGGCTACACAGTAAGACCCTATCTTAAAAACAACTGTCTGACTTACATTTGTGAAGAGTCTCTGCCAACAAAGGGAAACCTGGTGTTTTCTTCTGGTTTGTCCCAGACCCCACCATGCTCACAGACATGATGAAAGGGAACGTCACGAATGTCCTCCCAATGATTCTTATCGGCGGATGGATCAACATGACGTTTTCAGGCTTTGTCACAAGTAAGTTTCAGGTCTAGGAGACCTCTTACTTCCTTTACCTGGGTCCCTTTCTCCGTTCTACTGAGCACGTAATGTCACCTCGTGGTCAGTATGATTTCTTGTGAAAATAACATTTTTTTGAACAAAAATGTTGAGTTCCAGTCTAATTCAGAGTTCCCAGTGTAGATGCTTTCTAACTAAAGGTGACACAGGAGTAGTTGAGGCTTTATGCACGCTTCTCCCAAATGTCAGGTTCATCCTGAGTACCTGCTGGCTCCATAGTCTAGAAACTGAACTCCCTTAGGGCAATCAGAGCACAGTGACATTTTAGCTATTCTCTTCTCCAAAGGCTGCCACCAATTTCCTTGTGAAAATCATTTTCTAGAAGCCAGTGATACAGAGTTCCCACCTCCTCTGGGAAAGAACGTGTGTGTTCACACTTCAGCTGGCTCGGGTGCCTACCAGGAACTTTCTTGAAGCAAAAACAAGGTGTTTTTCTCTTTGCCTACAGCTAAGGTCCCGTTTCCACTGACACTTCGCTTCAAGCCTATGCTTCAGCAAGGAATAGAGCTGCTCACCCTAGACGCATCCTGGTGAGTGTGTGGTCTAAAGAGTTCTAGTTTTCAGTTCACTAGATTGAGGCTGTTTCAGTGTGAGAGGTTTTGCTTCTTTCTTCCTTCCTTCCTTTCTTCCTTCCTTCTTTTTTCTTTTTTCTTTCTTAAATGAAAGCTGTATTTGAAATGCCACTGCTAGACTAAAACAGTTTTACAGGGGTCTTACCGAAAGAAGGTTTGTCAGCCTCTCTTCTTAGATCTTAGGAATGCAGGAGTGAAGGTATTGAACATCTCCTCTGCCCCAGGAAAATGGAAAGGTTAAGTAGTCTGGCCAAGCAGTGTTTCTTAGCAATGCCCCAAAGCTTATGAGAATGGAATTTGTCGGCTCTGTTACTGAAACACTGAGATCATCGCCATTTTGGAGGCGCAGGTCGTGACCCTGTAGCCTCATTGCTGTGGATCTGTGATGCAGCAGAGCGTGGCAGTGCCATGTAATGAAGGTGCATGCTCAGCTTAGGATCAGAGCACAAGAGAGAAAGATGAGGCATCCAGACTCTACAATCTCTCCAGGAACACCCCCAGTGTCCTAAAACTGCCCACTAGGCTTCTATGTCCTAAAGGCTCCCCCACCTTCCATTAGGACCACAGACTGGGGCCCAAGCCTTTAATACATGAGCTTGTTTGTTTGCTCGTTTTGCTTTTTGTGAGACAGGGTCTCTCTGCATAGTCATGGCTGTCTTGGAACTCATTATGTGTGGACCAGGCTAGTCCCAAAATCACAGCAATCTATCTGCCTCTTCTCTGCCTTCCGCGTGATGGAACTAAAGGCATGTGCAATCATATCAGGCTAACACATGGGCTTTTTAAAAGAACATTCCAGATGCAAATTATAGAAGTATTTGTTCTAGCCGGGCAGTGGTGGTACACACCTTTAATCCCAGCACTTGGGAGGCAGAGGCAGGTGGATTTCTGAGTTTGAGGCCAGCCTGGTCTACAGAGTGAGTTCCAGGACAGCCAGGGCTATACAGAGAAACCCTGTCTCGAGAAACCAAAAAGAGAGAGAGAGAGAGAGAAATGTTTAGTTTGTTCTATCATTTTCCTTAGTTCCAGTCACCATGCTGGGTATTTTCCATGTGTTATCTTAGCCTCACAGCAACCCTGTGAGGTCTGCAAAAGTTATTTACTGGTGGTCCACACACAGCTCTACCATAACCAGTACTTGCACCTGTTTCCACTCCAATGACTTATAACAGAATATCAAACGAGAATCTAAAAACTCTGTTGGGAAACACTGGTCTGATACCCAGAGTAAAAAATAACATTGGCTCCTGTGATCCTTCCAGACTGTTCTGTCTGTGGCTTCTCAAGGACTGGCCTGAAACAAACTCAAACAAGAAGAGGAGAGTCAAGTGGCAATTTGGACTCTTCTGGTTTGAGGAGAGCAATTTCTGGTTGTGTGAGTCTAGGGCAAAGAAAATGCCTCACCCTGCTCTGTGTGAGAAGAAAAGCTACACATGAGCTATGTGACTCTGTGAAAATTTTCCCTGCCAGGCTCACTGACTAAGCATAAATGCCAGGGTTGGAGAAAAGCTTATCTTTTCTCAGCATTTGGACAGGTATATATCCCACGTATGAGGGCAGACAGGGGAACCAGGCAGTGTTCCAGTGGAGCTGCAGTGCTTGCTTCAGCAGCACACACTAGAATAGCTGCTGTGGACAGATCATCGGCATTGCAAGACCGATGCACCTACTTACAGTCTACTGCAGTAGCCAGAGCAGACCCAGTCAAGTGTTGCTCTTCTCACGTGGATAGCATTCTTCATTCGCCCTTTGGTTTCTATTACATGTAAGCACATTTATGGCTTCCCAAGTTGGGTGGTGAGGTGAAGGCTGGATGATCAAGTTCCAAATTTGGTCTGGTAGCCTTCATGCTGAGCATTGCAAATGCTTCCCAAAAGTCACCCCTGGTCCTCTCCACTAAGTGGGGAGCACACAAACACACCAACACTCCTAGAGAATGGGGTTCAGAGTGGATGGCCTCTTTCCGCATGTAACTCAGTGCCACGTGTTAGAAGACAGCCTTACTGTGTTACTGTGTTCATTTCCTTTGTGGTTGTGCCTTGGCTATGTACAGTGTGTCTTGATTCTGACATACAGTGAGCAGCTGTGGGTGGTGCCAATGTGAACGCTCTTCATCTCCCTAACCCGCCCCACTCTCCTGTTGCTTTGCTAGGGTGAGTTCTGCATCCTGGTACTTCCTCAATGTGTTTGGGCTTCGGAGCATTTACTCGCTAATCCTGGGCCAAGATAATGGTAAGAAGCATAGTGTTAGTGAGCAGCTGCTTCCTGTTAAGGTGGGGTAGGCACCTGCTTCCTGTTGTTGTTTAGCATGGCCCTACATAGTGCTCTGGTTGGTGAGTTTCTAAGGATGGTCTTAACCTCAAAGCTCGGCTGGCGAGATTGTACTGGCTGCTCTTTGAAAGGTCCTCAGTTCAGATCCCAGCAAACACATGGTGGCTCATAACCACCCGTGATGAAATCTGACTCTTCTGGTGCGTCTGGAGACAGCTACAGTGAATTACGCCAGATCGAGCGGGACTGGAATTCAATTCCCAGCAGCCACACACATGATGGCTCACGACCATCTATACAGCTACAGTGTACTCATACACATAAAATAAATGAAAAATAAAATAGATCTTAAAAAAAAAAACAGATGCAAAGCTCAGACTGAACATGAGCATTTCTCCCAGCAGTAACTGAGCAGTCCTTGGTTTCTCAGAGGCTGACACCTTTGTGTAAGGACTCAGCACTCCATTAAGCGTGTGAACCTGAGGCCTAAGGAAGGACCTGGCTAGATGAGTTCCTTTATGGAGCAGACTCCTCACCACTGCTAAATTTGGCTCTTGTTCAGTGATGAAGGCCTCGCATACTGTGAACTACTGATTGCTTTTCTATACAGTAGGGTCTTAATAGTTGCCTTATGGGGTTAAGAGCAAATAAAGGATAAAACAGTGAAATACCTGGGCTAATAGCCTTGCTCAGTAATTAGTGTCTAGTGTCATATTGACTTTTTTTTTCTTTTTTGATGTTTTAAAGAGACAGGGTTTCTCTGTGTAGCCCTGGCTGTCCTGGAACTCACTCTGTAGACCAGGCTGGCCTCGAACTCAGAAATCCGCCTGCCTCTGCCTCCCAAGTGCTGGGATTAAAGGCGTGCGCCACCACCTCCCGGCTCATATTGACATTTAAAATAAAGTTTGGAGCACTTTAGTTTTGTCTGTGTTCCACCTATAATCACCCCCATTTTCCTGGACTTTCCCAGAATCACATACCACGGGTGACCAGGCCAGTCAGGTGTGCAATTCTCAAACCCACCACCAAGCAGCTATAAGTCATGCATGTGCTCCTTTAAGGGTGCTGGGTAGTTATGGAGCCTTAGTACTCACTGGGCCTGTCTTATGCTGCAGCCGCTGACCAGTCACGAATGATGCAGGAACAGATGACAGGAGCAGCGATGGCCATGCCTGCGGACACCAACAAAGCTTTCAAGGTACACATCAGAGACCATTCAGAACTGCAGGGATATCTCAGACTTACACCAGTCCTCCCTTAACCACAGTTCACAGTTGATCACATTCAAGTGCAGTCCAAATGAGCGGTATGATGAAATGTGTTGTCCTGCCCAGTGTATCCACACTGTATGTACTGCGCGCCTCATGACAGTTGAGAGAGAGAAACCATATTTCCATTACTTTCATTACAGTTTACTCTTGTTCTATTGTTCTAGTTTTGAAAATATTTTTTAATTTTATCTGCACATTTGTGCACCTAGGATTATGTATATATGTGGACCACATGCATGCAGGTGCTTGTAGAGGTCAAAGGGGCATTGCATACCCTGGAACTTGAGTTATAGGTGGTTATAAGCTACCATGTAGGTGCTAGGAACTGAACCCAGGTCCTCTACAAGAGCAGAAGTGCTCTTAACTGCAGAGCCACCCCTCCTGCCCCTCTGTATAATGTTTATACAGCAAAATCTCACTTGATGTTTTTCATGATTAAAAGATAAAAATAAAAAGGAAGTTCCTCATTCTAGTTCTCAAGGGAATATAGAAAGATATCTTAGAAGTAGGCCTCTAATCCCAGCACTCAGGAGGCAGAGGCAGGCAGATGTCTGTGCATCCCAGGCCAGCCTGGTATACATAGCAGGTTCCAGACCAGCCAGATCGGCATAGTAAGACCCTGTCTCAAAATAATAAATAATAATAATAATAGTTTGATGGGCCAGGTGTGGCAGTGTGTGCCTAGAATCCCTGTCCTTAAGAGGCTGAGGCTTGAAGACTCAGAGTTTGTGGTCAGCCTATACTGCATGAGACCTTACCTCAAAATACAGCAAAACAACAAAATTCCAAAACATGAACATAAAATTAAAACATGTCTTTGTGACCGTGTATTGGACAGCTTTGTTTTGTTTTTAATTTACACATGTGGGTATTTTGTGTATGTCTGTGAGTGTGTCTTAACTGCTGAGCCCTCTCTCCACTGCTGAGCCCTCTCTCCGTGGTTTTTGGCTTTTTGAGACAGTTTCCTACCTCTGCCTTCCAAGTGCTGGGATTGTAGGCATGCTCAACCGTGCCTGGCCTTAGTGAGCTTTTAAAGATTGTTTATGAGTGTTCATATATCTGGGAGGCATGTGGACATCTCTCTGCTTCACATGATCCAGTGAGCTCATTCACAGAACATCCTTGCTTAGCTACTGGGCCAAGGGGTAGTCACTCCATGCTGCCCCCAGCTGTCAGCTCAGTGGCAAGCATCCCTCTCAGCCCTTTGTTCTCTTCCTTTGCAGACAGAGTGGGAAGCCTTGGAACTGACAGATCACCAGTGGGCGCTTGATGATGTGGAAGAAGAACTCATGGCCAGAGACCTCCATTTTGAAGGCATGTTCAAAAAGGAACTGCAGACGTCTATATTCTGACCACATTCGGGGTCAGCTGTGTTCAGAACTTGCAGTAGCTCTTAACCTTGTAACTTCCGTGGAGCTGGAGCCTCTGAGAATAAAAAAGGAGGGTGCAGGGGCTGGCGGGTGCAGCAAGGCTCGTGCTTGTCTGAGCTGGGTTCCCCTTTATGTTGGAAACTAGAGGAAAAGGAGTTGTGGGTGATTGCTGTCTTAAAAAGTTTGTGATTATTCCTTCAGGTGACTCTAGTAAGGACGTCAGAGAAAGGGGAGACCCCATGCTACTGAGAATAGCTCAACCCTTAGCAATTACTCCATGCTTGGAAAGAGCATTGTCAGTTATAGTAATTACTATGTTCCGTCAGCCTGACTTCCAGCCACAGTAAACTCCTGTTTTCTTAGGATCCAAACACCCTGCATTTTACCTTTAATTTCTTGTTTGTGTTTTTTAACTTTCTTTATACACGTAATATACATTTTCTCTACCACAATTTAGAAACTACGGCTGAGCAGCATAGAGCTCTCTGCACTGTTCACTTGAGCCTACAGAATGACGCAGAGAGCCAGTGTAGCCCAACACTGCTGAAGTAAACTCTTTGTAGAGTGGATGCCCAGGGCCAGGGCAGACTCAGCAAACTTTTCATATCTCTTCATATTTAGTGCAGTGAAAACAGGTGACCCTGAGGCACAGCCAGACTCTCAAGTGCCTTTGGGCTCATCAGAGACAGGTTACATATACAAGTTCTTGATTGGAACTTGAGGAAATATCAACTCTATTGGCCAGTCAATGGTGCTGTACTGTAAATGGCTACTCATTTGAACGAATGACCTCATCCTAGTTCCTCTGGGCAGGAGAGAACTTTCTACTCTTGGGGCAAGAGGGCAGTTTCTGGTGGATATATAGTTCAAGGTGCCCAGGAGTCCTCTGACCAGGGAAGTGACAGGGTGCCATTTCTGTACCAAGAGGTGGGTGTGATTGCATGTTAAGCACTGTAGCCAAGAACAAGCAACTCTTGACTCTTAATTAAACAGCCCTGTTTTCTCTTTGCCTGTGAAAGTGTTGCCTCTGTGGGTTCTGAGATTTTTCTGCTGATGGGGGTGCCTGTCTTAAGAGCAGGGCTAGAAGGCTCAAGGGGAGAAACATATGAGTCTTTGCTCTCAAAGAATTCATAGGGTAGGTCTGTGAGTATAGTTCAGCGGTGTGAGTCAGTCAGTTAGTGTACATTATTCCCAGAACACACACAAAAAAAGACCTCATGAGAGAAAGCTGCTTATTTTCTTTTATCTGTATGAGTGTTTAGCTTGTATCAGGTCTGTGCACCACATGTGTGTAGTGCCTGCAGAGGCTAGAGAGAGTGGTGAGTCCCCTGGAACTGGAGTTATTGTTGGTTGTGAGCTACCGTGAGTGTGCTGGCAACCAAACCCAGGTCCCACACAAGAGCAACCAGTGCTCTTTTTTTTTCTTTTTTAAAGATTTATTTATTATTATATGTAAGTACACTGTTGCTGTCTTCAGACACACCAGAGGAGGGCGTCAGATTTCATTATGGGTGGTTGTGAGCCACCCATAATGGTTGCTGGGATTTGAACTCGGGACCTTTGGAAAAGTAGTCAGTGCTCTTACCCACTGAGCCATCTCACCAGCCTGCAACCAGTGCTCTTAAGCACATCTCTGCATCCCCAAGAGAGATCTATTGAGGCCCTCTATGAATCTGAGGGCCCAAAGGCGGGGTGATATATGAGCCATCTGAGAAGCAAACTTGATCCTGATAGTGGTGGGAAGGACTAAGGGATAGGACTTGCAGCTGGGGTAGGAGTGGGGTAAGTAACTGCTGTGTGGCATGTTGGGTGAGGGTGGGAGGGACAGCAAGGAGTTCGTGGTCATGGTCTGTTCCTGTCCTGTGCCTTCATGCCTGCCTCTGAAAAAGACATTTCCCCTTCCTGGGCCTCTGGGATAAACAACCACTCTGAAAAAGTCTGCAGCCCTCAGAAGGTTAAGTGCTTTTGCAGAATGGAAGAGAAAGAGGTAACAACCTATTAAGAGAATTGGGAAAGAGAAGTGGCACCTGCAAAACTTAGACACAGTCACAGCAGCAGCACTCAGTCACAGTGGGAGGCCACACAGCTATCAACTGAATAACTGCCATATTCATGTGAAAGACTACTAAGCAATAAAAGGAACCATGTACTGCTACTACAGCAGACCTGGTCTCTCAAAGAACCCAGTGTCACTGAATCAGTGCCCTCCCTGGTTTTGTGTGTGCGGAAGACAAAACCCAGGACCTTTGTACACTAATCAAGTGTTCTAGCACTGAGCTGCATGCCCAACCCTTCCAGGGTTTTTTCCCCCTCCTTATTTTGGACCCTTATTATGTAGCCCTACCTGGCCAACCTGGCCTTGGATTCACAGAGATCCACCTCTCGCTGCCGCTGCTGCTGCCGCTGCCGCTGCCTCTGCCTCTGCCTCTGCCTCTGCCTCTGCCTCTGCCTCTGCCTCTTCAGTGCCAGGATTAAATATGGCACCACCACAGTCAACTCCTATCCCATTCCATCCCATGTTTTAATGCAACCTCCAGAGTTAACAAATCCATAGAGATAAAGGTAGATTTAAAGGTTACCAGAGCTCAGTGGAGGAGAATGGGAAATGACTCCTTAAGGGTCCAGTTTTGTTCACAGGGTAATGTGATAGATGACTTGTCATCAATGTGATAAAATGCCTAGCAATAATCAATGAAACAACGTCTGGGTTCACAGTTTCAGATGTTTCGCTCTGTGGTTGGTTGCCTCTGGTTTCTAGACCTCTGGGGAGGAGCCAGGAAGCACTGAGTACATGACTGGGTCTTGACATTTTAAGGGGCATGCCCTGCTGAGTTAGTTGAGCTAGTTTTTTGCAATGAGGCCTTTCATCTAAAAAGTTACATCACTTCATAGTATTGGGACAAACTGGGGATCAAGCCTTTCACACATGAACCTTTAGGGAAACTTCAGCTCCAAACTAGAGAATGATAAAATGTTCTAAAGCTACATGTGACAGGAGCTAGAAGTACACCCTGTGAACTTGTCTAGGAAGTGTGCAGCTTTGTCCCATTCAGGAAGAGATGGTCTGAAAATGGGTTATGCACAGCACACTTTCAGGGTTCCCTATGGCACACTTAGGTAACTTAGGCCTACAGATGTAGCTCAGTGTATAAAGTGCTTGTCTAGCATACAGGAGGGCCTTGGGTTCAATACTAGCACTCCCTAAGTCAGGCATGATGGTGTTCTCCTGTAATAGTAGCATTCAAGGGCAATGAAAGGTGACCAGAAGTTCAAGGTCATCCTTAGCTACATACTGTGTTCAAAGCCAGCCTGGGCTACGTAAGACCCTCTCTTACATAAGCTGAATAAGTGATCTGTATGGATTAGATCTCAACCCTGTTGTGCTGGTTAGTTTTATGGCAACTTGATACAAGCTACATCTTCTGTGAGAAGGGAACCTCATTGAAAAAATGCCTCCGTAAGGCAGTCTGTGGCAAGTCTATAGAGAATTTTTTTAAATTATTTTTTAATTTAATTTATGTATATGAGTACACTGTAGCTGTCTTCAGACACAGAAGAGGGCATCGGATCCCATTACAGATGGATGTGAGCCACCATGTCACTGCTGAGAATTGAACTTAAGCCCTCTGGAAGAGCAGTCAGTGCTCTTAATTGCTGAGCCAATCTCTCCAGCCCCTGTAGAGCATTTTTTAAATTAGTGATTGGTATGGGAGGGCCCATTAGTGATTGGTATGGGAGGGCCCAGCCCCAGCCCCAGCCCCAGCCCCAGCCCCAGCCCCAGCCCATTGTAGATGGGGCCACTCCTGGGCTGGTAGGACTGAGCTGGCTAGGTTCTGTAAGCAGGCTGTGTAAGCCAGTAAGTAGCATGCCTCTATTTCCTCTGCATCAGCTCCTACTTCCAGGATCCTGCCCAGTTTGAGTTCCTGCCTTGGCTTCCTTCAGTGGACTGATTGAGGGTATTTAAGACAAACCCTTGTCTCCCCAAGGTGCTTTGTTTATGGTGTTTGACCAAGTAATAATCGCCCTAACTAAAACACCTGTCAAAAACACAGGAAGAAGGGAGAAAGGATGTTCCTCTGGAGAACCCTGACTAATACAAGATGGGAAGGGATTATTTGGTTTACAGGATACATCATAGGGAAAGCTAAAACAAGATTTGAAGCAGAGACCATGAAGGAATGCTGCTTACTGGCTTGCTCCTACTGGCTTGCTTTCTTATAGAGCCCAGGCCCCCCTGCCCAGAGACTACACAGCCCACAATGGGCTGGGCCCTCCCACATCAAACAACAGTCAAACTGTCCCCACAGCCCACAATGATAGAGGCAACCTCCCAACTGAAATTCCCTCTTCCCAGGCTTACCTAGGTTTGTGTCAGATTGACAAAAACTATGACTAGTCCTTAATAAAACGTTTCATAGTTTCATTCTGTGTGCACACGCATACTTGCTGTGAAGTGAATCTAGGGCCTCAAACACACTAAGCACATCACACATGTATCTCCAACCACCCCCC
>NW_022196903.1:106637086-106682854 GCF_008632895.1 Mastomys coucha | reverse complement strand
CCCCCCCCCCCCCGGCCCCCTTTTGAGGGAGTTGGGACTGGAGTGTTTTAAAAGTAAATCCCATCAGAAAGATGGGCAAAGCAAGTTCAAAGTCAGCCTGGGCAACTTAGTAAGACAGTGCCTCAAAAATAAGATACAAAAAGAGGAGGGTGGGGTGGTGGGGACAGCTGGCTGAGGGGACAAGCACTTATAATCCAGCCCTTGGGAAGGTAAAGTGCTAGGGTTGCTGGGGAGTATCAGCACACCTGGCTCCGCATGCCTACCCATGAACATGTTCAGTTTTCCCTCACCAGCTTCCTTCCAAGATTGTTGGATATGTATGTGTGCGACACGTGGATCTCGTGCCTGCAGAGGCCAAAACAGGGTGCCGGATCCCCTTCTGTGACAGCTTTCTCTCCCCTGCACCCCCCAGGATCCCCTTCTGTGACAGCTTTCTCTCCCCTGCACCCCCCAAGCTGTTTAGTAAATGAACCATCTTGTTTGTAGAATCCAGTGGTTCCTTCAGAATTACACATGTAAGTCCACATCCCTTCTCTCTTTTAGTTTTTGGGGTGGGCAATGAAAGTCTCACTCTACAGCCCAGGCTGGTCCTCACAACTATCCTGCCTTAGCCTCCTGCATTATAGAGCTGGGGTTATAGATGTGAGCCACTAAGGCCAGTAGGAAATAAATCTTGATTTTTTTTTTTTAAACTGGAATGAGATGGTCAGAGCTGCAGAGATGATTAAGCAAAGGGAAAAACAAAAAACAAAACCAAAAACAAGTCAGGATTCCTCAGGAGAGCCCAAATGTCCAGGGAAGAGATTGTAATCACTGGTCACTTCTGACTCAGTGTGGAGACCTGTCACCACTGCAATCAGGACAGGAAAATGTGGCAACAATGGAAAAGCTATATTCTACATAGCTCCCAACACAATCAATGGGTAATACCCCAGCAAATGTTTGTAATCCTAACCCTCAGGCGGTGGAGGCTGGAGGATGAGCAGCTGGAGGCCAGCCTCTGCTACAAGGCAAGTTTAAGTTCAGCCTAGGTTATGTGAGACCCTGACTCAAAGAATAATATAAATATACAATGTGAATAATAGTGCAGTGTGGTGGGACATGCCTACAATAGCAACAGCTGGGAAATAAAGACTTGGAGACAAGGTCAAATCCAGCCTGGGCCTCGTATGACTGTCTCAACAGAGAGAAATAAAGCAAAGTTAAAAAATGGGTAACAGGCTGGGCAGTGGTGGTGCACGCCTTTAATGCCAAGCACTCAGGAGGCAGAGGCAGGCAGATTTCTGAGTTCAAGACCAGCCTAGTCTACAGAGTGAGTTCCAGGACAGCCAGGGCTATACAGAGAAACCCTTTCTCGAAAAAAACCATCCAGACCACAACAAAAAATGAGTAATATCTAAAACGAAATCAACTCACATAAGCAACCAAAATCTAATACTTGTGAAAGAGATATAAATGCCAGGAGAAAGAATCGGGAAGAGCGGACGGTTGGGGATAGTTGGGTCTGAGGAATGGGAATTGGAGAGGGAGCAGGGCTGGGAAACCTCAGTTGTTAGAAGTGGGACTTAACAACTACTGGTGATCTTACAGGATCCGAGCTGCAGAGTTTGGTTGGTACCGTGGCTGCTGCCGCTGGGGAGGTTGAAATCTGAGAAGGAGATCAGGCTGTAGCCAGGCTAGTGGCTGAGCTGCACGCCCTCAGAGCTGAGGACAGCTGGCAGGGCACCGAGCAGGCTCTCCAGCCTGCCCCAGCTCCCACCTGCTCTCCCTTTCATTTGTTTGTCCTGCCAAAGCAGCCAGCCAGAGTCAAGATGTCAACCCATGGTTCCCGGCATTGTCTACCCTGGGAAGCTTCATCCCTGCCAGCCACACCTCCTGTGCCTTCTCTTCTTTCTCTGAAAGTTTCCAGTGCACAGCTCTCATAGGTGACAGTCTGTAGCCCTTTCCACAGTTGGAGGGACTAACTCCTCCCAGCAGGGCCCACATGGAAGGCCTGCTGAGTTCTTTTCCCCTCCCCCTGCTATGGAAGGCAGGACTCATTGTTATCACCACTCAGAGACCGGCCCTGAACTCAGTCTTATGACTTGGTGGTTGCTATGTGACCTTTAAGAAGTTCCTTTGTACAATAAAGTTTTTATCATAAAAAAAAAAGTTTTTATCATAAAAAAAAAAGATGAGTTCGAGGCCAGCCTGGTCTACAGAATGAGTTCCAGGACAGCCAAGGCTATACAGAGAAATCCTGTCTCGGAAAAAAAAAAAAAAAAAAAAAGAAGTTCCTTTGCTCCGGGCAGTGGTGGCTCACACCTTTAATGCCAAGCACTCATGAGGCAGAGGCAGGCGGATTTCTGAGTTCAAGGCCAGCCTGGTCTACAAGAGTGAGTTCCAGGAGGGCTACAGAGAGAAAACCTGTCTCGGAAAAAAAAGAAAAAGAAAAAACAAACAAAAAAAGAAGTTCCTTTGCCTTTCTGAGTGGCTGCTTGCCAGCTTCCAGATGAAGACCACAGCAATACAGAGAGCTGCTGTGAGACTTTGAAAGAACGGAGCAGGCAGGTATGTGGCAGGCACACTTGTCACAGACCCAGTGCAGGGCGACGGCAGAGTCCCCTACCCCAAGATCGACAGGACGATGAGGAGAGATTCTGGACTGGGACCATTCCATTGTACACCTGGCAGCCAGTGTTCCCGACTGACAGTGCTTCTGTGCCCTGGTCTCCTCTTTCCTTCCAGTGGTCAGCTTTCATCCTGGCCTTGGGCCAAAGGGATCAAAATGTCCTGTCTTTGTCGGGACTCTCAAGTTTAGAAACCTCAAGGGACCAAACTCCGCACTCGAAAGAGGGCAGCCAATGAACAGTGCTGTGGAGGGGGCAGGGTGGACACGCTCTGAGGAGAGAAGGCAGGCCATCGCTGAGTGCCATGTCTGCTCAAGGGGTGCTAACACTTTAACAGGCCCACCGGAGAGTCGGGGAGGTAGTTCAGTCTGTAAAGTGCATTCCGTCTAAGCACAAGGACCTGTCTTGGATCTGTAGAGGGCATGTAAAAATTGAGACATGGTAGCAGTTTGCCTGCCATACCTGCACTAGGGAGGCAGAGACAGGTAGATTCCTGCGTTTGTGGTCTACCCAGTCCTGTTTTGTCAGCAGGTCTCAGAGCACTAAGAGATTCTGTCTCAAATAAGGGAGACATTTGGACTAGAGAGATGGCTCAGCAGTTAAAAGTATTGGCTGTCCCTGCAGAGAACCTAGGTTCAATTCCCAGGATTCATGTGGCAGCACACGGTCATCTGTAACTCCAGTTCCACGGGATCTGAGGCTCTCTTCTGGCCTCAGAGGGCATGCATATGGTACACAAACACGCTGGCAAAACACTCATATGCATAAATTAAATAAATTAAATAAAAACAGAGTGGGGCAGTGGCGGTGCACACCTTTAATTCCATAACTCAGGAAGCAGAAGGAGAGGCTGGCAGATCTGTGAGTTCGAGGCCAACCTAGTCTACAGAGCAAGTAAATACCTGAGGATGAGCTGGCATTTATGTGTATTTGTGTATGCACATGCTCACACAACACACTGCCCGTCAGAGATTCACTGGGCAGTGAGAGAAGAACCAGGAGCCCTCAGCTACACTGACACCCTTAGGACTGTCTGCCTTTCCACACTGACTGTCCACAGGGTTCCCTCAAAGGAAACTAGCAAGAGGCAAGAAAAAGGGGTAGATTCTGGGTGGTCCCCCAAATACCATTTACCTGCTATACAGAGAACCAAGATCTAGATAGTGTCCTGCAAGAGTAGACTAGAGCAGCTGTCTCCATCTGACAGCAGACAGGATGGTACATTGTGTGTGTGTGTGTGTGTGTGTGTGTGTGTGTGTGTGTGTGTGTGTGTGTGTATAAGTCCTGTGGAAAGAGAAGTAGCTGGGGCCTTACTGTCCCCTTCAAGGACACCACCTCAGTGACATACCTTCCTTCAATTAGGCCCTACTTCTAAAAAGTTTGGCCATCTCATCCACAGTAGCCCAGGCTGATGAACAAGCCCCTAGCACAGGCCTTTAGACACTCTTCAGATCTAACTCATGAGAGGCCATATTCATAGAGAGGTAGAGAGCCTAGGAAATGGAAGGCCAAACTCAGCTTTCTACTCAACCTGGCTCATTTCCAAGAGCCATCCCGCAAAGGACACCTTGTCAGCCTTACGTTGGTAACAGAAGAGAGCCGTCACCATAACGAAAGCCCAGAATCCTCTTCTCTAGGAAATAAGAGAAAGACATGGAGAGAGAGGACTCCAGAGGAAAGAGAGCTATCTGTCCATCCATCTCTGGAAAGCCTCACACAGCAAGGACAGGAGAGCAGCTCAGAGCCTGAGGTAAAGTGGGACATTGTCCTTCAGATCCCAAAGAGCTGTGAGGCCAGATGTGTAAGACACATCAGTCTGTAGCCCCAAATGCTCAGAAGGCAGCCCTGGTTAGAGAGAGACCTTCTCAACAAGACATGTGTCACACACTATATACCAGGGTATTGACCAGCTATTGGCACTAAATGTTTTAAAAGCTATGTCAGGCATGACAAGGGGCCATCCTTCTCTGTCATGGTCAGAGAGGTCAGAGAACATTAAGAGGAGACCTTAACACATGAAAGACTGTTTTCCCCCACCCCTCCTTCCTTCACTCCCTCCCTCTTCTTCCTCCTCCACCTTCCTTTCTCTCCCTCCCCCCTCCTCCTCCTCCTTCCTCTCTCCCTCCCTCCCTCCCTCTTTCTCTTCCTCCTTCTTCCTCTCTCTCCCTCTCTTCCTCCTCTTTCTTCTCCCTCTCCCTCTCCCTTCCCCTCCCCCCTCTTTCTCCCAGTATGGATCCCCCAAGCACTGAGATTAGAGAAGCTGCTGATCTTGAGCTTGGAGCCCAGTGCTGTGGCATCTTGCAGCAGCTGCTTCACCACTAAGCTATACAGCCTCTCTGCTGTCCCCCCAGGACCCTCTCCACCCAAGCCTTCTGTTGATGTTGCCTTGGGTTTTTGGTGTTTTGAAACAAGGTCTGTCTATATAACTTTGGTTGACCTGACACTGTGATGTAGTATAGTCTGGCCTTGAACTCATAAAGATCTACCTACCTCTGCCTCCCTAGCTCTTGTACTTAAGTTCACGACTATTTAAAAATGTCTATTACTTTATTTATTTATTGGGGGCATGCTCATGTGGCAACCAGAGGACAACTTCTAGAAACTGGTTCAGATCTTTTACCATGTGAGTTCCCAAGATCAAACTAAGATCATCAGGCTGGGTGGCAAGCACCTTTATGTGCTGTTGAGACATCTGGCTGGCCCTTTTTCTTTTTTTAAAACAGATATTCATTATTTTTCTGATTTAAAAAAAGGAGTATATAGTGTGTAGAATATTGGTAAAAAGAAAAGTAAAATTAAATGAAGAGTCATAGCCATTGCTAATCAGTATCTTCAGGACTGATGAATGGATACTGACCCAAATCGGATCATTCAGGATCTATCTATGAGGATCCAGAGCCTCCATGAATTGGAATGTTCACTGCAGCACTGTTTCCAGAAGGAGAAATGGCTATTAAGTCACATGATTAGCCATCAGTCAGCAGCGGAATATGGAGAATGACTGAATAAATATCAGTGTGCCCAGACCATGCAATACTGGGCAACAAGCGGGAAGAAGAGGAGGACAGAGTGCATGGGGATTGTGTTGAAAATGTCCACAGAGCTACTGCAGGACAAACAGTGCTACAGAATAGTGTAGATGCATCCCAGATGGATGATAGATAGATAGATAGATAGATAGATAGATAGATAGATAGATAGATAGATGCTGATAGTTTTTGTTTGAGACAGGGTCTCACTATGAAACCTTGATTGTCTTGGAACTGACTATGTAGACCAGGCTGGCCTTGAATGCACAGAGATCTATCTGCCTCTATGTTCCAAGTGCTGGGATTAAAGGTGATCACCAACACAATTCTCCTTTAAAAACTCAAGAAAGGGTTTCTCTGTATCCTGGGCTGGCCTTGAACTTGCTATGTAGCCCAGGCTACTTTAAACTGATTATGTTCCTGCTTCCTTTTCCTAAATTCTGAGATTACAAATGTACACCACCACTCTTGGCCATATATGAGCTCTCCGTCTCTGTCTCTTTCTCCCCCCTGTAAACCTCCCATGCGTGTTTTTGTGTGTGTGTGTGTGTTGAATGGCTCAGACTGGCCCTAAACAGGCAATGTAGCAAGACTGAAGTTGAATTCCTGATCCTCTTGCCTCCATCTCCTAAGTGCTGGGAAGTATACCTTTACAAGCATACAAGGAAACAGTATGGTAATAACAGTGAATGAGTCAGGGGAGAGAACGCACAGGTAAGACGACCAGTTTTGGAATGTTTCTTTGAATGAAGACAATTAGTCCATACTGTTTTTACAGTTCACACGACCAACATCTTAGTGAATACCAATCCACAGAAATGTCTCCTCACCATTTCTGATGGGCACAGGGATTCTTTGTATGGCATTCCCTGGGGAATTCAATGTAATGGTGGCCATCTGAGGGACTGGGATAGAGGTCAATGGTACAGTGCTTGACTCACACTCACAAGGCCCTGAGTTCAATTCCTAGCATTGAGGAAGAGAAAAAAAGAAAACATTCATGAGTACTAGGAATTGTGCACAGAGGCCTCTGGAATCGTTGATAGTGTCTCAGTGCAGAACCCCAGTCCTAACTACGCCTCTGCTAGGTTATCGTTATCTCATCAGTTCCAGTAAGAACTGTATAAGAATTCTGGAATTTGTGCTTCTTAACACACACACACACACACACAAATATTATAAGAATGTGCTTTCACTTTAATCCCAGGTGTAGGGATGTGGGGCTGCTTTGGACTCTCTGCCACAGCAGACTATGATTTGCCTCGTGCTCTAGCAGAGGTGTGGTTTTTGCCAGCTGCACATAATTTGTGTGATTGTGTGGCATTTGGAATTCTAGGAGCTTTTCAGAGAGTATATAAATGCTATAGAGAGGTAGGGGTGGGTGTTGGGGGGTTGTGGTTTGTTGATTGCTGTACTCAAAGAAGAAACAAAAGGAAAGAAATTAGATTCAGGGATCTCTATCTCTCTCTTTTCCCTCTATCCTTCCTTTGGTCTTATCTAGTGATAGGAGTGAAACTGGGGGTGGGGCAGATAAAGGGCGGGGGGGGGGCGAGGGGGAGAAGAACCCACAAAGTAACAAAGGTCAGCTACAGTTCAGCTTTCTTCATTTCTCCTGCTAGTGTTAGAGGCTGAAGATAAAGAAGGTTTCTGTGGTGGTTTGAATGACAATAGCTCCTATAGGCTCATATATTGAATGCTTAGCCATCAGGGAGTGGCCCTATTTGAAAGGATTAGAAGGATTAGGAAGTGTGGCCTTGATAGAAGCTGTGTGTCAATTGGGGAGAGCTTTGAGGTTTCAAAAGCCCATGTCAGGCCTAGTCTGTCTGTCTGTCTGTCTGTCTGTCTGTCTGTCTGTCTGTCTCTCTCTCTCTCTGTGTGTGTGTGTATGTGTGTGTGTTTCTACTGATCAGTATGTAGCTCTCAACTACTGCTCCAGTTCATGCCACCATGATGGTAACGGACTAAACCACTGAAACTGTAAGCAAGCACCCAATTAAATGCTTTCTCTCATAATAGTTGCCTTAGTCATGGTGTCTCTTCATAGCAATAGAACAGTGACTAAGACAGTATAGCATCCAATCACAAAGGCTAGAAGAGATTTATATGATCAGCTGACCACAGGCTGGAAATTGCCACAGCAAAGACAAGAATGAAGTAGATCCAGGGCTGGCTGACAAGCTGGTTTAGCAGGTAAAGAAGATCTGAGTTTGATCCCCAGGATCCACATGGCAGAAGGAGAAAACTGACTCACAGACATGATGTGGTATGCCACAGGCCACACAAATACAAGCATACACACACCAAAATAATAATAATAATAATAATAATAATAATAATAATAATAATAATAATAATGGGGGAAGGAGAGGAAGGGGAAGGAAGAGGAGGAGGAGGAGGAGGAAGAAGAAAAAGAAGAAGAAGAAGAAGAAGAAGAAGAAGAAGAAGAAGAAGAAGAAGAAGAAGAAGAAGAGAAGAACAAGAACAAGAAGAAAAAGAAGAAGAAGAAGAACAAGAAGAACAAGAAGAAGAAGAAGAAGAAGAAGGAGAAGGAGAAGGAGAAGGAGGAGAAGGAGAAGAGGAAGAGGAAGAGGAAGAAAGAAGGAAGTAGATCTTGGAAAATGTGTCAGAATATGTTGTAAAATGATGAGGAGAAAGGCAAAGTTATAAGACAATAAAGCGTGGGCTCATTTTCATTTAATATGCCCTGGGAAAGGCCCGGAAGATATGCCAGGCTGTAAGTATGATCTACCTATGCCTGTATGAATCCAGACAAAGTGAGCTCCCAGTCCCTGAAGGTATGCAAATAAGGCGGGCTGTAGCTGGAAGGAACACGGCAGAACCCCACAGGGCTCCGACACCATCTGGGCTGTGCTGCGCGTGAGAGAGGGGCGGTGAGGAGCAGCGAACAGAGTCCATTCCCAAAGGAAAGGGTTAAGCATCCCGCGCTCCTGTGGGCGGGCTTGACGACGAGATCGGCAGAGCCAGGCTCTGCTGGCCAAGCCTGAGCATCTCCGAGGATGCGCCTCTGGGAGAGGCAGCAGGGACGCGCGCAAGGTGAACGCATGGCTGCGGATGCAACGCTCAGGTGAGGAGCTGGCCAAGGGAAGGGGAGATGGCGGGACCCAGGAAGGCAAGGAGCAAGGCCTACAGCCCCCTTCGTGGGCATGGACGGCCAGGCCTGCACGGTGCCAAACCCCACCCGGGACACTGCGGGCAGGCATGGAGCCAGGGAGAGAGGAGCTGGGGAAGGAGGAAGAGAGGTAACCCGAAATGGACCAGCTTCTGCAGGCTGTCCTGCGGAGGCCTTCAGCCCCGTTTCCCCTCCCCCACTCCTTTCTCACCTAGTCTCTGCGGCAGATTGATCTCATCTCCCCTCAGAACTGTCCAGCCATGGGACCCCCAACGCTGGGCAAGCTCCTGCCTGGACTGCTGGTGCCCACATCTCTTGCATCGGGGGTGGTAGGCAGATGGCATGTCATTCACTGAAGGCCCAGCTCAGCAATCTCCTCCTCTGTAAAGCTTACAGAGCTGAACGAGATGAGTGCTATGGGCTTCAGTATCTCTAGCATGTCTTCTCAGCCGGCTGTGAGTCCTTGGGCAAGTTGCTCAACCTCTCTGAATCTTGGTTGCCCACTTTCCTTTCCTGGGTGATGAGTACTTGCACCTGCTTGTATGGGGAGGTTTAGAACAGAAACCTAACTGGGCAAACAGTTTAACACAGCATTATTATCAACCTATATCCATGGGGGGGGGGGGGGGAGTCCTTCCTTCGCACACATCATCCCCAACCTCAGAACTGAGGACTTTATAGGTCCCAGACCCCAACCTGGCCAATGAGCAGAACCTGGGGCTTAGTAGACGTTTGAGATAGGCCGTACCAAGACTTAAAGGCAGTCTGAATTAACACTGCAACTGGACCCAAGAGGTCTCTGAATCCCCTGAAACTTGCCACAACCTCTGGTGAGCGTAGGGCGCTCCTCTGAAGGATCCCTGGGGTTACCTCTAGCTTCTCCTAGCGTCTGAGCCACCAAAGGTGGCTGTATCCAAGAGGAAAAGGACACAGCACTTGTCCCTAACACAGCTGGCCCTCAGCTGGCTGGCCACTGCTGGTCCCTCCTACCTCCCTGGCCTACTTAAGACTTAGGAATAGGGACCTCATGGGAATATCCACCTGGGCCAGGATTGCACAGGGGTTGGAGGTGTAAAGGTAAAAGTCAGGAGCCCCAGGCCAGCGGCAGACAGGAGATGGTATACAAGGGGGTTTTGCTCAGAAGGGATAGGGAGAGCCAGGAACAAATAGGGAGGCAGGCGTCCCTGAGGAGGAGTGTCTAGGCCAATACAAGCTGCCCTCCAATCTTCCCTGGACATGTCTGAGCTTTCCAGTCCTGGTGCTGATTCACAGGAGCCCTTGCTGTCAAGTCTGCTGGCCACCCAGGAGATGTTCTTCTGAACCCACTGAGTTCATCCCTGCTCCGGAGCCTTTGCATATGCTGTGGCCTCTGCCAAATGCTTTCCCCTCAGAGCTTCAGATGCTTGGCTCGCTCTTACCATTCCGCCTTTGCTGAAGTCTCTCCTCAGAGAGGCTCTCCCGGCACCCCTGGGCAGACTCTCCTCTGTTGTCATCTAACCACATCACATTTTCTTCAAAGGCAAACATTATTATTTTAGACAGTCTCCCTTCGTAGTTCTCAGGCTGGCCGGCAACTTGCTAGGTAGACCAGGCTGACTTGGAACTCACTGAGATCCTCCTGACTCTGCTAAGGATCTGAGCTTTAACATTTTTAAAAATTATATGTATCGTGTGTCTGTGCGTGTCTGAGTGTGCACATGCATGCCTATGTTGGAGGTCAGAAGACAACCCAAGGAAATCAGTTCTCTCTTTCCACCATGTGGGTCCTGATCAAGGATTGAACTCTCAGATCATCAGGCTTGGTGGCAAGCCCCTTTATCCACTGAGCCATCTCACTGGCCCGGAGGTTAAAAATCATTTGTTGTCCACCTTATTTAGCACGGTCTCTCCACAGTGGGGAAGGGCCAGGCTCCTCAGACCTCTTCACTGATGTATCCCAAGGTCTGTTCAGATTATTTGTTGAGTTAGTGAATGGGGTTATGGGGGAAGAAAGCTTTCCAGACAAAGACTAAGGAGATAGGGCTCTGCTATCAAGTTCCTCCTGCGGGTCTGACCTTCGTGTGTCTCATTAGTTATGCGTCATATGAATCCCCTTGAGGTAGACACTCTTGTTAGCTTCACTTTAGAGATAAGAGCTAAAGCCACGATGCTGAGGGGCAAAGTAAGTCACCCACGATGCCTGGAATCTAACTCAGGGCCCTCCTCAAATGCAGGGGCATGCTGCCCTTCCTCCTTTATGAGAGCTAGACATTGATAAATCTCATTTGAGGGCAGGGAAGATGGCTTAGCAGCTAAAGAGGCTTGCCACAAAGCCCGATGACCTGAGTTTGATCCCTGGGAACCACATGGAAGGAGAGAACTGACTCCCACAAGTTGTCCTGCCCTCCAAACACCTGTTGTGGCAGATATCCCCTCTTAATTAAATGCATAAATGTAATTTTAAAAACGTAAAAATCTGATTTCAGGGACTGGAGAGACGGCTTAGCCAGCCAGAGCAAGTAGTACTTCCTGCTCTTGTAGAGTATCCAGCACTGAAGTTGGGCGGCTCCCAGATGCCTCTAACTCAGCCCCTGGGCAATCCAACACTCTGCCCTGGCAATCACAGGCACTGCACTTAATATATACAACTACTCCTGTCATATATGTATGTACATATACATATATATGCATAGATTCATATATAAGGTGCACCTAATATATACAACTAAAAGGCTGGGCCTGGTAGCACACACACCTTTAATCACAGCACTCACAAGGCAGAGACAAGTAGATCTCTGTTAGTTCTGTTCCAGCTTGGTCTACATAGTGAGTTCCAGGTCAGCCACAGCTCCATAGGCCCCGTCTCAAAAAACAAAATCTTGGCACTGGAGAGACTGTTCAGTGGTTACGAGCACTGGCTGCCCTTCCAGAGGACCCAGGTTCAATTCCCACCAACTACATGGCAACTGACAACTGTCTGTAACTCCAGTTCCAGGAGTTCTGACACCTTCACATCAATTGATGCATATAAGATAAATTAAATAATTTATTTAATAAATATAATCATCAGGTAAAGAAGGCATTCCATCCTGAGGGAACAGAACCTGGTGTCAGGACAGAGGCTGAGTCACCTGGCCTGGCCGCAGCCTTGGAAGGCCAGGAATAGAACTTGTATTCTCTCCCAAGAGCAATGGGGAGTCAGAAAGTTTTGAAAGCAAAGGAAGTGATGTGAGCAGAGACCCAGTTTCTAAAACTTTAAAAGCAGGGCTGGGACTCTTGTTTAATGCTTCTCTTCTTTCCCACCAGCCCCTTGAGGAAGTCATGGGACCCTTCAACCCTCACGACATCTCCCTCTGGCTTATCTTCCCTTTCTCCACTTTTGTAGACTTATCCAGTGAAGTGTAGAAGTCAAGGGCTCTACCCTCAGGCACTGAATTAGACCATGGCCCCCAGCCCACAGGCCTGTGCATCTCCTCTTCTGCTGTTACTGCTGCCATGCTTGGGGGCTGGCCCTGCCTTGGGCAGAGGCCTTCCCAGGCCACTTGAGAACTCAGAACCTCACATGATCCCATCAGAGCCACAGGCCTTTGACCTCTTCTGGGAAAACTTGAGAAATGAGAGTTCCCGGCACAGTGGTGCCCCCCAGGCCCATGCTGAAGGGCCCAAGAGGCCCATAGACTCTTCCCTAGGACCAGCCCTGCATGGGCCCAAAGCAGCCCCTGGGGTCCAAGGGGAAAGACTCCTAAGAGCTGATGACCTCCAGCTGGCCCGAGCACTCACCTCCCAAGGCTGGACGGGACTTCCTGACTCACAGGAGCTTCTGGAGCCAGAAGCTCCAGAGCCCATGGGATCACCACATCTTGTCCCTACAACTCCTAGCTCTCAACCCATGGTGGCCACACTTGCCACTGCCTCCCAGAAGCCTGGAGACCCAGCAGGACAGCAGCCAGCTAGGGATGACGGGCTAATGGCCAAAGCCGAGACCCACGTCACGCAGGCTTCCCCCTGGGACCACCAGGGCTCTCCCCACACTCTGGTACCTGACACAGATGCTGTGGGGACTCTAGTGTTGGGGAAGCAGGGTGGACATGAACGGGGCCTCCAGGAAGCTGTCCAGGGCCCCCTACTTACCCAGCAGAATCTAGTAGCCCCTGAGGTCAGCTCAACGCCCCCAGATGATGTAGAATCCACTCCAGAGCCTGGAGCCCAGCTAGACCTGGCATTGGCCAGAAGCCTTCCTCTTCCTGAGGGGCTGCCAGCTGAAACCCCCAAAAAAGCTGGAGTTGGGGATACCTGGGAAGTCAGCTCTCTGGGACCCCAACCTGAACAGACTGACCTCCTTGGAGGACAAGATTCCCCAGCACCCCAGCCTATACCACCTTCAGCCTCAGACACTTCTGATGGGCACCTAAGACCAGGTAGGTATCAGCATGAGGGGACTGAGTGGGGTTGTGAGGACCAGTGGGCCAAGGCAGATGGATGTGATTCTGAGTGACATTTCCCTCCTTTGGACAAATTAGGGTGATGGTGCCTCCCTCCTGAGGGGCAGGACTTGGGGGAGTACTGGAGAATCAGACAAGGTAGTGACTCTTCTTGCCATTTCAGCAGTAGCCTCGATGAATGGAGTGGACCCCATCTCCCCACAACGTGTGAGAGGAGCAATGGAGGCCCCAGGAACCCCCAAGTCCTTCATCCCTGATCTCCCAAACTCTGCTCAAGCTACAAATGGAACAGAGAGCCCTGCGAGGGCCCTGCAGCCAGGTGAGGCCAGGGCTAGGGGTGAAGGGAGAGTAACCAAGAACCAGTGCTTAGTGACGGGGCAGGGGCCAGGGCTAAATGGAGCAAAGATGGAAGGAACAGGCTAGGGCCTCTGAGTCACCGAGAAAAGCAAACCAATGCTCCCTGGAGACTCCAGGACAAAACATCGGCTCTTTTGAGCTTGAATGTTCTTCAGTGCAACCTAGACCTGTCTTGTGCAGTCATTCCCTATCCCACCCTGGGCCCCAGCACTCTGGATGCTAAGACCAGAGGATCACAAGTTTGAGGCCTGCCTGAACTACATACTGAGTTCAAGGTCAGTGTGAGTAGCTCATTAAGACCCTGCTTCAAAATCAAAAAGACAAAGGGCTGGAGACAAAACTTAGTGGTAGAGTTATTGCCTGGCATATGGAAGATCCTGGGTTCAATTCCCAGTACCAACACCACTACCACAAAAAATAAAAATAAAAATAAAAATTTTAAAAAAAGAGGGAAAGAAAAGAAAGGAAGTTCACATCTGTCTTGTTTTTGATGGGAACCAAGCTAGACATGTGCCCTCACCACGACGCAGTGACTGTGGCAGGTGGTGTTATCTCTACTTGACAGACAACCTTGGAAAATTAACTTACCAACTATACTTTTGAATATGGAAAAATCAAAAGCACTTTGTGTTTGTTTGGGGTTCTGTTGTGTTCTTTCTTGTTTGTTTGAGATGGGGATCTCAGGTATCCTAGACTGAAGTTGAGCTCATTATGGTTGCTGAAGATGGCTTTGAAGTCCTGATCCTCCTGCCCCGCCTCCTATTAATAAGCATGTAAAGCATGTCTCTCTGTCTCTCTCTCTCTCTCTCTCTCTCTCTCTCTCTCTCTCTCTCTCAACAGCACTTCCCGAGAGGGACCCTTTTAATGTTGTTATTATTTCAGATGAAGCTGAGGAATGGCCGGGTCGCCCACAAAGCCACCCTCCAGCACCCCCTGTCCAGGCCCCCTCGACATCTCGGCGTGGTCTCATTAGAGTCACCACACAAAGAGCTCTGGGCCAGCCACCCCCTCCAGAGCCCTCTGCCAGCTCCATGGTCCCCATCCCAGCTTCTAGCCCCCCAGCCAACGCCACCGCACCTCCCCTGCGTTGGGGACCCCTTCGGCGGGTGCTGAGTTTTTCCTGGGAGCTTCATGTTTATGGGGTGGGGGTGCTTTTCCTGCTTCCAGCATTATTGGCATTGGTCACACTGGCAGCCGCCCTAGCGGGACCCAGATTGGCCCTAGTGGCTGCCGCGCTGGTGTTGGTGGCTTCAGGGCTGCGATCTGCCTACATGCTCACCGATCCTTACGGCTCTCAGGCACGACTGGGAGTACGTGCAGGTCTGGCGCTATACAACTTGCCCTACCCCTTGCTACTCACTGCACTGGCAGCACTCACCCTGCTGGGCTTGGGTGCTGGTCTGCCACAACCTCTGCAGAAGCCGCTCCTGCTGGGAATCGTGGCACCGGTGCATGGCGCAGGTTTACTGGCTACGGACCTGTTTTCCACCAGCCCTGTGCTCAACCTTCTAACACAAGGCTTATCTTGCGCCTGGGGCGCGTCAGTGGCTCTGGGCACACTCTGCCTGTGCCGTCGCCGCCTGCTGGAAGGCCCTCGGGGCTGGGATGCCAGTCCAGGCCCCCGCCTGTTGGCTGTGGCGGGTTCACTGGGGCTGTTGGCCAGTGGTCTGCAGTTGGCGGCCTCGCTCTGGCTGTACCCTGGGCCTGGCCGGGAGGGTCGCTTCTCCTGGGCTTGGTGGGGCGTGCACTTTTGGCTGCGCCTGCTGGAGTTGACCTGGGCACTGGCCCTGGCACTAGCTGCCCTGGCTGCCACTCGTCCCAGACCGCCCACGGAGCACGCTTGTTGGGCTAAGCTGCTGCGCCTGGCCTGCCCCGCGCCCACGGGCAAGAGCGAAGTTCCGGAGAGACCCAATAACTGCTATGCGGGGCCCAGTGGCCTGGGCACGGGCGGCCTGGACATCAGCAAAAGTCTCATCCGCAACGCGGCTGGGGAAGTTGGGCTTCCTTCCACGCCTGGTTCTGGACCCTGGGGTTCGGCTGCATCGCTGGGTCGCGGTCGTCCAGGTGGCCCGGGGATGTCCCGCGGCAGTGTGGGGCCCGCACCGTCGCTGAGCGAGCTGGATCTGCGACCACCGTCGCCTATCAATTTGAGCCGCAGCATCGACGCCGCGCTCTTCCGGGAGCACTTGGTTCGAGACAGTGTGTTCCACCGCTGCGGTCTCCGTGGTTTGGCCTCCTCGCCGCCAGGAGGCGCCCTGCGGCCTCGCCGCGGCAGCCAGCCCGACGTCGAGCTCGACGGCGCGGGCACATCATTGCTCCGAGGCCGCTGCCGCTCGCTCAGCGAGGTATGCTTGCGCACGTCGCTCCCGCAGCACGTGGTGGACCCGCCCGTCGGCGCGGCGGCCGCGGGGACTTCGGGCAGCTCCCTGGACAGCTTCTCCAAGGGTTCGCTGAAGATCAGCTGGAACCCGTGGCGTCACGGGCTGTCGTCCGTGGACAGCCTGCCCCTAGATGAACTGCCCAGCACCGTGCAGCTGCTGCCACCACCTACCCCAGCCCCTGCTCCTGTCCGGGCCGGGGAGTCTCAGGGCGAGGGCCAGCCGCGCTGCAAGTCCAGCGAATCTCACAGCGCCTCCAGTGACACTATAGAGCTCTAAGCAGCTACAGAGCTACCCTCTCCTCAAAGTCCACACGAAGTAGCTGAGCCAAGCCAGTTGAGCATTTGAAAAATTGGCCCCCCCGGGGCCTCCACCTGACTGCAGCCGGGTTTGAATTTACCCGACTCATTTTGATTTTTAAAAAAATACCTTTTTTTTTCAGCAGATACTTTGCACAGAGGCCGTGAGTTACATGGAACACAGGGTGGATGTGCATGGACTTGATCATGGGGGACAGGGACCAGGTACCCCTGACCCTCCCAGTGTGAAGAGATGCACCTCACTTGTCCAGATTGACTGTCCTCTTTGTGCCAAAGAAATAAACCCTTCCGATTAGGCTCATGCCTCCCTCTGGTCAAGCCAGGGTCTCTCCTAATAGGAGAGACAGGAGACCCTTGCCCAGAGGAATACAGAACCTTCCAGAGAAATGTTTTCTCTGGCTTTGGTGGGAACAACCACCTCTATCTCACTAAAAACCTGTCTGTTGTGGAGTCCCCACCTCCTGTAATCCCCCCACATCTGGCCTAACTGGAAAGCATCTTGCCCACTTCAGAAATGAGCACAGCGGTGTTCAACCCAGAAAGACCAACTCCTAAGCTGGTTCCTCTGTCATCTGTCTCCTTCCTCCACTTCTTCCTGGTTTTTATTTAAAAAAACATTTTTTGTAGATTTATTTTATGTGTATGAATGTTTTGCCTGCATGTCTGTGTGCACTATATGTGTGCCTGGTACCCAAGGTCAAAGAATGAGTCCAGTCCCTTGGAACTGGAGGTTGGATGGCTGTCAGACACTGCATAGGTGCCGAGAATTGAAACTGGATTCTCTGCAAGGGCAGCAACTCCTAACAACTGACCCGTCTCTCCAGCCCCCACCCACCACTGCTCTATCATGGCTGCTCTTCTAACAACTGACCCGTCTCTCCAGCCCCCACCCACCACTGCTCTATCATGCCTGCCCTTGATTTCCCAGGGCTGTAGAAAACTTCACTGACATGGCAGTGGTGGGTTGTTAAGACTGAAGCTTTTCCAGTTTCCAAGACTGTCCTTTATTTCCTGAGATGAATAAATAAGTCAATGGCTGGGGTGGGCGGTGAATACACAGCAGGAGCTGGCAGCATGCACCTGGCAGGGGGCCTATGGGAGCCCACCCGAGGGGACGCCTCTCATCCTGGGCAGGACCAAAGCCCACCTGCAACCTCCCTAGGGAGAAACTGTCTTGGGATTCACACACTGTGGCCTGCCAGTGCCCTAGGCAAGGATCTCTTGGCATCAGCTTCAGGGTCTCTTTTTCACCCCTTAGGCCACTGGGGTCCTGGGCTGCTCAGTAAGGCAGGTAAAAGGGTGTTTGCCCCAATCTCAGAGAGAAACCATGCTGCCCCAGGTGACAAGTGGGAGAGAGAAATAACCTCTAGGGGCAGCTTGGGTGGGAGGAAATCCTGTTAAGTGGCGGCAGGGATTATCTACCCTTGATGAAGCCCTCCAGCACCCGGTCACTTCGCTCTGACAGCCAGTACCCAGTCATAGCTGCCACAGCTCCAATGAAGATGGCAGTAAACACCAAATCACCCTTAGCAGCAAGCGTGGCCAGTGCACAGATGATCACACCAAAGAACATCTGCTGCAGGACCACCATTTCATCCTCCGTCATCTCCGCGAAGAAGCCTGCGGACTCTGCAGAGGAGATGCGCCTGTCACTGCCTCGCTCCTTCCTGGCAGTTCCCGGAGTTGCCCACACCTCCCACACACCTTATCACTGCTGCCAGGCCCACCTGGCTCATCAAGCACAAGCAGCATTGACTACTGAGAAACCCTCTACAGGGGCTACCTCTCAAAGCCTGAAGGAAGCTGGGGGGCGGGGGGAGGGTGAAGGGGCTGCTCAAAGCTTTGAAGAGGGCGGACCCAGTGAACATCAGAAAAAGGGGCTTAGTTATAGGTGGGATTTCGGTGCCAAATCTAATTCTCTTTCTACATGGAGGTGAGGCCATCAAAAGCCAACCTTGAGAACGCTCAGGGACTGGGTCTCAGGGCAGCCTCTCTGGGGGCTGGGTAGCAGTGGGTGGGGCCTGGAGGAGGAGCTTGTCTGCTCTCCCTCAGGACCAGTCCAGCCTCCCACCCTGTTTACCTGGGACCTGCTCCTTCACGCAGATGCCGTCCTCCTGTCTGTAGCCCTCAGCACAGACACAGCGGTAGCTACCCTCCGTGTTCTCACACTGCTCGTTCTCTCCTGGACACACTACTGTCTCACACTCATCCACATCTGGGGGTGGGGGCGGGGGGAGGGACAGGTCAGAATGATGACTGCCATGGCTCCCCTCACGGTACCCCAGACTGCCTTTCACTCCCACGGTCTCAATGTGCATCCGTCCTTCCCTTGCCTCTCCCATACTCCAGCCCCTTTTGGCAGAAGACTCACCTAGGCACTTGGAGCCCACCTGCTGGTAGCCACGGCTGCATTTTTTGCAGCGCCCTGGCCCTGCTCCCATACAGCCCAGGCAGGCCTTTGCACAATCTGAAGATGATAAGCAGAGGTGAGGCCCCCCCCTCGTCTCAGGCTCAGGAGCCTGAGAAGGGAAAGGCACCGAGCACCATCTCCCGCCTCCCTTCGGCAGCTGACACTGACCTCGGCACTCGTAGGATCCTTCTGTGTTCACACAGAACTGGTCGGCTCCACAGGTGGCCTGCTCCGTACCACACTCATCGATATCTGTGGAGAGGGCAAAGGCTGGGAGTGTCGCTCTGCAGGACTAGCCGAGAAACTAAGGCACGACTGTCAGGAATGGACTTGTCTACGATGGCAAATGGGGTAGATACTGCAGGCCGACCACCAACTCTGAAGTAATCGGGCAACTGGATTAGCACTACCCAGGCCCTCAAGCCTTTGTCTGCCCTGCAGCTAGGTGCAGCCCTCTGACAGGGATGGAGATGGGAGTGACGCATCCTACCTTTACTTAAAAACAATCAATCCCTTCTCACTCTCTGAGTGCTGAGACCTGAAGCAGGAGGTGGCCAGGACTCAGCATCAGCCATACAACTTATATCCAAGGGGACACCATAGGCAGAGGGGGAGGGACTGACAAGCCAGCTTCCCCGCTAACCTGGATCAGGACTATGAGAAGAAAAGTGTGTGGGTGTGTGTGTGGGGTTGTTTTGGTTTGGGTGGGATTTTGTTT
This sequence comes from Mastomys coucha, assembly GCF_008632895.1. Taxonomy (NCBI): domain Eukaryota; kingdom Metazoa; phylum Chordata; class Mammalia; order Rodentia; family Muridae; genus Mastomys; species Mastomys coucha. Next base: position 106,663,482 of record NW_022196903.1, on the reverse strand, counting down.
TGTTTTGTTTTGTTTTGTTTTGAGACAGTTTTTCACTTTGTAACCTTGGCTGTCCTAGAACTCACTCTGTAGACCAGACTGGCCTCAAACTCACCAAGATCCACCTGCCTCTGCCTCCCAAATACTAGGATTAAAGGCATGTGCTACCACTTACTCTGCTGGGTGTGTGTATATTAAAAACAATTTTTTTTTTTTAATTTATGAGACAGGGTCTCACATGCAACCCAGACTGTCCTGAAACAACAGTCCCCAAGGATGACCTTGAATTCCTAATATTCCTGCTTCTACCACCCCTGAGCTAAGTCCTAGGCATGCTTTACATTCTTTAAGAAAAAAGAAAGATTTACTTATCGTTTGCATGCATGTATGTGTACAGGTGCGGTATACTCATGCCACAGCACACATCTGGAAATCGGAGGACAACTTGCTGGGTTGGTTTTCTCCTCTCAGCCTGTGTGTCCCAGGGATTGAATTCTGGGCTTCAGCCTTGGCAGCAAGCGCCCTCAACTGCCATCTCACCAACTAGACTTTAAATCCCACTCTAGATTTTTGTTGTTGTTGCTTTGTTTTCATAAGATTTGTTTTGCTCCGAATGGTGGCACACCCCTTTAATCCCAGCACTTGGGAGGCAGAGGCAGCTGGATCTCTGAGTTTGAGGTCAGCCAGGCCTACAGAGCAAGTTCCAGGACAGCCAGGGCTACACAGAGAAAAACAAAAGACTTGGCCAAAGAAGCGCCTCTTCAAAGGTACTCCTGATCCATCATTGCTCTGCACTGAGCTGGGTGTGGGCGTGAGTCTTCCACTGCATGCATGTCTTTCTGCTCTGTAAACGCCTAGCTTGCTGCCTTGCAGCCAGGCTGAGGGTCCCATGTGAATGGGTCTGTGCTGGTGTAGGCAGGCCTATATGTACATAGGAAATAAAGCATGCCCCCGCCATGTTCCCCCCCTTACCTACACACTTGAGGTGATGCAGGGCCCAGCCTTTCTTGCACTGCAGACAGTGGGATTCCTCAGGTCCTGTGCAACGGGCACAAGGACCGAAACACTCTGGGTAAAAAGCAGACAGTGTAAGGAAGGGCAGGCAGGTATATCACCTATCCCCGCCCCACACCACAGCTTCTGGCTACCTACCCGAACATACCAGATGGCTGCTGTTGCGTTCTGCCTCAAAGTAGCCAAGGCCACACTGGCCACAGGCCTCGCCCCCATAGCCGGCTTGGCAGTCACAGTGCCCGCTGCCCCCTCGAGTCCCTTCCCCTTCACACTGCCCGTAGCCACCGCAGGGCCTCTCTGTGCCCCCAGGACATGCTGTGGGCAGACATTGGTTGGGTGAGATCTTATACACAGTTTTGTCATGCAAGAGACTATTTTCTATGTGGTCCTAAATATTTTTAAAAAGAAAAATTAACTTTATCATTCACACAGAAGCTATATGAAGTAGCCTATTGTAAATCAATTGGGTAAACTTTATTTTTACTTGCCTAGTATTTTTTTTTCTTTTTTAAGAGAGGGTCTCATGTACATAGCTCCAGGTGGTCTGGAACTCAGTATACTGACCAGACTGGTCTCAAACTCAGTTATTTTTCATGCACATACACAGACACACACAGACACAAGTGTTTGTTTGTTTGTGCTTGAGATGCAATCTTTAGGAAGTCCAGAGAATTTATCTGAATAGACTGAAGAAAATCCTCCTGCCTCAGCCTCCTAAATACTACTAGCTTTGCAGGCCTGTTCCTCCACACCTTTTTTAAAGACTAAATCCATCATTCCAGCAACTAACACTTTACATGGTTCACAGCAGAAATAGCTCTAACGAGGGCTAGGAGCTTGGTGTGGTGGCATGTGCCTGCAATTCCAGCACCCAGAGTGCAAACTCAGGATTATTACAAGTTCAAAGCCTGCGCAGAAATTAATTAGGACAGGACTGTACCAAGTTCAGCTCTTGACTAGGTATTGTGGAGGTGGACAGATGGGGACAATGGGGGCTTCAGAGCATGTGCCTGCCCCTTCCCAGTCTGACCAGACATGTGAATGAGGAGGCAACATTTACTTAATAACTATTACAGCCACACTGCACCTGGCTCAGGCTAGCCCTGTGCTTTTTCTTTCCCCCCAGCCTGACCCAGGCCCGGGAGACAAGCCAGAGCAGAGGTCTGGAGATGTTAAGGGAGCAAGCTACACTCACCCAGCTTGGCCTACTAGCTCCCTGGCCTCCCCCTCCCACTCCCAAAGAGGACCATGAAAGACTCACGCAGGCAGGAGGGCCCAAAGGTTCCAGAGGGGCAGCAGAGCTTCAGGGAATCTGAACAGAGCCACTGGAAGAGGTCGGGGGCTTCTTGCTGCCTGTGAGTAAGGGGCAGAAAGGCTGAAAGGCGAGGGTGCTGGCTGCGGGAGTGGCCTACTCCTTCTCTCCCTGAATTTGGAATTCAGCTCAACTTGGGCATATGTCGGGGAACCCCTTGACCGAGGCCCTTTGGGCAGAGGGGTAAACAGGCCCAGCGTGTGGGCCTGGCACCCAGGGCCAAGTCCTTAGATCTAGATTTGGGAAGCTCCAAAGTAAGCTGCCAGGCAAGTGTTTCTTGGCCAAGTCAAAGCCAAGGGCCTGTCTGGAACCCCCTCCCACCCCTCACCTGTGGAACCACCAGGCTTCCACCAGTTCCTCACTCAGCTCCAGCAGGCGGTGGCACTCGAAGTCTGACTTGCTGCACACGCCCTCCAGTACCTCCACCAGGCGGGTCTCACTGAGACAAAGATGGAGGTGATTAGAGCACGGTCTGCCCACCGGCTCCTCAGATCACTCTCCACCTCCCCTCATATGTGACAATATCAAGGAAGCAGCCATGGAGCACTAATTACAGACAGGCTATTGCCTCTGGGAACCATACAGACCTAAGTCAGAGGCTAGATGTGTGATTTGGGCAAGTCATGAAGCCCTTCTTGTTTTCGTTTCTCACTTCTGACCCCTCGGTTGTGATCAGGTTTTCACTATGTCACCCAGGATGGCCTAGAACTCTCCTACCGATACATCCCACTGTGCACCAGTACGTTGGGCACACTTTTTTTTTCCTTCTATTAAGTAGAAACAGTTAACACCTCTGCCGGCGAATCCTGAGTCCTCAGTTCCTGCATCTGACCTGGGATAGCAGGGATAGTCGAGCTGGGAAAACAGGACTGAAATTACACCACGGGGCTGGGAGGGGTAACTCAGAGGTAGAAAGAGGATCCCCACACCTCCTGCAAATATACCATCTATCAAGCACTGGCAAAGATGTAGAAAAACCGGAATCCCTTTTGTACTCTGCAAGCGGGCATGCAAGATGGCGCAATCAGCTAAAAGGAGCCAGCATGACTCAGCAGTTCCTCTCCTGGGCACATACGCAAAACAAATGGAAAACAGGTGTTCAAACCCTGTACACAAATGCTCACAGCAGCAGTGTTCATAAGGAGCAAAGGGCAGGCATCTACTCAACTGTCCATTAGCCAATGAAAGAAAACGCAGCACATCCATTCAGTGGGAAGTTATTCAGCCATAAGAGGAATGAAGTAATGTCCTGCGCATACCACACAACTGGGATGAGCTGTGGAAACGTTACACCAAGTGAAAGAAGCCAGACATAAAAGGCTGCAATGCCACAGGATGTGAAAGCAATCAGATAATTCACACAGGTTTCTGCTTGACAAGAGTATATTGGAGTTGCCAGGAGCTTCAGAGAAGGAAAGATGTGAAAGAGCTGCTTATGGGTATAAGATTTTGTTTAGGGGGATGAATATGTTTTAAAGCCAAAAGTGGTGGCATAATATCTGTAATCCCAGCATTCAGGAGGCTGAGGTACAAGGATCACTGAGTTAGAGGCCAGTCATGTGTAGCTGGGTACCACTTTAACCTCCTGCTTCTGCCTCCCAAGTACTAGAATTATAGGTGAGCACCACTGTGCCTGGTTTTATTAGGTGCTAGGGAAGGAGCTCAGGGTACTGTGCGCATGAGAGAAACACTCTGACAACTCGGCTACATTCCCAGCCTGTTACATTCTTTTCTGTGTATTTTACAATTTAAGAAATTAATATATAAACAAGACGTGGTAGCTCACATCTGTAATCTCATCACTTGGGAAGTATAGGTAGGAAGATCAGGAGTTCAACGTCATCCTCAACTATATAGTAGACTGGATGGCTGCCTGGTCTACATGAGATCATATCTCAAAACCAGAATTTTTTTTTTCTTTTTTTCTTTTTTCTTTTTTTTTTTTTGTTTTTCGAGACAAGGTTTCTCTGTATAGCCCTGGCTGTCCTGGAACTCACTCTGTAGACCAGGCTGGCCTCAAACTCAGAAATCTGCCTGCCTCTGCCTCCCAAGTGCTGGGATTAAAGGTGTGTGCCACCACTGCCCGGCTCAGGATTTTTTTATTACATAAAATATGATGTGGGGGCTGGGGAGATGACCCACTCTGTAAAGTGACTCCCAAACAAGCATGAAGATTTGAGCTCAGACTCCAGCACCCATTTAAAAGCCAAGTGTGCACCATGTCCGTAACTCTAGCCCTGGGGCATGTGTGGGATTCGGGAGTGTCAGAGGGAGGCAGATCCCAGTCTCCAGTTCAGCAGAATAACCAAGTTAGTGAGCTCCAGGTTCAGGGAGAGAACTAAGGTGAGACAGCCAGGCATGATGGTACACACATTTAGTTCCAGCACTCAGGAGGCAGAGGCAGGCAGATCTCTGAGCTCGTGGCCAGTCTGGTGTACAGAGTGAGTTCCAGGACAGCCAGGGATACACAGAGAAACCCTGTCTCAAAAATAAGTAAATGGGAAAGAGACTTGGAATCCACATGCTGTGAGCATTTATATGCACGTGTATCTGCACACACACAAACATGTATACACACACGAATATATAACATAAAAATAAATTTAATTATACTACAATCTCAAAAAAATAAAAATATTAAAAATAAACATGATGTAACATTATCATGTATTTAAAGGGTCTGACATAGTGGAATACTAGAGGAGCTAATTTAGCAAAACAAAACAAGAAAGAAGAGAAAAGAAGAAACTGGGGATCACTAAGATGGCTCAAGAGGTACAGGCACTCACACCAAGACCAAGTCTGAGAACCTGAGTTCAATCCCTAGGATTCAAGCAGGAGGAAGAAGAGACTCCTAAAAGCTGTGTAATGTGTACACAATCTCACACACACACAATCACACAGACACACCCACAGAATAAACAAAGGACAAAGATTAAGAAGAAGCCAAGTGTGGTGGCACACACTTTTAGTCCCAGCACTGTGAAGGCAAAGAGAGGCAGTTCTCTCTGAGTTCAAGGTCGGCCATGACATACAGTAAGACCTAGTATCAAAAGTGGAAAAAATATGTAATAGAATAAAACTTTTAAAGGAAAAGACAGAGCCAGGCGGTGGTGATGCACGCCTTTAATCCCAGCACTTGGGAGGCAGAGGCAGGTGGATTTCTGAGTTCGAGGCCAGCTTGGTCTACAGAGTGAGTTCCAGGACAGCCTGTCTGGGGAAAAAAAAAAAAAAAAAAGAACCCAGAAGCCACTTTACAGCCATTTTACTCTTGGTACTACCACCTTCCTAAGTGAGGAAAACAAGAGAAAGGAAGGGCCAGAGTTACCGGAAAAAAAAGCTTTCCTCCCTCGTGGGAGCCATCATCCGACCCTTTACCACAGTACCAAGGGTCAGGTACAGGAGCTGGAGCGCCCGAGAAGAGCAATCATGAAAACAGCAAGACCCACCAGCAGCCTAACCCTGACTCTCCTCGGCCCCTCCTTCGGTGTCACCTTGACAAGCTGGAGGGCCTCTTCAATTCCTGTCTCTAGACCTACCTCTCCCTCGAGCTCCGGCCTGAGATGGAAGCCTCCTGGGTGTCCAGGGCACATCTGACCCTACCATGTTCAGAGGCCTAGCCTGGCCCCACCCCAGCCTACAGCCTCAGCAGACAGAAGACACCCGCACACCTCACCCAGTCGCCGGGTGTCTGTATACTCTCTCTCGTACCCCCTAAGGAATCTATCATGTTAAGTGACCTCCAAATTTTGCTCAGATTTCAACTAGTTCTCACTGTATGCACCACTGGAAGTCTTGCTAGTCTATGCTGCCTTTATACCTAGACTAAAGCTCCTCTCCCCGAGCCCCGTGCTGCTCTCCCCACTCCCTCCTTGCTGCTCTGGCTTCCTGTATTTTGTGTGAGTGATCTCTTCACTTAAGACCAGAGGCTGGAGAGATGGTTCAGCAATTATTCAGTTCCCACCATGGACACAGCGGCTCCCAATTGCCTATAACAATTCCGGTTCCAGGAAATCCAGTGCCCTCTCTGGCCTCCCATTCAGGACATCTAAACTCTCCCTAGAGCCTTCTGCTCACTCTGCTCCAGCCACCTTTGGGAGAAACAGAAGGTCAGCCTTGCTACTGTTCAAATGGACCGTCCTGAATACCTCCCACCCACCTGTGGTCTACCCACATTCTTGTTCTTCACCTGACAGGCAGCGTGTACTGTTTGTGTCTACTCTACTGAAAAGCAAGTTTCACAAAGATGGGGCTTGGTTTCCTTATCTGCTGTATTGCAAATGTTCAGGATCTGGGGAGTGAAAAGCTTCTGCAGAAAATCTATTCCAACCATCCACAGAAACCGAGAGTTGTGGTATATACCCCGCCCCCACCTTCTTACCTGTCTTTGTATTTGGACAACTTCTCTTCCTCCCAGGCAGTGTTTCCACCACCGAAGTTGTCCCGAATGGTTCTCTCCAGGCCCTGGATACAGAAGAAATTAGGAATATCTAAGTTCAGAGCTGGACACATTCATTTTGGTTTTTGTTTATTAGTTTGTTTTTTGTTTTGTTGTTGTTTTTGAAACAAGGTTTCTCTGTGTAGTCCTGGCTGTCCTGGAACTTGCTCTGTAGACCAGACTGAGAGATCCACCTGCCTCTGCCTCTTGGGTACTGGGACTAAAGGAGTGTGCCACCATACCCCGTCTAACATTCTAACATTTCATTATTTTTGTTATTGACCAGAAAACTGAGGCTCTGTGAAGCACCTTACCCAAAGGCTATACAGTTAACACAAGCAACCCATATTGGGACTAGAAACCATGCAGATTTGCATAGAGAGCTCCCTGCTCTCCGATAATGGGCCCCTCCCTCAAAGCTATTAGTGCACCCACCTTGTTGAAGCTGTCCACCAGTGCCCGGCAAGTATGACATGGATGGGGCTCAGCTCGGGGAGAAGAATGGGGAGGAGGAGAGGGTTGGAGCCAGACAGGTCCTGGGAGACTCACAAACAGGCTCAAGCACCAGAGCAGAGATGGGACCAGGCCCCTAAGAGGCTGTGGGGCCATCTTTTCCCAGGCTGGGGACGTGCAGATAGAGGGCAGGGGGAGGGCTCACTGGAGAAGCCAATCTGTAGGGTGGAAAGAGAGGACTCGGTTCTGAGGTGCCTTGGGGCTCAGAGCCCCAGACCTACGTAATTACAAAACGAGGATAAATTAGGGTACTGGAGACAGAGGCGCTGGAAGGGGGGAAAGAGCCTAATCCACAATTCCAGCAGAGAAATTATTTCTCCGTTACCGTAGGGGAAGGTGGCCGGGATCGCTCGCAAAAGAATAGGCGTCAGCCCATTGTTTCAGGGTCTCAGTGAGTTATTTAAGGGCCAGAATTAGAGAGAGGGTTAGATCCCAAAATATTCCGAGAGAAAGGCGGATGGGCGGTCCTGGAGGAGGAGCCCCGGATCCGGATATGAAGAGAAGGGGTCAAGCTCGGAGCCTCTTTGGGAGACGGAGGCACGGCCTGAAACAGGACTGGGAGGATCCAAACCCTGTTAGACCTCAGAGGAGGAGGGGGAAAAGTCCCCGCCCCCGCCCCGGGCGCTGTGGGCCGAGTCTCTTCTACGCCTCTGCCTCTGTAAAGAGAACACCCTTCTCCAAATCCGCAGTCCGGGGGGCGGGGCCTTCTCCCAGCCAATGATGGAAAGCTGTGTGCCATTGCGTCACCCTACACTAGCCAACCAGAAGCGGCTCCGGTCTGCACCTGTCCAGGCTTTAAAGGGCCGCGGGGTTGAGGGCTCTGCTAGCGGATCCTCGGAACAGATAACAGAAGGCCTACTCGGTTAGGAATACTGCATCGGCCTTTATTAGAGTGCAGGGCAGGGTCCCAAGTCCCATTCCTCGCGGCAGCCCGGGGCTTCCGAGCTCGAAGTACAGCTGTCCAAGGCGGACAGCAGCGCCTGGGCCACTCGTTCCACCCTGTCCGCCGGTCGCCTCGAGGCGGAGGAGCAACCTCCCTGCAGTACGTCCAGGAAGGCCGGCAGCTGCGAGGGCAGGGAGAAGAGCGGCGCGACGCGGAACGGGGCGGGCACCGTGTCTGGGTGCAGCAGCCCGTCGAAGTAGACCCCGACGTAGCGGCCGGTCGCCCGGCCTTGCAGGAAATCGGGTAGCACGCAGCTGAGCCAGGCGGCGAGGGTGTCATGCGGCCCCGGCTCCACCGTCTGCAGCTGCAGCCACTGCTGACTCTGCGCTACGGCCTCCGGCGAGAAGAGAAGGATGACCACGCCATCTTCCTGCAGGGTCCGGCGCCGCTGCTCGTGGAACCAGGCCAGGGCTCCGTGCGCGCTCAGTTCGCGGCGGCTCCACAGGTCCACGGCCACGCGCAGGGGCATCTGGCTCAACGCTGACGCCAACGCGCCCACCAGACGCTCGTAGCCCGCTCCGTCGGCCGAGTGGAGGAGCAGGGCTGTGCGTGTGCCAGGAGCCGCTACAAGGATGGTGGAGCCTGTGAGGGTGAGCCGGACCTGCCTTCCCGCCACCCAGTAGTGCTCAGCGCCACCTTTTGAGGCTGTCCCTGGGAAGCCGGGACCAGGAAGCACTCACCTTTCCTGCGGTCCTTTTTTAGAAGGAGGAAGAAGAAAAGCACCGCAGCCAAGAGTAGGCAGGCTAGCCACACTAGGACCCAGCGCCTGTGGATGTCTGGAATAGACAGGAAAATAATGGGCTAGTTAGAAATCTTGTATCTTTTCACTCCACCTTAAGGAGGAGGAAAAAAAAAAAAGAATCTATAAACATGAAGTGATCTGCTCCAAAGTCATACGTGTGAGAGCCCACGCACTGAAAAAGCTCCATGTGTCTGTGTGACCCGCCTCAGTTTTCATGCCTGTAAATAGGGATAACAGCATCAAGTGCATAGGGTTACACATAAAACAGTTAACAGTGCCAGGCCTTGTTGTTGTTCAGGTGTCAGCCGTTATTGCCCCTTAAGCCTAGGGTTACAGGCCCTTAATTTTGCTGCCAATAGCCCCCATCTTTCTGCCTTCAGTCAATTCACTTTATGGGGAGCCACTGAGATCTGTTTAAAATAGGTTTATTCTAGCGCTTGAGAAAGCTGGGGACATAAAGTCCTACACCCTATTGGGCCTCTCATCTTCCCAAGACCCTTTAAACACACTGACAGCTTTGGAAACTCCCAGAAATGTACTCCACAGTCTTGAAAATGCAGCTTGACCCCTTTCAACTAGCTCAGACTTCACAGTGTGTCTTTGATCCCATTTAGACCTGCTTGTGCTCGTTCACAGCACTGAACCCCTTATGACAGCTCAGCGCTTCCATTATAGCCTGTAACTGTCACTGTAAGATCACACTTGCAAACGTTCAACAGCTCGTACTGGCTATGTGCTTTTAGATTTCTGTTGGTGTGGGCAGGCTCTGTTTTTTTTTCAATGATGCTGGGATCCCTGGAAGTGTGTTTTTATCCCTGTCCCTCCTCCACCCTTGAGGGGCACACGTGCCATAGAGCTTGTGTGGAGGTTAGAGGTCAACTCATGAGAGTTGGATTCACGTGGGTCCTGGGGAACTCAGGTGTTTTTCAGATTTGGTGGCAAATGCCTTTACCAGCCAAAACATCTTTCTCCCTCTCTCTGGTTTTTGAATGGTTAAAGGAATGCTGCTGGGACTTATTTGAGCCTGGCAAAGCATCACATATGTTGCCTCAGCACTGTGGTCCATGTCAGAGTCAGCTGCTGGTGCACAGGAAGAGCAGTTCCCCTCCTACTCACACTTGTCCATGGGGCAGGCCCAGAGCGATCCCAGGTTATCATCATTCCACAGCTGTAAGACACAACCACAGTCCCCTGTTTGGTGTTCAACAGCTAATCATTTCTGGCCAGCTTATTCAAATTCCTAGCCTCGGCTAGGCATGCTTCCTTGAGCAGGCTCGAGCGATACCTCTGCTTTTGCTCAAACTGTGCCCAAGCTGACCTCTGTGCCAAATGGGGCCTTGGAAGAGACTCTTCCTCGAAGCTCTTTCTAGTCATAGTGGGCACCTAAGGGACAGGAATGGTATAGCCTACCCTTTACCTACCCAGGCTAGACATAGAGCAAGCAGACACATGTAGGCACCAGGGCAAGTTCTGTCACCAACTCACCTGCATACACTGGTGTGACCGGAAGTCTTGCAGCAACTGCTCTCCAAGGCGAGCAGCTCTCTGCCAAGTCAAAGGAGGGGGAGGGGCTGTCACCTGAGGCAGCATGTAAGGCGCTGCAGTAGAGCAGAACTATTTGTCAAGTGGATCTAAGAGACTTATGAAGCCACTGAGAAGGGCGTGCACACACACATGTGCACGCGCACACACACACACAAACACACATGCACTATATTCCCAGAGAGAAGTACTGGGCCTAGAAGAGAATGAAAGAATAAGGTTAAGGTGGGATATATGACTGAGAATGGAAGAATAAGAGGCCATGCTTGAGATGAGGCTGCAAGTATCTGAAGAACAGTTCCTCACCGTGGAGGCCAAACTGGGCAGTGGTGTACAGCCGCCGGATTCCAAGGCGCAGACTGATGTGTTGTTGAGGCCGGTTTTCATCTCCACTAACAGCATATCATCCTTGAAGGGCCCCAAGGAGTCTGGGAGGAGGGGAGGCCACTCTAGTAAGACCCACCTGGGAGTTGCCACTTGCCTTCCTCCCATTCCCTGACCTTTGCCCCAGGAGCCAGCTCCTCCACAGTCGTCCCCATGGCAGTGGCCCCATCCCAGCCACCCTTGAGCCCCACTCACCAGCCCACAAGCACTCTTGCAGCTGAACCTTCTCCCAGGTGCTCACCTGCTTAGAAGGAGCCAGAGTTAGGAGCACTAGGAAAAGCAAGAGCCAGGGGCCAGGGAGTCCAGTAGGAAGGAAGGGTGCAGGCAAGAGGAAGCCCATCAAGCCGGCTCTGCACTCTGGACCTGAGGTTAGGCAGAGCTGAGTTCAGGCTGCAGGATTAGGAGTCACCCATCTCTCAGACCAGGCTTTGGGAGGACGCCCGTGCTCTAGGAACTTACAACCTTAAGCTCTGTCTTAAGCACTTAAAACATCTGACAGCTCAAAAAAGGAGACTCACCCTCACCCAGTCACCCACTGAAAATCACAGCCTCCATTCCCTCACCTCTTACCACAGGGTGTGATTTCACCTTAACATGCATCCTTAAGGCACACTTGATGAGAAATAGGCTCTGTGAGGATAGGGACACTTACTAGTTGTGTTCACTGACAGATCAACCTCAAAGTGGCTGGCTCATAGTAGATATTCAATATTTGTTTTGAAACAGTATCGTGAAGTAGACTAGGTTAGCCTTGTACTCCAAATAGCTCAGACCAGGCTGGCCTCAAACTCAGGGGAGCCCACATATCCTTCTGCCTCTGCCTCCCAAGTGCTAGGAGTATAGGCATGAGCCTCCATGCCCAGCTAAATCTTGAATGAATGCCTTTGTTTTTTAATTTAAAAGTATTCTAATTTTTATTATGCATGTGTCCATGTACGATGAGTGTGTTTTGGTGCATAGTTCCAAGGAACACATGGAGGCTGTAGCTTGGGGAGGAGAATCGGGGCAGGGCCCCACCCTCAGGCTAATGCTTTGTTATCACCATTCTGACCTGGACACAGAGGTTGGGGTGGTCTCTCACCGACAGGAACTCTTGTGGCTCCTGTGGAAAGCAGGGAATGAGTGAGGTCATGAAGGGAGATGCTGGGGTCCCACACCCTCTCTCCAACCTTTGACCTCACTTACATTCACAGTGACATTCTTCTGGGGCATTGGGGGCACAAGTGACTGGCAGGGACTCTGGTCTGGTGCCTGCCAGCACAGTGCCACCTTGGCCGGCAGAGAGCAAGGCGCATCTAGCTGCCATCTCCCTAGAGACAGCACCCGCAGCCTGGCTATGTGCCAGAGGTTCCTGTGTGCACGGGGATCTGCAGCAGAGGGCCAGAGTCACTAATCATCCACCTTCCCACACCCCTGCTTCAGGAGATCTGCTCACCTTCCTTGAAGGGGCAGAAGACGATCCTCTCAGAGTCTGACTCCACGGACCACACCTGGGAAAGAAAAAAAGAGGGCTCTACTAGGTCACCTTGACAGGGCCAACCATCATGAGCATGTGTCAGACCCTCTGCTGGGTACTAGAACACATTCACTGAGGCAGGTTTCATAAGCACTCACCAGGCCTCTCACTCTTTACAGAGTTCTGGAGAAGAGAATACGGATTTTCTCTGCAAACAATGAAAGGCGCAGACTTCCCTCAACTTTTGGGACATTGTTTTTGGTTGGTTGTTGTTGTTTTTGTTTTGTTTGTTTTTGAGACAGAGACTCACTATATATAGCCTGTCTGGTTGGAACTCACAGATATTCACCTCCTGAATGCTGGGATTAAAAGCATGCACCATCACACCTGGCTTTTCACTCAGCTGTCAATGAGTGCCTACTATGTGTCTTAGCAGTATGGGATACACAAGGAACCTTAGATTATTAATTTTGATTCACTTCACAAACATTTTGTGAATATCTACTATGTATCAAATACTGTGCTGGATTTTTTTTAGAGCACCTACTATGTGCTTAGATCTATGCCATGAGAAAATATATTAATTTGGTCATCAAATGTTTGAGAGTAGTGGGCATGGGACATGGTGATACAGAGAGTTGAATCACAGCAAACATTTCCTGAACATATGTCATGTGCCTCACCACTGTTTGGCACTGGAGATTTGTTCATTCATCTATGCAGTCAACAATTCACACCCACTGTATGCCAGGCTCTGTCCAGGGCTCTGGCTGAGCACCCACTGTATACCAGACTCTGTCTAGGGCTTGGGCTGAGTACCCACTGTATACCAAGCTCTGTCCAGGGCTCTGACAAAGTTACTATATTTGAATGAGATATGCTTTGCTTTCCTTCAAAGAAGTCTCAGGCTCAGTAAGGATGAAATATGCAAGTGTTAGTCAGTTACTGAAAGAGCATCTTATGTTCACAAAAAGAAATTAGTCGGAAGCCAAAGGTTAGACGCAATGGCATGTGGAGAAGAAAAGCCAGAAAGACAAGGGGTATTCAGAACAAGGAAAGGCCGGGATATTGGAGAAGCTCTGGTAAAGAGGTGATTGTAAGCTAGGAAGATTTGGTTACATGGAAGAGGTGGTGGGCACCGGCTGAGCAATGGCACAGTGGGTGAGTCTTAGTGAGCAGCTGGGCTGGATAGAACAAGCTTCTCATAAAGGGGACTTAGGAGAAAGTCTACTGGGAAGGTTCAGTGGGAGGAAGACAGGACGGCACTGGGGAGGGAGGGAGGAGGTGGAGGTTATTGACAGGAGGGATTAGAGAGGCCCAAAAGAACTGAAGATGGAGAAAAGAGAAAGGATGAGAGGTTCTAATGCCAGAGGTCAGTGATCGGGACTCGATGACTAATGTAATGTGCAATCAGAGGGCATGGCTGCTGTCAACGTATTAAATCTAGATGTGGCACCCTTCTTTACAACGGCTCTATAATGGTATGGTTTATCCAGATTACAGATAAGAAGCAGGCTCAAAGTGTAGAGTCTTGTCCAAGATCATACAGCAAGTAAATGGCAAGAAGGACAGACGCTCCTTTAAGTATATAGCATGTGTCCTACCCTTCCCGGGAACACAAAGAGGGCATAGAGGAGCAGGGGGAAGGCTTCAAGGAAGAAGTGACTTCTGGGTGGGCCATGAGCCATAGGAAACAGTCCTGTGGATGGAGTACCAGGAGGAAGATTCCGGACACATAACAGAAGGCACAGGACGAGCAATGAGAGACAGACAGCCACCCAAAGGGGCCAGGGGCCATGCTCTCAACCTCAGAGTAGGGAGGACAGTAGCCCCAGAAAATTGGAGGCCATCCCTCCATGCCTTCCCTAGCCTGTCTCCGATGTACAGTTGAATTCTGGTCCTACCTGAATGCAGAGGCAGGGAACCAGGTCTGTGTGGTTTAAAGTAATGTTCTGGGGTCCAGTCTGTGGGATGAGCAGACAGAAGTGGGTTAAGAGAAGCTAAGGAAGAGGAAGTGGGGAGGCCCAAAGTCCAAGGAACCAGGCAGACAGACCCATCCCGTGCCAAGGTCCTCTACTTTGGGAGTGTCCCCTTTGACAGTTTGCCTACATCCTTAGCGTGAGCATCAGCACAGGGTGAACATGTGGTCAGAGGAGAAGCCTCACCAGGTTTTTGTACCACAAGGATTTGAAAGGACCTGGGACGTGATTCAAGTACAGTAAGAGGCTAAAGTCCTGCTCCTCAGAGACGTTCAGAAGAACATTGTCACCATCTGTAGACACGTTGAGCCAGGGCAGGGCTAATGGAAAAAGCAGAGAGATACAGGGAAGTTCAGACTCCCTTCACCTACTCTGCACAGCTAAACCTGATCCATACTCACCAACTGCCCCAGTAGAGATTCCATCAAACCCTTGGAAGGGTTTGGACTAGGAAGCCCTTGGAGGACAGGCTGCATCCCTATCTCAGAGCGGGCTATGTCACCAGCCACAGGCCCAGAGCCAAGCCCATAGAGGCTCCAGCTTGCATCTTGGAGACAGCTCCTCTTCTTCAGCAGAGTAGAATCCTGCTACCCCCTTAATGGAATCACTTTCCCTAGACTCCCCTTATGCCCTCACATAGTAATCCCAGTATAAGCTAGGATGGGATTACAACAGCTTGCATGACCTTAACCAGGCTAGCTTCTGAGACCTTTCAAACCTAATAGACTGTATATTCTACATCCCTGGGAGTTTACTGGATCGTTCCTCAACCCTTGTCTAATCCCAGCTCCCGTTTCCATAAAGATGGGAAATTTTTATCAGGTTTGCTTATCAATTTATTTCTACTCTATAACTATGTCTGCTATGGAGTAATTAGTCGTTGTTGAATAAGGGAAGGCAATCACCACTGAGTGACAAGAAGAGATGCCTGGTGTGTGCTTTCAAAGTTCTGGTGTTTAGTGATTTGTATGGAGTGCCAAAGAGGAATGCCAAAAAAGAAAATGGAGGGCTGGCAAGATGGCTCATCGGGTAAGAGCATTGACTGCTTTTCCGAAGGTCCTGAGTTCAAATCCCAGCAACCACATGGTGGCTCACAACCACCCGTAATGAGATCTGACACCCTCTTCTGGTGTGTCAGAAGACAGCTACAGTGTACTTATGTATAATAAATAAATCTTTGAGCCAGAGCAAGCAGTGTTGACAGGAACAAGTGTGGTTGACCGGAGCAAGCAGAGGTCCTAAAATTCAATTCCCCACAACTATATGAAGGCTCACAACCATTTGTACAGCTACAGTGTACTCACATAAATAAGTAAACCTTTTTAAAAAAGAAAATGGAGTTGAAGAGAAGAAAGGGGACTATTTAATAGTTTAAAACCTGCCGCACAATTTACACCTTCAGCTTGTGCTAGCTGTAGAAGTCATTAAACACTAACACAACTGAACCAGATGTGGCGAAGCACACCTGCATCCCTGGCTGCTTGGGAAACTGAGGCAGGAAGATTGCAAGTTCAACCCCAGCATGGACAACATAGCAAGAGCCTGTCAAAACCCGAACAGCAAAACAAGACAAAAACAACCTAGCTACACAATCACTTCACTGAACCAGACATTAAAACCAGAGCACTTTGCTGGACCCAATGGTGTACATTCAATCCCAGCCCCTGGAAGGCAGAGGCAGGAGGGTCTGTGTGAATGTGAGAGCAACCTGGCCTTTATACTGCCAGAGATACACAGTGAGACCCTGTCTAAAAAAAAAAAAAATCATTGCACTTATAACTTTTTAAATATATGCTATGTATGCATGAGAATCTTTCCTTAAAAGAAAATACAAAACAAAAGTAACATGAAAATATTTTCTTTTTTTTTGGTCCCTATTCCAGGTTTAATAGTGTTTCCACTCTGGTCTATCAGGAACGGCACCGGAATCTTAGCAGTGCTTTGGGACACTAGATGTTGCTGGTATTGATGAGCATTTGTTGTATTTCCAGTGCCTGGCACAGATGAAGTAATTCTGCAGTTCATGTGGAACAAGCGAATGAATGAATGATAGAACATGTAACTTTTGGAACGTGGCATCTCTGAGCTGATGTCAACCTCAAGCATCCAGTTGTGTAAACTCCAGATCCCGCCCCCTCCCTCCACCCAGCTCACGGTCCCTAGCCCCTACCCCAGCAGCTCTGGATGCTGTCCTGGACTTCAAGACCCCTGCAGTCTGGGGAGAGATCACAGAAAAACCTCCAGTGGGGATGGGGACCAAGGGTAAAAGGGAAGCAATCCAACCCATGGGGAGATACTGAGAGGGTCTGCCTGTCCCCTGCAGGCCACCCACACTTACACAGGACACAGAGCACCTATCCCAGGGGCTAGAAGCACAAGAAATTGAGGAGGGTGCCAGTTCAGAACCCTGCCTGAAAATGATGGGACCAGAAAGATGGGAAGTGGCCAAAGGGACCACAGACTGGGGAACCAGGTCTTTGGGGTGACTTACCAGGCAGCCGCTGCGTGAGGTTGAGCTCTTTCTGGTACCTGGGCATCGTGTAGGACCAGATGTGTACCTCAGCCCCAAGACCAGCCTTGAAACAGTCAAATACTGCAGAACCCTATGAGGAGAGGGTGGTGGATGGCTGGAGGTAGAGGGCCCAGAATCCAGGCCAAGACCTTGGGCTCATGTGAGTAGACCACTCTGCTTGCCTACTGGCCCCATTTCCAGCCAATGACTGCATTTACACTATCTTGCTTGAAACCATCGCTATAGTTTCCTTCTTTTGAACAAGTCTCCAGTTCGAAAGCAAGTATCTCCTAGAGCTGTATTGGCAGGCCTGGGGTTAACCAGGCTATCTGAGTTGCTGCCTACACCTGCTGTCATAGACCACTTGACCAGAGGGAAGCTGATTAGACACTCCAATGCAAGCATGGAGCATCCCCCGAAGGCACACTTCAATGTGCTCACGGCTGCTCTGGGAAGTAAACTAGGCAGGTTAAAAAAAAAAAAAACTGCGTGGATATGTGCGTGCAAGTGTGCCCATGCCCGTGTGTGTGTGTGTGTGTGTGTGTGTGTGTGTGTGTGTGTGTATGTTTTGCTGAGAATCAAACCTAAAGCCTGGAGCATGTTAGCCAAGAACTCTACCACTGAGCTACATTCCCAGGTCCTTGTTCTTATTTTATAGTTATCAAAAGTTTCAAAGGACATTTCATGAAGTTATAAATAGCCAATAAGCATGTGTGATGGTTTGTATATGCTCTGCCCAAGGAATGGCAGTATTAGAAGGTGTGGCCCTGTTGGAGTAGGTGTGGTGTTGTTGGAGCATGTGTGTGTCACTGTGGGTGTGGGCTTTAAGACCCTCATCTGAGCTGCCAGGAAGTGAGTTTCCACATAGCAGCCTTCAGATGAAGATGTAGAACTCTCAGCTCCTCCTGCACCATGCCTGCCTGGGTGCTGCCATGCTCCTGCCTTGATGATAATGGACTGAACCTCTGAACCTGTAAACCAGTCCCAATTAGATGTGGTCCTTACAAGACCTGCCTTGGTGATGGTGTTTGTTCACAGCAGTAAAACACTAACTGAGACAGCATGTAAAAAGTGTCTGTCAGTCATCAGGGGCATACAAATTAAAGCTGTAATAAACACCAAATATAGTGGTATAGACCTGCAGTGTTAGCATTCAGGAGGGTGAGGCAGGACTACCCAGTAAGATTCTGTCTAATAAAAACAATTAGCTCAGCGGCAAACTGTTGTTTAGCATATACAAAACCTTTGGTTCATCCCCAGCATGCCCACCCCACTCATACACACAAACTAACAACAAAAACATGACCACTGAGCTATCTAGATGCTTAGTAGGTAAAATGCCTGTCACCAAGCCTGACAACCTGAGTTCAATCACAAGGACCCTTATGGTAAAAAGGGGAAAACTGACCCTGTAACTTGTCCTCTGCTCTCCATATGAACCCCATAGTACACACACACACACATACACACACACACACACGTGCACACTAAATAAATAAATGTAATTTAGAAATACCACTGCCACACACATACACACACACATCTCCAGGTATAAACCATGACATATATGGCAGAATGGCTAAAATTTTAAATTTTAAATGCCAAGTGATGGCAAAGATGGAAATACCTGGAAGCCTTATTTGCTGCTGGTGAGAATATGAAATAAGAGTGTCCCAGAAAACCGCTTAGTGATTTCTCACCAAGTCACATGGGAGTCAGGAGCGTCCTTACCCTCATTTTATAGACAGAAAAACCACCACAAAAAAGCCAAGAGGGCTCACTGCTCAAATCAGACCCAAGACTTAAAGAAACCATGCACGAGACTGTTTTGGGAATCTGGGATTCCGGAGGTGGCTCTTCTCATAGGGAGGAGCACTTCACGTACCACGGACTGACCAGGCTGCACCAGGTCAGCAGGCACCCGGACCTCTAGCAGGGCACATCGGGCCGTGGGGTAGGCTTGGAAGGAGAGCACCACCTGGGCCTGGAGAGAGGCTGCAAGCAACAAGCAGGGGTCAGCCAGGCCATGGGCCATGGGAAAGACCCTGACTAGAAGCAGTAGTTGGGCCAGCTGGCTCCTCACCATTCCTAGACTCCTGGAGTTCTGAATCAGAGTTTCCAGCCTCGACAGCCTCTTCCCAGTGCCCTGCAAGAAGCAGAGAAGAGAGCAAAGCCCAAGTCAGGCACCTGCTCTGGGCCGGTTCAGGCTTCCACTCCCTTGCAAAGATGCCATGGGTGAGAAGCAGAGGCCTGGAGAGAGCAGGCTGGCCCCGGGGGCGGGGGGTGTCCCTGGACCAGTATCTTAAACATTGCAGATGTCCCCAGAGTCTGCAATCCTTGTGCCTTCCCCAGGCAGGCTCCTGCATGCACTCAGTCACGGGCTTCCTCACTCACCGTGCACGGCCAAATGCACAACTACACGGACACAGAGGGCGCAATCTGTCTCCTGTGGACACCTCAGTACCAGCTCCGTCTGCAGGTGGGTAGGCACTAGCACGGGGCCTGGGGCAGACTCGAGGCTTCCAGGCAGGCAGAGCATGTCACCATCTGGGTGTGAAGGGTGGGGTGGGAGCTGAAGCTGATTTGGTGGTTCCTGATCCCCCCCAGAGGGCGGGGAAGCTTGGCCTTTCAGGCTGAGCGTGAACACTGGCTTCCCTGGCTTCCCTTCGGCTCTTCTGGAAGTCATTCTTTTAAAGTAGCAATACTTACCCCAGAGGTGGCAGGAGAGGCCCTGGGAAGGAAGGAAAATCAATTCACACCCTTAAATTTAAGTGTCTTTCCTTACTGGACAGCCCTCTATCCCCAGCCTGTCTCCTTCTAGGGCTCCCTATCCTAAGCCCTTCCCTGAAGACAAGACTAATTCTTGTCCCCTTTCCATCTTCTCTTCCCCCATCAGCACCAGACAGACCAGACAGGGCAGTTCTGATAGAAGCAGTGACAGGAGCCAGACTCCTGGGCTATGATGAGGCAGAGACTGAACTCTGAGCCTTTCCCAGCCTCCCAAAGTCCCAGACTCACTAGAGAGCAGCGTGCAGTGTCCTGAGGCTCCATGAGTCTCTCCAGAGAAACGACCACGGGGCTTCGGCCCAGTGCCAAGGACAGCAAGAACCAGGACACAGGCATCTTCCAGGTGCCTGACGGAACCCAGGCCTGAAGCCCCGTCCTGCCCCCCCAAGGGGGGGCAGACCCCTCGCCCCTGCTGACAATCAGCCCCGTGTCCCTGGGAGAGAGCAAGGGCTAGAATTCCTCTCCAGCCATGCTTTCCCACTCCAGTGAGCCTGGACTCCCGGCCCAGTTTCAGCTGGAGTGCTTTCGATTTGGCTCCCAGCAGGCAGTGGCTGTTCCCGCCCCGCCCTGTCCTGTCCCTCCCACCAACTCCAGGCTTAGGAGCCAGCAGCTTTGGACCTGGGTGGTGGCCTCTCCTCCTCCTCCTCCTTGGCTGGCACCTGGCTGGGAGGAGCCCTGGGAAGGCAGTACAGCTGGAGTCACTACTGTGTAAAGAAACTCTAACCCTGGATCTCACCAAAAACAAAGGTTCTGATCCTAGGGTCCACTGGGTCCTCTCTTACTATGCTTAAGTTCTTCCAGTACTTCCCTGGATCTCAGTGACAGTGACCCTCGTGAAAAAGGAGCTCTGAAGACAGGTGGGCTGGTGCCAAAGGGCACCAGAAAGTGAGTTTCCCTCTGCGTGGCCTAGGTTCAAGGGAGCCGGAGGGGCAGTCAGACCTGGGAGACCCAGCGCTCCGCAGAGCAGAGGTTCTGTTGTGCTGTGGCTGGGACTCATAGTGAGGAGAGGATCCAGGAGACACTGGGTCCTCCTTGCCTTTCATAGGCAATGCTTGTGGGAATGAGGTCACAGGAATGAAATGAATGAATGGAAGGACTTGGGCTGGTGAGCTGTTGTAGAACAAGCCTAGAGCAGGCTTTCTGACAGGCTCAGGCACACAGAAGCAGCACACTGTTCCTCAATGTGTCTACTATGTTTGCTTTTATTTTTTTACTATTTATTGCTTTATCTTTCTGGACAACAGAAAACCCTCTCTCTCACCCATGGTGGTGATGTAGGTCTCTAACCCCAGCACTCAGGAGGCAGAGGCAAGGTAGATAGATCTCTTTGTTCCAGGCCATCAAGTGGAATTCAGTCTCAAGCAAACAAACAAACAAACAAACAACCTCTGGATGGGGCCTCCCTCTGGGAAAGGTGAGGGACCCCTGGCTGACAGAGGGTTTCTCTCAACTCTGCAGAGCAGAACCCCCTTCAAGAGCTTGACACACAGGCCCTGCCTTCCAACCCTGGCCTAGCTCTCCAGCCTGGACTGGAGTGCACGATGCAGATAGTTGTAGTTTTGCAGTTTTGAGAAGAAATGGAAAAATCGCCCCTCCTTCTCAGAAAGGGCTGAGGACCTATCAGGAAAGCCCAATTTGCTCTCAGGGACTCTGTGAGGGAGCAAATGTGAGAGGGAGGCTGGCCGAGTGTGGGACCTAGGGTGAGTCTTACGGTCTGGGGGACAAGAAGCACCCCCAAAGAGTACATGTTTGAGGCCTCGTTCCGAAGTCCCTGCTGCTGCTACAGACAACTGAAACCACAGGGACTATTGGTTGGGCCTTGGTAGTCATCTTTGGCGGCCTCGAGTTCCAGCAGTTGACACAGCTCCAGGCGGCTTTTCAAGCACTGCTTAGCCCCAAGGTGACTCCAGCTGGAGGCTAGGGTGGCAGGCTGAGCATCCAGCGCTCGCAGCAGGAGCGGCAGGTCACGAAGCAGGCGGTAGCGCGGCAGAGCGCGCAGCGGCCGGGGGATGTCACCTTTGGCGCAGAGACGACTGAAGTAAGCGAGCAGCAGTGGCCGCGGAGCAGCACACAGCAGGGTGCGAAGGGACGCAGCCTGTGGGTCGCCGCTGCAGGCTGTGCTGGGGCCCGCACAGTTCCACAGGAGCAGCACCGTGCCCTGCTCCCGTGCCACGCGCTCCCGCGCCGCCCAGAGCCATGGCAGTGGTCCAATGCGTGCTACGTGCGTCCCTTCCCAGAGATCCACGATCACATCGCGTCCACCGCCCAGCGCGGTCCGCAGCAGTTCGGCCAAAGCTCCCACCAGGCGTCGCTGTGCCTCTGAGTCCGCGGCGTGTAGGAGTAAAACTGGCCTTGTTCGACCGGAGCCTGGGGAATCCAAGCAACAACTGAGTAGGGTAAGGGGCATCTATCTGGTGGCGAGGACCGTCAGCTCAGTCCTCCCCTTGGGGCCTCTGGCCTATACTTTAGGGTGCCCTGCATGTACAATGTGTCCTTTATCCGTTCTGGGACTCAGTCCCCCAAACTGCTGAGGAAACCAGCACAGCAGGCTGGATAGTGAAATCTCCCTCCTACCCTCCCCAACACTGCCTCTTTCAGCTGGGTGGGTGGTGGTACACACACAAACTACACCCACAGCCCTTTGCCCTGCCTTAACCATTCCTTCCCACTAGGGGGCCTGAGAGCAGCAGCCTGTGCTTTGGTCAAATGCTGGGACCATCTGAATCTCCCACGACCAAAGGTGAGCTTACCTGGCAGTAGGCGCCGGCAGAGGAGGACAAGAACAACACCCAATAGAGCGGTGAGACCCAGCAGTGCCAGGATCACGAGCCCGAGGTGTCTATGGGAGACTGAATCAAGCAGGTGAAGGCAAGCCATCCCTTGAGTGCCCATGCTCCCTCCCTCCTCTCACTCAAGAACTCACCATCAGGACACAAGAGGTGCTTCCAGGCAAACTGGACGTCTGACCTCCACACCTGAGGACACAAGACCCCCGCTCATGAGAGCTAGAGTACCCCATCCCTCCCAGGGAAGGAGTCCCCACTGGCTTGGGAATTCCTCCAGCTCTAGTTTTGTGTCTAGTACAAATGCCAGTGAGACCACAGGTGCTCCCACAGCTGGCCTGTGCTGGAGAGAACAGACCAGCTGAAATAGTCAGCCACCAATGAGTGCTAGGCCTTGTCACCACACCTCACTGTGGACATGCAATACCAGGTTTTCTCATTTTTTATGGGAAGGCAAAATATAAGTGTTTTGTTTGTTTGTTTTGTTTTTAAGATGGCATATAACTACGGATGGCTAATTCCAGCTTAGAACACTGAGCAAACCAAACACTCTAATGGACTCTGTGCGAGGGGATCTGCGAGGAATAAGGGTAGGATTTCTTACCAGGATGCAGCCCCCCTGCCTCAAGAAGGGAATGATGAGGTCTAGAGTCACTGGGACTGAGCCCTGGGTCTGTGTGGACAAAGAGCAGAATGGTTGTCCCCATACATGCAAATCTGATAGTGTCTCTCCCACCTCCAGCCTACCTAGTTAAAAG
This sequence comes from Mastomys coucha, assembly GCF_008632895.1. Classification (NCBI taxonomy): domain Eukaryota; kingdom Metazoa; phylum Chordata; class Mammalia; order Rodentia; family Muridae; genus Mastomys; species Mastomys coucha. Next base: position 106,640,340 of record NW_022196903.1, on the reverse strand, counting down.
GTCCAGTGACACCCCCAGCCGACTTCCCCAGCCACGCCACCCCAACTACCACTGACTTTCCCCAGATAGAAGCTGCTGTGGCTAAGCTCGCTCTCTCTCTCTCTCTCTCTCTCTCTCTCTCTCTCTCTCTCTCTCTCTCTCTCTCACACACACACACACACACACACACACACACCACACACATGCACAGTACCACCCTGAGGATGTCCTGCAGCACGTGTGCAACTCTTCACCCCTACACAACTCAAGAGACATCTTGTCCACTGGGAAGATAGGCTGTGGAGGCTGCAGGCTAGGCTGAGGCCTGACTACTGCCTTTCTAGTGCTAGGCCTTGTGTCCCTTCTGTGGACTTGGATGATATCTCCTCCCTCCCCAGCCGCAGACTCTTTATTTGCAGGTGGGGGGGGGCAATAATCTTTAGTGGGTTACTGGGAACATTAAATAGGAATATGCATATGGATACTTTAATAAACTGATATATAATTGTTATGTATATAGTAACATACATATATAGATATATACATGCACATATATTAAGCTAAGATATATGTATGTATTTGTATACATGGCCCGGGATTGCTGTCTGTCTGCAGATGAGATATGACTCCACTCTGTGTCCCACAAGTTAGTAACAAGGCTGACCAGTCAACTCCACCCTTCTACCACCTACCTCTACTCTGCACCCCTCACATGCTTGTCTTCAGTCTCAAGGCAATTGTCAGGCTGGTAGATACTCAGATCGTAAGTGTTTTCTATCCTCTGTCTGTTTGACCCCACAGGGGTCAAAGCAATAATCTAGCTGTAAGGGAGCCTTTGAGAGGGAACTGTATGTATTGACACGGCATGCTTGGTCAGCGTATTGCTGTGGTTTTGTGAGTAAATCTGACTGTGGTTTTTAAAACAGATCCACAGAACAGAGTCATCTAGTCAACCTCTTCTTAGCCCACACGATGGAGCCGCACCAGCGCAGTACTGTACAGTGAATCCTTCAGCTTCTAGAGGTCTCTAGAGAGTCAGTGAACTTCTATACTAGTGCCTGGGAGAGGCATGAGACCAAAGAGAGGACAGCTGGGGTGAGGGGTAGCAGCAATATCCAATGTAGGGCAGAGGAAATGACTCAGTGGGTGCATTGTCTATGCAAACATGAGCACTTGAATTTAAACCCTAAGCATCCAGAGTTTAAAAAAAAAGAGGTCGGTGGTGGTGGTGCACACCTTTAATCCTAGCACTTGGGATGCAGAAACAGGTGGATCTCTGAGTCTACACACTGAGTTCCAGGACACTCAGAGCTACAAAGAGAAAACCTGCCTGAGGGTGGAAGCCAGGCTATAGGGTCATGCAACCTCAGCACTGGGGATCAGAGACAGGTGAATCCCAGGACTTCACTGGACTGCCAACATAGCTGAAAACAGCAAGCTCTGAGTTCAGTGAGAAGCCTTGTCTCAAAGGACTAAGGTGGAGATGAATAGACCTCTGGTCTCTCCATTTACACCCACAGCTACACATGCAAATGCACACCACATACACCTACACATGCATATGCATACACCACACACACCGTGTGACAGTGGCTTCAGTGGGCTGGAGAGTAGCTGAAGAAAGGGGTGCCAGCATCTGGATTTTTCTCTCTGTAAACTGAGGCCTCGAAAGGCTTGGGAATTGCCTCCTGAAGGACCCCACAGATTGACAGAGGGCCAGTAACCCAAGGCTGACCAAGATGCAATAATCTAGGACAGGTGACAGATTGAGGGCCTTTTGCCTCCACCCCTGTAGGGTCTGCCTCACTGAAGTAACAGGGAGGTTAGGGATATGTACTGGCCAAGAGGACCTGGTGGGAAGCAAACCCTAGCTAGGCCATACCTGGCTGATGCTGTACACAGGAGACATGGAGGTATCCAGCCCCAAACCCGGGTTACTCCAGGCAGCACTGAAGGTAGCGTATGTCCTCGAAGAAAAGTGAAGAGTCAGCTGTTGGGCTTGGGTATCCATGTTCACAGTCCAGAATGGGAGAGAATCTGTTTGTGGGAGGTGATCAGAGCTGGGTTGTTCTGGACCTGGAGGTCACAGGCAAGTGGGGGTGAGATGTGGGAGAAGGGATTTCTTATTGACTCACCACTCTGATGGGGACATTCAACATGGCTGCTGTTTTCCAAAGAAAACTGAGAAACACAGGCATGGCCGGTCAGCAGGGTTCAGTCCCATCCCTCCTCCCACTGCCAGCCCCCTGCCCATGGTTGTACCTTAAAGCAAAGCTTGGGGTGCAAGTCCACATTCTCTAGGATATACCACTGTCAGGGAGAGGGGAGTTAGTCAGAGAGAAGGTCCCTACCCCTGCCCACCTCAGTCCTGGAGTGAGGTGGCTGCCCTTACCCCTTCTGACTCCTGTGCTGTGGCATTGGGAAGGGTTTCGCAGGGTGTGAGTGGGTCCTGTCTCCGGCAGAGGGAAGCCTCTGGTTTCAGTGGGCAGCGGAGTGTCAGAGCCATGACCATCTGATTGTGCTGGCTGTAGTCCGTGAAGCGTATTGACTTCCAGAAGTCTGAGCCATCTGGGAGGTAGCAGGTCCAAAGATGAGGCTATAGCCCAGCTGTAGCTCCATCTCCTCACCCCCACTCCAGGGCACCAGGAGAAAATACCAAGGTTCCAGCACAACTCCTGCTCGCAGGTGCTCAGCAGGTGAGCATGGCTTCACTCTCCCTACCCACCTTTCTACCCAGCCTTCTTGCCTTTACCTTTCCATCCCCGGTCTCAAAACACCCCGTACTCAAAATCTGTGCAGGCTCCTTCCAGAATCTAAATGCCTTCTCCCCTGACTCTTCTTTCTGAATCCTGTCCATTTCCTGAACTCAGCTCAAGAGTGGGCACCTCTGAGACCCTCAATGCTCACAACAGGGTCTCGGGCATCTCCTTTCCTGAGCCGACAGGATGCAGACAGCCCTTGATGTAGTAACCCTGCCTGAGTACTGAGCTTTGTGCTACCTGTGTGAGTGTTCTTTCTCTTAAGGTCAGTGCTGTGCACACAACACTCTAGACAATACCAGCCACTTTCCCGTGAAATAGTTCCTTCAAGCCTCACCAACAGTTTGGGATTTTACTGACGAAGGAAAGGGAGGATCTGGGGATAATCCGTGGCATTGCTGGGAAGGGAGCCTAGGTCTCTAGTTGGTCCTCTCACTCACCACTCCCTGCGTGACCCTCCTCCATTCATGATGCTCAGAACTTAGGGAGCTCATCTGCAGGTTGATGCCTAGATGT
>NW_022196903.1:106616688-106637076 GCF_008632895.1 Mastomys coucha | reverse complement strand
AGGGACAGAGGGAGGGAGGAAAGGAGGGAGGAAAGGAGGAGAGCATTCATCCTGCATCAGGATTAATACAACACTCACAAGCTTCAGGCAGGCTCTGGAAGGGACACTTTTTACGCCTCACAGTGTCCTCTTGCAGGTAGGAGGCCTGGGAATCGAAGCATAGACAGAGTCAAGGAAATGGCTTTTCTAACATGGTTAGTTCTGGCTCTAGCTCACTATAGTGAAATACCCCGAGCCTTAGGACACTAATCAGGGGGGTCTGTGGAGTAAGGGAAAGGGTTAGGGCTCTAGATCATAGGAGAGAGCAGGGAATAAGGCACTCTCCTCTGGTCTCCAAAGAGAACTATTCCCAGCAGCAGAGATCTCCTGTGGGCCACATCCCTCAATTTTAGACTTTCCTGACCCCCATTCTGGGCTTTCTCATCGTACCCAGTGCCCTGTTATTCCTCATTCTGGACTCCCTGAGAGTCAATCTGCTGTTGTTTCTGGCAGTTTCTTGCTTCGCTGGGTCTCTATCCTTCTTTCAGGACTCCTCTTCCCCCAATGATGCCCAGAACATCATTATCTTAAGAGTTACAAGGAGAGATGGAGGACTACGGCGGAGGTCTAGAGAGGACATGGCTGTGAGAGGAATATGCAACCTTGGCTCTCAAGAACATCCAGGCAGGGCTGAGGTGGAACTGCCCAAGACCCTTCTACCTCTGAACGCCTGTGGCTCACAGCCAAGCCAGCATGAGTTTCCTAAGCATCCCTGGTCCTTTTGGAGTTTCTCTTTAGTGCTGTAGGGCTTATTGTGTCTCTCTACCCATCCCTACTCCTTTATAAATTGATAAAATGATTTATTGGAGATGTGACCAAGCAAAGAGCCATGGTTAGCCCACATTCCCTTATTCTCACCTCTATGCACAGGCAAGGCAGAAGGAATTCATAAGGCAGGTCTACAGTGTGTCCTCCAGACACAATTTTCTGTTGATAAAACCACAAAGGAAGAGAAAAAGAGACACCTAAGACAAAGTGTGGATACTGTAGACAAAGTAGGAGGAAGCTAAGACCTCCAACAATATACCTTATTTTCCTACTATATAAAACTTACTGCCAGACAATGGTGGCACATGCCTTTAATCCCAGCACTTTGGAGGCAGAGACAGGCAGATTTCTGAGTTTGAGGCCAGCCTGGTCTACAGAGTGAGTTCCAGGACAGCCAGGACTATACAGAGAAACCTTGTCTCGAAAAACCAAAACAACAACAACAACAACAACAAAACAAACAAAAAAAAGCCTTACTTCTTTTTCTCATCAGATCTTGGTTTTATACTCTGGCCATTTGCTTGAGGTATTTTACGAGGAGTAGGGGTAAGGAAGGGTATACATAGTTCTTGAGTTCCAGTTATATGCCATGTAGGGTGTTAGAAGCATCCACTCTAACAAAGGCTAGCATCACCGTGGAGTTAGAAGGTATAGCTATTGAGGCAAGAAGAGACTGAAGAACTCCAGAATATGGCTTCAGTCTTTATACATGATGCCCAGCTATGCACAGCAGCATCTGTGATGACTGGAGGTTGAAGTGGGATGCTAGGGCCTGGCTTGGGAGATTAGGGGATATAATTTTCTGAGGCCTAGACACAAGGTACAAGAGAAGAGTGCCAAGACACATGCGATCATTTTGTCAGATTACCAGGGGAACAACCTCTTGAGGAAATAACAAAGCTGTCATTGATGTTTTTCTTAAGGTGGGGGCTCATGTACCCCAAGCTGACCTCAGACTCATTATATCTCCAAGGGTAACTTTGAACTCCTGATCCTCCTACTTCTACCTCCCACCCCATTTGTACAATACCAGAGATCATGCATGGTAGGTAAGCACTCTACCAACTGGGCAATACCATACTCAAGGAGCAAGCAGAAAAAAAAAAAATGAGTGTGGTATATACTCCCAGGGAGAGGGAGTAACGTAACCCATACCTTTTCTGCCTAATCAAATACTCTTAATAGTCAACTATAGTCTTAATACTATATACCTCATTTTATAAGTTTTGAGCAATTACTTTGTCTGGGGCTTAGTCTCCTCCATTTGCTCAGGAATTGTGTGATGTGTCTCTTTACAGGGCAAGGGACCACATACCTGAGTATCAAATGGACTACTCATGTCTTCACATTCCAGTGCCCACTGGTAACAAAGGCGCACACTGGCCTCTGGGCCTGGGGGAGTGGTCACCCGAATAGCTTGTATCTCAGGCAGCAAATCAAAGGAGAATTCAGGTCCTAGGGAGAAGGGAGACTTGGTGACCCTGGCTCAGGTAAGGCTGAAACCATCTTCAGTCACCCATCATGCCTACCTCCACGCTTTTGTGAACCTGCTTCAGGGAGATGTTCTATTCCTTCTGTAGCTGAAGGCTGGGTCCTTTTGATGCGTAGGCCTGCGTGGGAGATGGCTAGGAAGGGGATGGAAATGCGATGGCTTTCCTGAGGCAGGGAAGGGCTGCCTAGCAGCTTCCTCTGCAAGCAGAGAACAAAGTAGTGTTAAGCCAGGAGCCAGGAAGTCTGCCTTCTAGTTCTGTCTTGGAACTTGAGACCCCACAAGCCAATTACTCAAGTTCTTTTGGCCTCAGTTTCCCTTGCTGTGTAATGTTTACATTTTTGAAACTCCCTTTTGTAGTTGGAGAACCAAGTAAGGGGCAAAAAAGAAAGGGGTTGGAACCATAGGGTAGAGCTTAAATTATAGGTACCTGGAAGAATGCTGGTGTCCTGTGCCTCCAATAGACTTCAAATTTATGAGGACTTTTAGATTTCCTCACCAAGAGAGGGAACCAGCCCCACTGAAGGCCTGTAGGAGGGAAACACATTTATCTGGGTATTCATGGCCTCTGTTCTTCCTGAGACTTGATCCAATATTGGGTAGAAAGTCATTATAAATCAAGGAGAGCAAATGACATTGAGCTTCTTTGGTGGCAAAAATTATGATTCAGTAAAAAAAGTATTAAGGCTCAGAGAACACAGAAGAAAGGGTGGAAAGTCTGTAAGAGGTAAATAAAAGGTACTGTTTCTTTTTAAAATTTTGGGTTTATTTATTTTATTTTACATGCATGGATGTCTTGCCTGCACACAGGTTTGTGTACCATGTGCATGGCTGGTGTCTCCTGAGGTGAGAAGAGGACAGTGGACTCCCTGGAACTATAAGGTTAGAGATAAGCAACCATGTAGGTACTGGAATCGAATCCAGATCCTCTGGAAGAGTACAAGTGTTTATAACAATTAAGCCATCTCTCCAGCCTCAATAAGACATTTTAAAATAAATGAAACAATTTAAAAATTCTTAAGTAGAGAAAAAGGATACATACACACCTCCCACAAAGGTAGGCATTCACTGTAGCATGATTTTGTTTTGTTTTTGTTTTTTGTTTTCTTTAAGACAGGATTTCTCTATGTAGCTTTGGTTGTCCTGAAACCCACTCTATAGACCAGGTTAACCTTGAACTCAGAGATCCTCCTGCCTCTGCCTCCCGAGTGCTGTGCCACCATTGCCTGGCTGTGGCTGTAGCATGATTTCTGTCCTTTTTATTTTTCCTTTTTTTTTTTTTTTTTTTTTTTTTTTTTTTTTTTTTTTTGAGACAGGGTTTCTTAGTGTAACCAGCATTGGCTATCCTGGACTCACTTTGTAGACTAGGCTAGCCTCAAACTCATGCAGATTCGTTTATGTCTCCCTCCTGAGTTCTGGGATTGAAGGCATGGAAGCATCATTTCTAATGGTAAAAAATTTAAACTAACGTTTTGTGATTTTATGTTTAATTATGTGCACGTGTGTATCTGTGTATAGGTATGTGTGAATGAGTGCAGGAGCTTGAAGAAGTCAGAAACACCAGGTTCCCTGGAGGTGGAGTTGTGAGCTGCCTAACATAGCTGCTAAGAATTGAACTCTTTTCAGCAAGAGCATCAAGTGCTCTTAATCACTGAGCCATCTCTCTATCCCCTTATAACTGCTACTTTTTCAGTGTGTGTTCAGTGTGTACCAAGTAAGGCAATGAAACAGCAGGGTAAAATGATCCCACTTTACAGATGCAAAGTAACAATAGCAGGTCCATAGAACACACTCCACAATGATACAATTGTCTCATAAGTGTTTGTTGTGATATGCTATTTTAGGATGCCCTAAGTCCCTGTTGAGGTTAACAAGACAAAAACCTATTCCAATATGACAACTGACACTGTGTCATCCCAGGTGCTGACCCTTCAACTGTCCCTAATCCACACCTCCACTGAGAATGGCTCAAAGCTGCTTTTCCTACCTGAAGAACGTGACACCAGACACAGGCACAAATGGCAAGACTAGTGCCAAGGCTTTGTGGCTAGGACAGTAGGGCAAGGAGGGGGTTTGAGCAGAACTTCCTGTGTCAGAGAAAGAAAAGTCAGCACAGAGACACATGGCTGTAAGCCCATTGCTGAGACAGGACACCTAAAGGATGGAGGCTTTGGTATTACATAGTGAGACTCTGTCTCAAAGCAAAAACAAAAAGAGAAACAGTAGGGTCTAAGGTGGTCCCTCCTACCTCCTCCCAACTGGATTTACAGCTGAGCTTTGATATATCTTTCAAGTATGATCTTGAGAAAGTTATTAGACCCAGATGACAGACTGCTCATCCATCAAGAGTTTTAAGTAACATTGGGGAAAGCTTGGAAGAGTTGAATGTATCATAAAGTATAAAAGAGTTATTGTTTCTGATTGAGTAAAGGGCCAGTGATAGGAAGAGCCACTTGTGTGGAGTGCCTGGAGATTAGCCATATTGCTCATTTTATCCTCCCCATTGACTGGAACAACTCCGCCCTCATCTTCTAGTCATTTCTCCTCCACTACCGGTGCTCAGAAGCCAAGGTCAAATGGAAGAGTGAAGAACCCTGCCTGAGCATTTATAGAATCCGAGGAGTCTAGACTAGTCCTGCGCTTTCTTACTGATAGCAGACTACTCCCTGGGTTGAAACCAAAACTGCCAAGAATGGCTCACTGGGTCCTGGGTCACAAGGGAGCCCAGGGAAGTGGAGCAGGACAGGAAATAAGACTTACCAGCAAAATGCTTATCCTGAAGATACAGGTTCCAGAAGGGAGAAAAGAGAGGAGAGAGGCATCATTAGGAGGAGGCAAGTAAGGGACATTCTCCCTTAACTCTGCTTCAGGCCCTCCGGTTCCGAGACCCTCAGCTCACAGTCCATTCATCCAGCTCTTTTTCTCTCAGTCCCATCCTGCCAAGGACCTCAGCTCACCAGAACCTTAGCCACCCCTTCAAGACCACATAGAGGACACACACATGGAGGCTGCCACTAGAGCACAGGATTTCAGAGGTAGGAAAGGGCGGGCAGGAGAAAGAGGGGTACTAGTCTGTACCAAGCAAGTGCCCCTTCACTTAGCAGCAGGACCTTACCACACGGCAGGCCAGTAGACAGTGGCTGGTCCAACGTGGCAGGCAGGGGCAGGCAACCTGAGCAGACACAGCGAGGCTGATGGGCAGTAGCGGGAGAGACAGGAGCAGGGCTGCCAGTCTGGGGCTCCCCATGAGCTCCTATATGATCAGGATGAAGAGACCATGCCTTTCCTGTCTGCAAGAGGGCAGCAGGGTCTGGCCCTGGAGCTGTGAGAAGCACACAGTACCAGCAGGCGCTCTCACCTAACCCTGCCCAGGATCCACCCTGCCCCGTAGCTCCTCCTTGATCCTAACCAGCAGGCTTGGTCACATTCCTTCTCCTGAGCCAGGGCACGGAGGAACACTTGCTTGTTGTGTAGAAGGCTTTACTGCCCTCGAGTCACAGGAGGCTCTTGGTGTGGCAGAGAGTTAACAGGAAAGGGACCTGCACCCTGTTGTGGAGGTGTACCCATTTCTTAACCCCTCCTATACCCCAAATACTGCAGATCTGACACACGTACTAGTATACTCTGCCACAGACAGTCCCGCATCCTTCATTTTGAGAAATGAACAGCTACTCTCCACTTGTCTACACCAAATGCTGAAGACAGAGAAGTGATTGGTGCATCATTTGCTGAAGTCAAAAATGAGTAAACATTATAAAACACAAATAAACCTCCTGCGTCCCCCACATGCACTTGGGCTTCCCGCCTGGCTGACTTTCCACTAAAACCCAGCCTTCTCTCTGAGCCCACTGGCCCTTTCCAGCTGTCAAAGTAGTCTCCATCTACAAGGACCAACTAAATGATATGGCTTGTTCAGGAAGTCCTAGAGCTGACAGCTGAGCTCTGGAGCAGAGGGAGCAGCACTGAAACCATGCACTGACCTGGTTTCCTGTGGTTTCCGGTGCAGGAAAAAGGCTGACAGGGCTCCAGGCTTTGTGGGGACCCTCCCCATCATCTTACAGCTTCCTCTCACCCATGGAGTATTTGAGCTGCAGCAGCCCTCTCCTTGGCAATGCCCCCAATGGAAGGAAAGTTCAGGGCATGTCCTCTCTCTCTCTCTCTCTCTCTCTCTCTCTCTCTCTCTCTCTCTCTCTCTCTCTCTCTCTCTCTCTCTCTCTCTCTCTCTCTCTCTCTCTCTCTCTCAGACAGGGTTTCTCTGTGTAGCTCTGGCTATTCTGGAACTCACTCTATAGACTAGGCTGGCCTTGAACTTAGAGATCTACCTTTGCCTCCCAAGTGTAGTGTTGGGTCTAAAGGCATATACCACCATTGGTCTATTTGTCTCTGTTTTAAAATTAAAATTAAAAAAATTTAGGGATGTTTGTGTGTGTGTGTGTGTGTGTGTGTGTGTTTTATGCGGAGGCCAGAGGCTGACACCAGAAGCAGTCGTCCTATTGGCTCATATCTGCTGTCTCCAATTTACCTATTACCCTAAAAGTCTCCTCTTGCTTTTGCATTCATTAAATGAATTGGTTCCTGATTGGTGTCCAACTTGTTTTGAGACAGGACCTGTCACTGAACTTGGAGCTTGCCGTTGCAGCGAGGCTGGTGGGCCAGCAAGCTCCTGGGATCCACCTGTCTCCACTACTCAGTGCTGGAGCTACAGGTACATTCTGCCAGGGCCTGGCATTGTGGGTGCTGGGAATCAGAACTCAGGTCTTCATGTGTATGCAGCAAGCACGTGACACACTGAACCTTCTCACCAGTCCCATGATTATTATTATCAAGACAGGGTTCTGGGCTAGTGAGATGGCTTACTGGTTAAGAGCACCAACTGCTCTTCTGAAGGTCCTGAGTTCAGATCCCAGCAACCACATGGTGGCTCACAACCATCTGTAATGAGATCTGACGCCCTCTTCTGGAGTGTCTGAAGACAGCTACAGTGTACTTACATGTAATAAATAAATAAATCTTTAAAAAAAAAAAAAGGGCAGGGTTCCATGTATCCTAGGCTGGCCTTAAATTCTCCATGTAGCCTAAAGATGTCCTTACTTGCCAGGTCCTCCTACCTCCACTTCCCAAGTGCTGAGATTACTGGCTTGAATCCCTGTATCCAGTCTCTTCAGTGCTGCAGACTGAATCCAGCTCTCTCCCAGTGAAGCTTCCTCCCAGCTCCAACATCTCGTCTCTGAGACTCAGTCTGGGCTACCCTTCAGTAGCATAACCAAGGGCTTCTCTTGGCCATCCTAAACCTATTGGCTCTTGTCTGCAGTCTCCAATCTACCTGTTACCCTAAAAGTCTCCTCTTGCTTTTGCATGCTGTCAAACGTAAAGCCTGTGGGGAGGGTAGTAAGAAGAGAAGGCACTGAGAGGTAAGATGGGCCCCCTTAGCCTGAGCTGGATACCTGGGACTCACATGGTAAAAGAGAACCAACTCCTGTGAGTTGCCCTCTGACCTCTACACACATGCCATGGCATGCAAACAGATAAATATAATTTTTAAAATTGCATTTACTAGGGGCTGGGGCATGTAGTTCAGCTGGTAGAATGCTTGATTAGCATGCACTGGATGGAGTCCTTGATTTGTTCTTCAGGGAGGTGAAGTTTAAGGTCATTCTCAGCTACACAGAGCATAATAGACCAGCCTTAGATATGGGGAACCCTATAAAAAGGGGAAGCTAATGACTAACAGAGGTTGTGATTAAAATTTTTAATTAAAAATGTTTTATATATATTAATTATATTACATATAAGCATTTTATCTGATTATGGGTATTGTGTGTGTGTGTGTGTCTGGTGCCTGTAGAGGTTAGAAGAGGGTGTCAGATCCATTAGAATTGGACTTATGGATCGGTGTGAGCCATCATGTAGACGCTGGAACAAAACATCAGTTGTCTGCAAGAGCAAGTGCCCTTATCCGCAGATCCAACTCTCCAGGGAGTGGCTCTGCCCTGTAATCTGAGGCACTTGAGAAGCTAAGGCAAAAGATCACATATTGAATGCTTGCCTGATACAGAGTAAGTTCAAGACCAAGTTCAGGACCAGTGTGGTCAACTTAATGAGACTCTTAAATCAAAGTAAGAGTGTGTGCTCATGTTTGTGTGTGTGTGTGTGTGTGTGTGTGTGTGTGTGTGTGTGTGTGTGAAAGAGAGAGAGAGAGACAGAGAGACAGAGAGACAGAGAGACAGAGAGAGAATTAAATAAAAAGAGGCCATTGGGTTGTGGTAGCACATGCTTTTAGTCCCAGCACTTGAGAGGCAAAGCAGGCAGATCTCTGAGTTCAAGGCCAGCCTTAGCAGAAACAGAGTAAGTTTCAGGTCAGCCAGGGGTATACAAAGAAATCCCATCTCAATAAACAAACAAGCAAACAGACAGACAGACAGACAGAGAGACCATGAGTTTAAGAGGAGAGGGGGTGCAATGGAGGAGTTGGAGAGAGAAAAGCAGGAGAGGATACTACAATTACAATTTAAAAAAATAGTATTTTGTATTTGTTTTTGTCTTTTAAGACAGGGACTTCCTATGCAGGCTGGCTTTACTGGAACTCACTATGTAGATCAGGCTCGCCTCAGACTCACAGAGATCTACCTGCTTCTGCCTCCAGAGTGCTGGGATAAAAAGTGTGAGCCATTATTCCCAACTATAAAATAATATTTTTAAAAGGAAGTAAAAAGAGGGCTGGGTATAACTTCAGTCACAAAGTACTTGCTTAGTGATTGCAAGGCCCTGCGCTTAAATAAGAGGAGAGATTCTCATGTGTTCTTCCCCAGTGCCTAGCAATGACTGTCAGGAAGTAGGTGTGCCACAGCTAAATGAACATCAATTATGATTCATTTCATCTTATTAGCTTATCTGCTTCCAGTTCACACAGAAACAGCAGTATCTGATCCTTCTAAATACTGGTGAGGCTGATAAGTGAGAATACTTTGTTTAATTTCATAAGGAGAGGAGTAAGGAACCGGAGGGAAAGCAATTTGGTCAGGATCAAAGTCTGCAGCCCAGGAAGCTGCCCTTGTGAGGGCCCTCCCTGCCACTTGTCAGCCTGCAGTCTCTCGGCCTCACCTTCCTCTGAACCAACAGGGTCTGCTGACAGAGCAGCCATATGCAGAGCCAACCTCTGCAGCTGAGTCAGTGAGGGCCAGAGAGCAGAAAAGGTGATCTTGCAAACTAAGCGTGGTGTCAAGAGTTTCCCTCCAATTCTACCTCATGCGAGTTCCTGTGCACATGAAACGTTTTTTTTTTTTAACTTTTAAGGTTCGTTTTTTTTAAAGTAATTTATTTTCATTCCATGTGCATTGGTGTTTTGTCTGCATGTATGTCTGTGTGAGGGTATCGGGCTTCTGGAAATGGAGTTACAGACAGTTGCAAGCTGTCATGTGGGTGATTCCTCTGCAAGAGTCAGTGCTCGTAACTACTGAGCCATCTCTCCAGCCCCAAGGTTCATTTTTTTTTTTAGATATATATGAATGTTTTACATACATGCATGTATGTGCATCATGTCTGCAATGGTGTTCTTAGAGAGCAAAAGGAAGCATCAGGTTGCCTGGAGCTTGAGTTATAGTTATGAGCCACCATGTGAGCGCTAGGAATCAAACCCTGTCCTCTGCAAGAGAAACAAACGCTCTTGTGCACTGAGCCATCTCTCCAGCCCTACCATGGGTTTCTGTTTTTGTTTTTTGTTTTTCTTTTGAGACAGGGTTTCTCTGTATAGCCCTGGCTGTCCTGGAACTCACTCTGTAGACCAGGCTGGCCTCAAACTCAGAAATCTGCCTGCCTCTGCCTCCCAAGTGCTGGGCTTAAAGGCGTGCTCCATCACCGCCCGGCTCCTACCATGGGTTTCTAATGCTTGCCTGAGAGCTCTAGTCTATAGCACTCATCCTTCTTGACTCCCATAGCTTCTGACCTGACTTTTCTTTTTTGGTTTGGTTCATTTATTTTTTTATTCTCTATACATTTCACCTGACCACAGCTTACCCTCCCTCTACTCCTCCCAGTCATTCCTTACCTTCCCACTTTCCCAGATTCACTCCTCCTCCATTTCCCTTCAAAAACCAACACAGCATGATTTTGCATGGTGTTTTCTGTAAACTCTTGTTTGTTTGTTTTTCCTGGCCCCAAGCTCCTGGATTAAGGACTCTGAGACTTAAATATATTTACAAATGCCTAGGCCAAAACTTTGCATATTCTCTGACTAGCTCATAACTTAATGTTCTGTCTATTCTAATCTAAGTTCTGCCACGTGGCTGGTTACTACTGCTCAGCTTTCACACACTGTCCTCCTTGGAGTCCCGAGGTAAATCTCCTGAACCTTTCTTTATCCCAGAATTCCTCTCTCTTTATCAGAACTTCTACCTCTCTATGTCTTGCCTAAGCTAATAGGCCAACAGGTGAAACACCCATACATTGCACAAAAGATTCCCTCTATAGCATAACAAGTTATGATAAGACTAGGTGCAAACTCTCATATCAAGCTTGGACGAGGCAACCCAGCAGGAAGAAAGGGGTCCCAAGAGCAGGTAAAAGTCAGAGACACCCTCTACTCCCACTGTTAGGAGTCCCACAAGAACACCAAGTTACACAACCATAAGGTATATGCAGAGGATCTAGCTAAGACACACACAGAGTCCAGGATTGTCACTTCAGTCTTCATGAACCCCTATAAGCCCCGCTTAGTTGATTCTGTGGGCCATATTCTTGTGGTGTCCTTGACCCCTCTGGCTCGCATGATCCTTCCTTCCCATCTTCTGTGGGGTTCCCCTGGATTCACCTAGTGTCTGCCTGTGAGTCTGTGCCTCTGTACCCATCAGTTGCTGATGACACTTGGGCTAGACATGGATCTATGAGTGTAGCAGAATATCATTAGGAATCATTTCACAGACTTTTTTTTCCAGTCGTGTTTGGTTCTATCCTGGATCTCTGGGCTGTCCAGCCTCTGGTTCATAGCCATCCAGGCAGTGTCAGGTGTGGGCTTCCTCTCATGGCATAGGCCTCAACTTGGACCAATCATTGGACAGACTAGTTCTGTGCCACCATTACCCTAGCACACCTGGCAGGCAGAACGGATTGTAGGTCAAAGGTTTTGTGGCTGGGTTGATGTCCCAGTCCCACTACTGAAAAGCCTTGCCTGGTTATAGAAGATGGTCAGTTCAGGATGGTATTGTCAGGCTGCCATTACTAGGAGTCTTTGCTAGGGTCACTCTCATAGATTTCAGGGAGTTTCCACTGCACTAGGCTCCACATCACTCCCCAGATGTCCCCCAGTTCCAGTCATACCTCCCAGTATTCTCTCCCTCCATTCCTACCCACCCCTACTCCACTGGCAAAATATATCCTATTTTCCCTTCTCAGGGAGATCCATGTACCTCCCCACCCCTTAAGCTTTCCTTGTTACTTAGCCCTCTTATCTCTAGATAAGAGGTATGTATTGTTTGGTATTGTATGATTGTAGGTATGTATCGGTTAACCTATACTTTACAGCTAATATTCATTTACAAGTAAATCCATACCATGTTTGTCTTTCTGGGTCTGGGTTACCTCACTCAGGACAGTCTTTTGTAGTTCCATCTATTTCCCTACAAATTTCACGAAGTCATTGTTTTTAACAGCTCAGTAATACTCCATTGTGTAAATTTACCATATTTTCTTTATCCATTTTTCGGTTGAGGGATATCTAGGTTGTTTCTAGTTTCTGGTTATTATGAATAAAGCTTTATGAACACAGTTCAGCAAGTGTCCTTGTAGAAGGATAGAGTGTCCTTTGGGTATACGTCCAGGAGTCTAACCTGACTTTCAAGATAAAAAATTTGGTTAGTTGTTTCCTGATAGTGTCTAAAGTGTGCTAGGAGAAGCAGAAAGAAGTGGAAACAAAAAAGAGATAAAGATAAAAGGGAAGGGAAGAGAGAGGGAGAGAGTAAGAAGTAACGGTCAAGAAGAGACGTCCATAGAAAAGGAATTAGGGGGCTAGAGAGATGGCTCAGTGGTTAAGAGCACTGACTACCCTTCCAGAGATCCTGAGTTCAATTCCCAGCAACCACATGGTGGCTTACAATCATCTGTAATGGAATCTGATGCCCTCTTCTGGTGTGTCTGAGGACAGCAATAGTGTACTCATATAAATGAAATAAATAAATCTTTAAAAAAAAAGAAAAAGAAAAGAAGGAAGGAAGAAAGAAAAGGAATTAGGGAGACCAGGAGTGGTGACATACGTCTTTCATCCTAGCACTCCAGAGACAGAAGAAGGTAGATCTCTGTGAGTGAGATTAAGGCCAGTCTGGTCTACATAGAGTCACAGGGCAGCTAGGGCTACATAGTAAGACACTGTCAAATCAATCAATTAATAAATAAATTAGCAAAAGGTGACAAAAAAGAAATCTGAAGTTTATTGTTTTGCTGTTTTACGTATTTGGTGTGGTTGGAGCCTATTCCAAACTGGGAAAGGATGAGATCAATACCTGCTGAGCTGTTTGGGTTTGGATCATGTCCCTTGCTCCCTTTTAACTTGTGTTACTAGCATGACAACCCTTGCAGTCAGACCAATGGCCAGTTTTGAGAGGGAACACTCAGGAAGACTGAGAGTCATCCAAAAACACACACAGCAAAGAAATAGAGAGGCAGAACACACCATGTCTCCTGTTTCTCCTGCCAGAACACACTGCAGGAATCCAGAGGGCTTCTGGATCCCATCTTGCACAAAGTTCCAGATTTAGCAATGTGGTAAAGTTGGTGGAGTAAGTATGTACGGAAAAACATTAGAAAGCAGAGTGTGGTAGCATAAGCTTGTAACCCCAGGATTTGGGAGATGGAGGTAGGAGGAGCTTGCATTGTCCTTGGCTACACAGTGAGTTTGAGACCAGCCTGGGTTTTCACAAGACCATGAGAAGGGAGGGGAGGAGGGCAAGCAGCCAGACCAGGAAAGAACAATGAAACGGAAAGGAATCTTATCAAGGAGTGGTGGGTGGGCATAGTCCTAGGAAAGGAGATTGGCAACTGTCAACAGGGAAAATTAGAACTTAGGTAGCTATAGGAGGCAACAGGGATAAAGGCAGCAGGGGTGTCACCATAAAAGCCTTGTGTTCTTAGATGTCTGAAACAGCTGGCCAAGACTTCATGCTCTAATGACCTTCATTAGGGAACCAAGCCAGGGGCTCAGGAAGTTTTGGCAAGCCCTGAAGCATGCATACTTCGTGAGAGTATACTATTTGAGGGTGGGGTGAGGCATCTGGCAGCCATTTTCCTTGACAGTCTTTCCTAGGACATGAGTGGCAGCAACAGGATCTTTCTGTAATGGCCATTTCCTAAGGTCTGCTGGCTCTGTACCCAGTGTTGGGGCACTGGCCAGGAGAATGTGAACCAAGAATATGAAGAAGGGACCAACTTCCAGCATTCTGAGAAATCATTCTTACCTGAACATGGTGATAAATACCTACACAGTACTTCAGAGACAGAGGCAGGAGGATTCTATAAAGAGACCGTGTCAGAAGGAAGGAGGGGAAAGGAGGGGAGAGAAGGAAAAAAAAAAAAATCACTCCTAAAATAGGTAGACACTCCCAATTTGAGAGGCAAGCACAGCACTGTTCACCAAGGAAAGGCATCTCGGTACGTACACCTCTATGTTCTGGGTAGTTCATTCACATTTCTTTCAGCCTCACAGCCATGGGAAAGCCCACAATACCCATGCATCTCATCTAAAACAGGATCAGCTGGGACGGGAAACACCCATAATCCCAGAACTATAAGAGCCAGAGGATTGCTGACAATCTGAGCTACAGTGTATTAAATGGAGGGTAAAACATAAGAATGTGGCTCAGTTGATAGAGCACTAATAAGTATGAAGCGCTACTTGATTCCTGAGATGACAATAAAATGTAATAAAGCCAACAAAATCTCAGCCTAATGATCATTCCTGGCAGCACACAAGCCTTTCTTCGGTCTAGACCATCTCTCAAGAGTCTCTCCATCTCCTTCACTCTCCTGTCCTGCTTGTAAAGATCAGGCAACCACCACTTTTGAGACCCATGTGGTGTTACTGGGTCCATAAAATGCCTTCACAAGGTCTGGAGAGATGCTGAAGTGGTTAAGAGCACCAGCTGCTCTTCTAGAAAATTTGTGCTCCCAGCACCCACACAGTGGTTCTCTAACGCCAGGCTTGAGAGATCCGATGCCCTCTTCTGGCTTTTTCAGGTACTATGTACCCAAGTGGTACCCAAACATACATGCTACCAAAACACCTATGTATAGGACAGAAAGCTAACAAAGAACCCAAATCCCTTTCTTCCTACAGTGCCTTGTGTTATCTGTCAGTTAGTGGGAACTAATATAGTTCCTACAAGCAGATTCTTGTTTTGTTTGTTTTGGTTTTGTTTTTATCGAGACAGGGTTTCTCTGTGTAGCCCTGGCTGTCCTGGAACTCACTCTGTAAACCAGGCTGGCCTCAAACTCAGAAATCCACCTGCCTCTGCCTCCCAAGTGCTGGGATTAAAGGTGTGCGCCACCACTGCCCAGCAAAAAAGTTTGTCTTAACACCTCATGCCCATCAAGTATCTCCAGAGGCAAGAAGAGAAGCATCAAATACCCTGGGATAGTAGTTACAAATGGTTTTGAGCCACCATGTGGGTGCTGAGAACCGAACCTGGGTCCTCTGGAAGAGTAGCCAGCACTCTTAACCCCTGAACCACACCTCCAGTGCCCCTCACCCCAGGGTAATTCTTACCTAAAAGCTAGAGGGCTGCAGCTGACTTAAGACCCTTACCCTGTCTCTCTTCTCCATGGGCAGTCCCATACAACTCTGAAAATCAATCAAATCTCCAACACAAGGCACAGGACAGTCATAACTTTATTTATTGAGGTTCTTTTGATTTAAAATGGTTCGCAGTAAACAGAACAGCCGGTAGGGGAGCTACTTCCCAAATGTTGCCTGCCCTGTGACCCACAGATCACATATTGAAGTAGACTTTCACATACTGATTTATTCCAGATCTCTTCTAGTACTGGCGGTGAAGAGGTGATGAATGAAGTAGGGAATACAACCAAGAGAAGGCAAGGATAAGGCTCAGTCTGGAAAACTCAAACTCTAGAGGGCCTCAAGTTCAACCAGGTAAAGTGTTTCACAGCCATTGGTCACCCACCTGTGGCTAGTCAAGAAAAAAATTAAATACTACAGCTTTGCACCTCAGCAGATGGTAACAGAGAACTCTAGGCCAAAATTTGAGCCTAGTGTGCACTAGGTGCCAACATCACAGATGCCACAGTCCATGGAGATTCTGAATAAGTTCCCTTCATGATGCTCAATGGGAGACCTGGGTTTACCCCTCAAAGCAGTCCATCAGGCAGGCTTCATTTCCGTTTCTTCTCCTGTGTGCTGGTGAACCAAGAGTCTAAGAGTTTCTTGCTGTAGTACAGTTGCCAGGCATGAACTTGGACTGCCAGTACCAATACCAGGTACATGACGGAGACAGCAGAAAAGCCAAACAGGAAGCGATAGGTCTTGCCATGGCGGTAGAGTTGCTGTGCCGCAGGGAACATCTCCATGCTGCCATAAATGAGGGGAGCGATGGAGAAGAGCCCCATGCTGATCATGGAGAGCACCAGGTAGCTAATGTTGTTTCGAGGGAAGGAAAGAAGGCCCAAGACAGAGGGTACAATGCTCAACAAATATGGATATTCCCACTGATAGGGCATGGCCACCTGATCATGTGACAAGAGCCTCAGGTGTCCCACACTTATCTTGGCAACCAACAGCAGCCATATGACGAGATGCACGTAAATCAGCTTCTTGATTTCATATTTGAGGGTCACACTGTAAGGTAGAGCAAAGGGAGAAGCAATTTTCATTCAAAGTGTTCTGACCACCACCCCGCATTCTAGGCATGTGTATAGGACACATAGATACAATGTGAATGACACAGCCTCTAACAGAGGCGGAGTACAAGGGATGGAGAAGTGATTAGAAAATGAAGGGTGCCAGGCAGTGGTGGCGCACGCCTTTAATCCTAGCACTTGGGAGGCAGAGGCAGGCAGATTTCTGAGTTTGAGGCCAGCCTGGTCTACAGAGTGAGTTCCAGGACAGCCAGGGCTACACAGAGAAACCCTGTCTCGAAAAAACAAAAAAAAACAAAAAAACAAAAAACAACAACCAAAAAAAAAAGAAGGGTAAAGCTAAAGTAAATACACATGAGCCCAAGATATCCTAGGGAGTAATCCATGGAGCATAAACTGGAATGTAGAGAAAGCTATCTGTAGAGGAGAAAGCTATTTCAACCTAGGTTCTAGTTGAGTGGAGGTAGCCAATTGTATGCAGAGGCAAAAACATGCAAGCACAAAGGCACAAGGATTTATGTATTTGTGTTTCAAGAAATCAAGTGGCAAGACACACGGGAGAGGCAGTAACAGATAACTGATAACTGCAAAGACTATGTGAGGACACTTCAAGACTGAAGGGCAGCAGTGGCACCTGGGAGGCCAAGCCGAAGATTCCAAATTGGGGGTTGGCCTGGACCACAGAACAAGACACCATCTCTCCAAGCCATGACAAGAATTCTGAGCTGTGGTTAAAATGACAGCTCTGCATCACAGAAGCAAAGGCCAGGAGGCCTTGTAGCAACAAGGAACACAGCTCAGGCTTCCATATTTCTCCAGGTACAGTTGTGGAAAGGAAACATGTCTCTCTTAGTCTTAACTCCCCAGGTCTCAATCGTATCCTTTTCAGTCTCAAGAGCAAGGCTTCTCCTCTAGGTATGCAGGAAAACAAGACCTTGGGTTATGAGGGCCCCGATAGGAAGGGGCCTAAAGTTGAGAAAGAAGGGTCCAAAGAGCTTGTCATCCTTCTGTTCAGAGAGGTTAAAAAACCAGCTGAAAAATTCAATGGATTCAAGGAGGAAATAAACTCTCCTTAGGAAATGTGGGAGGTAAGGAGAAAAGAAAAAAAATCAATCTGGCATTCAAGCTCCTTCGAGGCAGGATCTAGTTTGGCTTTTTCTTTAAAAATAAAAAATGTATCTTATGTGTATGTGTGCACCTTCTACATGAGTGCTAGGAACTGAATTTAGGTCCTCTAACACAACAGTAAATACTCTTATAGCTGAGCCACTGAGGGAGAGGGAAGGGAGTCTCTTCGATGCCCCTCCCCAGTAGAGCTGATAATCTTTATGAGGTAACATCTCAGTATCTGGTGGCATCTCAAACTTCAGAAGTCTGACCCCAAGTAGTTTTTTAGGCATATTTAGGCACAGCATAAGTGGTGAAAGTTTTCCTGGTGATAACTATTGAGGCCTGTGCAAAGATGAAAACAACAAACGGCTTTAGAACTAATAGACTATGGCCCACTGGTTAGCACATCCACGATGCATGTGCCTCAGAGAGGCAGAGCCCTGAGGACTGCGTATCCTGAGGACTTCATGCTGTTAAGGAGCATCTCTCTGCTTGTCCTCAGTCATCACATCACCCCTCATCTATAGGGTATATGGAAACTCTAAGGGGGTTTCCAGCCCCTTACTGGGCAGTGTCCTTGGCACTTACAAATAGTGATTGATCTTTTTCAAGCAGGCACTTTAATTTGCTGCTGGAGCAAATTAATGATCCATCCATCACCCCTAGAAAGGACTTAGAGATGGAGACTGTTAGCAACATCCACCACCTTAGGAAAAATGTGGAGATGTAGATTGTTAGGTTAAGGTGTTTTAGTTAGTGGCTTTGATGTAGAAAATCTTGGGGAACAATTTAGAAAGGTACGCTTTTTTTTTTTTTTTTTTGAGACAGGGTTTCTCTGTATAGCCCTGGCTGTCCTAGAACTCACTCTGTAGACCAGGCTGGCCTCGAACTCAGAAATCCACCTGCCTCTGCCTCCCAAGTGCTGGGATTAAAGGCGTGTACTACCACCTCCCAGCAAGGGCCACCTTTTACCATGCACACCCAGAGAGCCCCAAGTTTAGCAGCTACCATGTGGTAGTTCCTATGCTGTGCCTGTACACAAATGACTTGCTAATTCCTCACCGAAACCTAGAAAATATGACATTTTCTCCCTCTGAAGATGTGAAAACTGAAACTCAAATTAGAAATAGCCCTCGTTGGGGCTGGAGAGAAGGCTCAGTGATTAAGAGCACTTGCTTACAAAACTACTTCTGACCTGACCTGTGGTTAGAAAGATGGCTGGCTTGTCATCCTTCTGGGTTTGGTTCTCAGCACCAACCTCTGGTAGACTCAAAACTCCATGTGTAACTCCAGCCCCAACACCCTCTACTGGATTCTGCGAGCAATTCCTGTCATGTGCACAAATACACATACACACACACATACACGATATTAAAAATTAAAATCTTCTTTAAAAATGTTAAGTGGTTTTCAGGCCAAGTGCATTCCTGAAAATCCAGCAGCACTCAAGAGGCTAAGGGAAAGGCTGTGAGTTCGAGGCCCGCCTGAACTCTACTGTGGGACCTCGACTTGAAAAAGAAAAATAGTGTTCCCAAGGTCACCCAGAGGGGCCAGCCACGAACCATGTGCCTGGGCAGGCTGGATCCCCTCAAAGCACAAGGCGGACCAAGGCGGGCCACGGGCCTTCCCCAACCTGGAAACAGAGCAGAGTTCGCTGGAGCTAGGAATCTGGTGGGTGCACGACAACTGGCTGGGGAGCGACAGCGTGAGGATCACCGGCATCGCTTCCCAGGACCTGCAGGCTCCGCCCGGAAAGGCCTCGGTGCGCCTGGCTCACCTCGTACCTCATCTGGTAGTGCACGGCGACGCGCTCCCGGTGCTGAAAGTCGCTGCCGTCCGTGCCGGCCGCTCGCGGGCCTGCCCGAGACGCCATCGTGCAGAACCAAGGCGCCTAACGTCGACCCTCTGCCTCACCCACCCAGCCAAGCCCCCAGCGAACCCCTTTCCTGCAGCCTCGGCCGGGCTTCCAGTACACAGCGTGTAGCTCCGGGAGAACTTCCGGCCTCTCTATCCCGGGAGGACTGACTCTGTGGTTTCTCCTTCGCGCATGCGTTCTTGGCCTTTCTGAGGTTCCCCGCATCTCCCGGAGAAAAGCGATTGCGGAATTAATTTAGTCCCTAGAAATGGCTCGCGGGCCTGCCTAGAAACGACATCGTGCAGAACCGAACCCCCCAATCCGCTAATGCCGACCAGCCAAGCCCCCTGCAAACCCCTTATAACTTCATTATAAAGCATTTAAAAAATTACTTGTGTATGGGTGTTTTGTCTGTCGGTATGTGCACCGCGTGTGTTTTTTGTGCCACAGAGGCTGGAAGAGGACGTAGGATAGACGTATTAGCTATAATGTGAGTGTTGGGATTTGAACCTAGAAATACTGGGCTCTTAACGGCCCAGACCCTAAGTTTTTATTCTTGAGACAGGGTTTCATACGCCTCATGCTGGCCTCGAACTCTTGAAAGTCTTTTTGCTTCAATCTCTCAAGGCGTGATTATAGTTTTAAACCATGCCTAGCTAGACTTGGCATCTTTGACCAATTGCTCAGTGGCTTGTTGCACACTTAATACTTCCTGAAGCTCCACACAACCTTGGGGTTAGGGTCTGGAGCAAAGACATTATACACCTAAAAGTACAGGGTAGTCAATGCTGGGAGGCGACACTCAGAAGGTGAAGCAGTATAGAGGCATCTCTTCCTCCCTGCGATGCTATCCGCAGTCTGAGACCCTGGGGCCTGAGGGCTAACTGGAATGAAGCTGGGGGTGAACATTTGTAATCTCCTCAACTTGAAAGCTGCAGGCAGGGCTGGTGCGATAGCTCAGCGGATAAGAGCACTGACTGCTCTTCCAAAGGTCCTGAGTTTGGATCCCAGCAACCACATGGTGGCTCACAACCACCTGTAATGAGACCTAATGCTCTCTTCAGCTACAGTGTATAACACTCGAGCGGGGTGGAGCAGGGGCCAACTGAGGTCCTGAGTTCAGTTCCCAGCAGCCACACCCATGATGGCTCACGGCCATCTGTACAGCAACATAAAATAAATAAAAATAAGTCTTAAAACAAGGGGCTGGAGAGATGGCTCAGCGGTTAAGAACACTGACTGTTCTTCCAAAGGTCCTGAGTTCAAATCCCAG
>NW_022196903.1:106612986-106616445 GCF_008632895.1 Mastomys coucha | reverse complement strand
ATATAATAAGTAAATAAACCTTAAAAAAAAAAAAAGAAAGAAAGAAATACAACATCCTCTTTTTAAAAAAAAAATTTTAAAACAAAAACAAAAACAAAAAAATCTCCGCCAATAGTGACTGCACTGCCCTCCAGGACCTTTTAAAGGAAAGAAAGGTGGAGACAGGAAGAGGTAGAGTTCAAGAGTTCATCCTCAGTTACATAGGGAATTGGAGGCTAGCCTCGCCTATGTTGAACGTTGTCAGATAGATAGATAGATAGATAGATAGATAGATAGATAGATAGATAGAGATGGCTCAGTGGTTAAGAGCACCTGCTGTTCTTGCAAAGGACCCAAATTGTTTGTTTTATTGAGACAGGGTCTCACTATGTCCTGGAATTCGCTATGTGGATAGCCTTGAACTCACAGAATGCTCTTCAGACCCTATGTGTTTGTGTCTGTGCACCAAATGTATGCCTGGTGCTAGGGGAAGTCAGGAGAAAATGTCAAATCCCCAAATGCCCTGGAACTGGAGCTCTTGTGAGCTACCATGCAGGCTCTGGAAATCCAACTCAGGTCCTTTTCAAGAACAAGTGCTGTTGCCAGGCGGTAGTGGGTACACCTTTAATTCCAGCACTTGGGAGGCAGAGGCAGGCAGATTTCTGAGTTTGAGGCCAGCCTGGTCTACAGAGTGAGTTCCAGGACAGCCAGAGCTACACAGAGAAACCCTGTCTCAAAAAACCAAAACAAACAAACAACAAACAAAAACAACAAAAAAAACAAGTGCTGTTAACCACTGATCCATCTCTTCAAACCTTTGGGGTTTGGCTCCTAACACCCACAGCTCACAACTGACTGAAACTCCAGTTCCAGAGTTTCTGGCACCCTCTTCTGGCTCAGATGAGCACTGCATAATATGGCACACAGATCTACATGCAGCCCAAACACCCATACACACACAAGATTTTTTAAATTAATTTTTTAAAAGGCAACCATATGGTTGAACTAGGCATAGGAGTATATGCCTGTGATCACAGCACTTGGGAAGTTGAAGCATGAGTCTGATGTCAGCCTAGGCAATACAGTGAGATCTTATCTACCTATCTACCTACCTACCTACCTACCTACCTACCTACCTACCTACCTACCCGCACACATCTAGTTGCTGTATGGAGAACGGGCTGGAGGTGATAAAGATGAAGCCTACTTCAGTAGCAGAAACAAGAAATAATCCAGTGGCTTGAGAGTTAAACTTGGAAGATTTTTGAGTTAAAATATTGCTGAAGGACCCTGCCAGAGCTGTGGCTGCCAGCAACACGCTCAGGGTAATTCAGAGATCTGTGGGGGCTGCCAGCCTGAGCCTGCTCACCTTCAGAGTCTATGCAGCACCCCAAAAGGACTCACCTCACAAAAATTACATGAAGATCGATGATTTTTTCAGTTTAGTCAGCTCCTGGGGGTTGATCTAAATGTGAGGAGGAGCCAAGGACTCAACTTGAAGAAACTATCTCACAACTTTAACATTATTCTGAGCCATATACAAGTTGCTGTCAGGAAACTAAACCCCAAGGTGGAATCCTCCATCCAGTGAGGATTAGACAACCATTAATATCTCCAAAATGCCTCCTGGATTTTCCCCAAGACTCAGTGTTATTGGTTTTGCTGACTTGGTGCATAGTTATAGAAGATTTGTGGAAGGAAGAATTTTTTTGAAGATTTATTTATTTATTATATGTGAGTACACTGTAGCTGTCTTCAGACACTTCAGAAGAGGGGGTCAGATCTCATTACGGATGATTGTGAGCCACTATGTGGTGGCTGGAATTTGAACTCAGGACCTTTGGAAGAGCAGTCAGTGCTCTTACCCACTGAGCCATCTCTCCAGCCCCTGGAAGGAAGAATTTCAGAAGCCAGGAAGAACTTGCCTGGAAATAGATAGAAAACTCCATATTCTCCATTTGAATTAGTTCTAGGTAAACATTGGAAACTCCAGATAGCAAATCAATATATCTATAGACAAAAGGCAAAGTCAGCACTGGACATAGTAAGTTGGCTTTCTTCTTCAGAAAAAAACAACACTAAGCCTTTTTAATATTTTGGGCAATGACACAGGACAAGTCAATTACTCTGCAATCCTTCCATGAAAATGATATACAGGCCTTAGAACTCCTCTTTCTTATATCATTATTCAGGTACATGATTAAAATCTGGATTCAAACAAAAAATAAAGTAAGGTAATAAAGTAAAATATTGCTGAGAAGCTTCAGGAAGAAATAGTAAGGATGGAGTTTCTCACTACTTTCCCGATTTTTCCAACATTTATTCATTCAAAACAAAAAAGCAAATTTCTTAAGTATCAGGGGCTAGACAAGATGCCTTAGCTGTTCTTGTAGACAATCCAAGCACCATTCTCATCATGGCAGTTCACACCATCTATAACTCCAGCTCCAGTGGAGTCGATGCCCTCTTCTGGCTTCCCCCTCTGACATCAGGCATGCATCTGGTGCATAGATATACGTCCAGGGCTAGCCTGGTTTACATAGTGAATTCTAGTATAGCCAGAGCTACATAGTGAGACCCTGTCTCAACAAAGTAAAGCAACCTGGGCCCTTTGCAAGAACAGCAGGTGCTCTTAAACACTGAGCCATCTCTCCAGCCCTGTATTTTTTTTGGAGGGGGGGTCACATACGTGGTTTAAAAATGCAGTTCTATTTCTGTGATATTATCATTTCAAAGACAATTTGTACTTCTTTGGTCTGTGTTTCTATTCATTCTTTGTATTTCCATTGTGTTGTTTGTTTTCTGAACATATATAGATTGGAGAAGAGGGAAAGAGAGGGAAGGAAGGTTGGGGAGAGCTAGGGTCTCTTGATGCTCTCCAAGTTGGCCCCGCTTCCTGGTTTGATTTTCTTTAGTCTCCCAAATATTGGGACTAAGGCATGCGCCACAGTTCCTGGCTTCTTGGTTTTTTTTTTTTTTTTTTTTTTTTTTTTTTTTTTTTTTTTTTTTTGCTCATAGTATCATAAAGCTGGCATAAAGAATATACGTGTGTGTGTGTGTGTGTGTGTGTGTGTGTGTGTGTGTGTGTGTACATGTGTGTGGGTCTCTATGGAAGCCCAGGAAGAGGTTGGAACTAGAGTCACAAATAGTCGTAAGTTGCCTTGAGTTACTACTGAGAAGCCCACTCCAGTTCTCTGGAAGAGCCACAAATTGCTGACCCATCTCTCTGCCCCAATGAAGAATAATTGAATGTATCAAGCTTTTAAAATACGATTTGTTATTTTATTAATGTTTTGCTTGTATATATACGTGTGTGTACCATGTGGATGCCTCCTGCTCAAAGAGGACAAGAGAGTGGAACTGGAATTACAGACAGTTGTGAACCACTATGTGGGTGCTGGAGCCACACCTAGGTCCTATGTAAAGCAACCCTGCTTTATCTGTGAGCTATCTCCCAGCCCATCAAGCCCTCTCTCTCTC
>NW_022196903.1:106598507-106612976 GCF_008632895.1 Mastomys coucha | reverse complement strand
CTCTCTCTCTCTCTCTCTCTCTCTCTCTCTCCTTTCTTTCCTTTCATTTTTCTTCCTTCCCTTTCTTCCTCCCTCCTCTTTCTTCCTTTCTTCCTTCTTTCCTTCCTTCCTTTCTTTTCCTTTTTGTAGAGCTATAGGGTCTCTCTACATAACCCTGGAACTCTCTCCGCAGATAAGGCTAGGCCTGAACTCTTCTGCACCTTCAGCTGAGTTACAGCCACGGTGCTTCTCTATCCTAAAGTCCCTCCCTGATGTGAGTTCCAAAGGCAGGGATCAGAGCTGAGGCCTGTGTCCCTGTGTCTCAGCATGCCTGATAGTGTGTAAACATTCAAGGAGTATTTATTGAGAGATTAATGCCAATGAGACCCAGAGAGTCTTCACCCAAAGCACTCGGACGAATCCCCTCTGGATGGTGGTCCTTTGCAGCAAGTCTGGTTTCCTGCTTTTTTCTCTTTAGCCCTCTGTGCCTCCTGTGATAAAATTAGTGTGCCAGTTCCTTGAATCAGCCTCTGGCCTATCTATCAAGAGACACCAAGTACATGTGGAATGTTTAATAAATGTTTGGGGCGTGAATGTGAAAGGGAGGGGCCTGACCCTTTGCCTAGAACTTCCTTGTGGAACTGCTTCACTTGGACTTTCTCCTGGCTCTGCTGTCTGTCTGAGAGTTGAGCTATTCGTGTTCCAATCTCAAATCTATTGCACCACATGTTTTCTTTTCCTTTTTTTTTTTTTTTTTTTTTTTTGAGACAGGGTCTCATGCAACCCAGGCTAGCCCAGAACTCACTTTCTGCATAGATGAGATAGATGATCTTGAACTCCTGATCCTCGTGCCTCTACCATCTCCCAAGTGAGGGAATGCCAGGCCTCCGTGGCTTTCTTTGTGCTCTGATGGCATCCCTCCCCCATTCCCCCCAGGACAGTCAACTGTCTTCTCACCTGTTAGGGTACAGCTCTTCTCAACTCTTTGGGTCCATAGACCATTTACTTCTCCAGACATTTGTTGTCCTATCACATTGGATGTGTTGTTGTTTGTTTGTAGGCTTTCTTAATTTTTATCTTTTATACTAATTTATTTAATATGTGTGACATATACACATGGGGCTTGTGGGAAAATCAGAAGGTGACTTATGGGAGTGAGTTCTTTCCATTATGTAGGTCTCAGGGATTGAATTCATTGAATTTGTAAGTACCCACAGAGCCATTTTGATGGGCCTCTTACTGTTTTGAAAGTCATGGTCTGTGGTGGTTTGAATATGCTTGGCCCAAGGAGTGGCAATATTAGGAGGTGTGACCTTATTGAAGGAAGTGTGTCTCTGTGGGTGTGGGCTTTAAGATACTCATCCTAGCTGCCTAGAAGCCAGTCTTCTTCTAACAGCCTTCAGATGAAGATGTAGAACTCTCAGCTCCTCCTGCATCATCCCTACCTGGACACTGCCATGTTTTTGCTTTGTTGATAATAGACTGAACTTCTGAACCTGTAAGCCAGCTCCAATTAAATGTTGTCCTTATAAGAGTTGCCTGGGTCATGGTGTCTGCTCACAACAGTAAAACCCTAACTCAGACAAGGTCTTACTCTATAATCCATGCTGGCCTGCAACTCCTTATGTAGCCCAGGAGGGACCTGAAACTCAAAGCATGACTGCTGACACTTGCCTCTGTCTCCCAAGTGCTGGGATCCCAGGCCTGAGCCAGCATGCCAACTACATTGTTTTGGTTTTTTGTTTTCTTTCCAGAATACAATTATTAGAAAACAAAGAAAGAAACAAAATGAAACAACAAATAAATAAACAAAACTCTTTTTTTTGAGGTAAGATCTTTCACTGTGTGGCCCAGGCTGGCCTTAGACTGGTGATGTTTGTGCGTCAGCCTCTGGAGGCTCAGATGAGAGAGAGGTGTACATCACCACTCCTGGCTCCAATTGCTCATTTGTTTATTTGCTTCTGTTCTCCAGTCCAGCTACTATAGGCGTGGGCTAAGACCGACTTGTTTTCTGATGTATTATCAGCCCCTAGAGTAGCACACTGGAAGTGCTCAATGAAGGAATGTCGCCCCTTCCAGGGATTGGCTTAGCTCTATATAATTCATATCGTGAGAGCCAGTGAGTCTCCACAGGACAGAGAAAGGCTGTGCATCTCTGTCTTCCTGTTGCTGCCTTGAGGTTTGAATCAGTTCCCCAATCAGCTGTGCTACAGATGTGTCAGGCATTTATAAAGGACTCATCTTAGCCAGGTTTAGTGGCCCACACCTTTAGTCCCAGCTCTCTGGTGTACAGTGTTTTGTAGCATATACATGCAGTGTTCATGGAGGCCTGACGAGGTGACAGATCCCTGGAACTAGAGTTACAAACAATTGTGAGTCATCATATGGATGTTGGTAACAGAAGCTGAATCCTCTATAGAGGTGGCCAGTGCTCTTGACCACTGAGACAGCTCTCCAACCCCTGGAATAATGTAAACGTGTATGTGTGTGTGTGTGTGTGTGTGTGTGTGTGTGTGTGTGTTCATATAAGAACAATTTATAGTAGTCAGTTCTTTCTTACTACCATGTGGGTCCTGGGGATCAAATTGAGATTGTCAGGTTTGGCAGCAAGTGCTCTTACTCAATGGGTCATCTTGCTGGCCTAATTTTTATTTTTCTTGTTGTAATGTCTGTAATGAATGATTACATATTTTATACTCTTATTTTGAGATGTTACAGCTCAGACTTGTCTTAAATTGGAGATTATCTTTCTGTCTCTGTCTCTTGAGTCCTATATTTCACTATATCCATGTTTTGTGATTTCCTACCCCCTTTCTCATGCCAGGTTGTCACTCTGTCGCCCAGGCTGGTCTACAAACTTCCTATAGCCCAGGCTAGCTTCATTCATAGCAGCCTTCCTTGTCTTGGCTTCCCAAGTGCTGGGGTTGTAGGCATTACAGGCATGAGCTACCTCTCTTAGCAAGATATTTTTATTTTGATATTATACATTCCACCTTGTCCTAATCTCTGATTTTATTTGTTACATATAGCATATTATCAATAACAATCACTTTTATCCATTGAGCACCTAAGTTGCAAATGTTTTTATTATGTGTGGTTTTGGTTGTGAGACAGGGCCAACTCTATAGCATGCGATAGTTTTCAACTCATGGCCCTTCTCATGCCTTAGTCTACCAAGTGTCGAGGTGACAGCTCTGAGCCACCATCCCTGACTTCAACATGGACATTACTCCTTATACAGAGGAGAAAGCCCAGGGCTCACAGAAGGCCGCTCATGTGAGCACAGATAGCCTGTGTGGGGGCAGAACTCAGACCATAAGCCACATCCATTGCTTTCTGTGCCCTCTTGCCTAGTGCCATGGGCAGTACCTCTTCTAACGCTTTCGAAACATGCCTTCTTCCCCGTTTCAGGGCCTTCTGGAAGTCAGTCTGACTTGAAATCCCTAGGGGAGAGTTTCGAACTCATTCCCTATGCTCTTTTCCCCAGCTGGGTCTGGGGGCCAGAGGAGTGGCTTCACGGGAGACAGAAATAAAATGGAGGGAGGCCTGGGTTGTGCCTGACCACGCAGTATTGCCAGGAGGCTGGGAGGTGAGGGGGAGGTGAGGAGCTGGAGTATTTGGCTACTAGAGAGCAGGTTTGAGGGGAGGATTGCCATGTGTTGGGGGGGGGTGGTATAAGGAACAGGGTTGGAACAAGTGTGCTTGGGTGGTGTTGAGTTGGGGTGAGGGGACTCTGTAGGGGTGACCCGAGCAGAACCTACGTTATCAGAAGCAAAGAGTGCTTTGACTGCTTTGGCTGAGGTCGCAGTTCTGTCCCATGCCCACTCTTGGGCTCAGCCCTGCTCCCCGTGCTAAGGGCTGAAAACAGAGACCGACAGAGGCCGCAAGGACACAGGAGCTTCAGAGACATGGACAGGATGGAGGGTCCTTCTGCAAGTCGTTGGGAAAGGCTTTCCTGAGGTAGCAGCAGGGACCCTGGGAACTTCTAAGTGGCCTGTGTGAAGCTCTGAGTGTGAGACAAGCCACTTCACAGGTAAAGAGATTCACTGCGCAGGGGCTTGCAGCCCCAACAGGCAAGAACCAGAGAACAGCACTACAGGAGGAAAACAGGCATGCGAGCCCAGTACTTCCCTGCCAGAGCTGTGATGCCCAATACGGGTACCTTGTGTTACAAACCATAGTTGTTACCTAAATTAGTTAAGGCTCAATAGCAGTGCAGAGTCAGCTCCTCTGTCACTTTAGTCACGGTGCCAAGGGCTCAATGTGGTCAGCAGCTACGGCACTGGAGAGCACAAACCTAGATGGTCTTCAAGACAAAAGTTCTCTTGGCCAGTGCTAAACCTCAGGAGGGCTATATTGCTCAAGGGCCCACGGGGCAAAGCAGGCTCCACCGTCTGGCGGCCTGTGGAGTTTCTGGACAATAGGTGACTTTCAGGTCCCTCACAGCATGAGGAGGTGTGACTCACCTCCTGCCAACGTGAAGTGGACTCTGTCCCCTGGGACAGGGTCAAATCAGTGAGGGCCTCTTCAGCGCTGACTTCAGCTTCCCTGCTCAGTGTGACCAGAGCTTGGGTCGGAGAAACAATGGAGTGAGTGGGGCTGGGGCTGGAGAGCAGCTGTGGAGTAGGTGGGGGTGGTAGGCGCTGGCTCAGTTGTAGTTGCTATGGGGAAATGGATGGTCAGATGAAAGAGTGGGGCAGAGGGTTGTTGTATGGGGGTTGGGATGCATTGGGTCAAAGAAAGAAAGAGAGGGACCCCTCCCTTCCTACTAACCAGATAGGCTTCTGCCTTTGTTCCAGGTCGAACACAATCCAACTCACAAGGATGGATTACGCCATGAAGTCTCTCAGCCTTCTGTACCCCAGGTCGCTGTCCAGGTAAGGGAAGCCAGGGATAGAAAGGAAAGGGGACCCGGGGAGCCATCAGTTAGAACTTCTTAAATTTCTAATGGGTATAAAAAGCCATTTAGGGGTGGCTATGGTTGTGGGGGTAGTATATGCTTTTAACCCCAGCACTCAGGAGGCTGAGGCAGGAAGATCTTTGTGAGTTCAAGGTCAGTTTAATCTCCAGTTCCAGGTTAACCAGGGCTACATAGGGTGTCTTATCTCAAAAAAAAAAAAAAAAAAAAGTCATGTGGGTATGTAGTTGAAATATGGATATGGCCAGTTGTGGAGGCACACAGTTTGGATGCTGGCACTTGGAAGCAGATGTAAGCGGATCTTGGTGAATTTGAGGACAGTCTAGTATGCCAGAAAGTTCCAGGTCAATCAGAGCTGTACGGTGAGATACTATCTCAAAAACAGATAAGCAAGGAACGAATCCATGAAGACAAAACAAGCAAAAAAAAAAAAAAAAAATCTTACCATAAGCGCTAACAGATCTGATTCAGGTCTGAGCTGCCTGGAGTAGCGTCTGTCTGAGCATGCCGTCTGAACAAAGGTGCGCATGCGCGTGCATTGTTTTCTTAAGAAAGGTTCCTTTCTGGTGTCAGCACTAGAAGGTTGGTGTTACCTGCCTGGAGAGCTGTGTGTGTGACAGGGAGGTGACACAGTCAAGTGACAGAGGGAAGGCAGTACATGACCGTCTTACATGCTTCTGGTCTACACTCTTCTCTGTCACCATCACTGTTCCTGTCACATCTGAAGCAGAGAGGGCCAGGCTCTGCACTGGGAGCCTTCATTCCTGATCTCCCAAGAGCCTCATGCCTACTTTGGGAAATGGGGGCTAATATGTCAAGTCAATAGATGGGGAAACTGAGTCACTGCTTGAGCATTCTGTCACCTGTTGCCTAGAACATCTGTAGCAGAGACCAACTTTGAACTTGAACCCAGAAAATACGAGACTCACATTCTTTCTGCTCCTTTCTTTCTACCCTGAGAATCTGAGAGTCCAAAAATACTCTATAGGCTGCCCTCCCCCCATTTCACCCCACTTTACATCAAGGTGAACAAGGACACAGAGCAGAGAAGTCCACAGGGGAATGTGGCTGTTCCAAGAACCAGCCATCCTGACACCGTTTGGGGACTTGTTAGACATACAGTCCCTTGGGCTCCACTCACAGCCACAGAAGTGAGTCTGATTTAAGCAAGATTCCAACTGATTTTCCTGCCCATCCAAAATGGAGGCACACCCTCAGCTGGGCTTTGAGAAAGTCCCCTGGAGGGGCCATGGTTGGTTGGAAGGAAAGGTCAGCTGTGAGCTCAGCAGTCAGGTCATCTGATGTTCAAACTGATGTCCCCAGGCATGTGGCAGTGAGCACTGCAGTGGTGACCCAACAGCTGGTGTCTAAGCCCAGCCGGGAGACCCCTAGGGCGAGGCCCTGTCGTGTTAGCACCGCAGATCGGAAGGTTCGAAAAGGCATCATGGCTCACAGCTTGGAGGACCTCCTGGGCAAGGTAAGAGGTCTGCCTGTACTCTGCATCGGCTCTCCCCAGGCCTTGGCCGAGAGTTGACGCTGCCAGGGCCTTCGGTCTTCCAGGCCTGAGCTGGAAGGGTGCGCATGCGCGTGTGTTGTTTTCTTAAGAAATGTTCTTTTCTGGTGTCAGCACTGGAAGGTTGGCGTTACCTGCCTGGAGAGCTGTGTGTGTGACAGAGAGGTGACACAGTCAAGTGACAAAGGGAAGGCAGTACATGGCCGTCTTACATGTTAACAGTGGCCAGGTGGTATTTGAGCCAGGTATGTCTGAGAGCCCAGGACTTGGGAGACACGCACACACATACACACACACCAACACCCCTTTGACTCACACACAGTAAAACTGCACAAAACATAAAAACAACCTTCCAGAAGTGTCAGGAGTTGAGAAAACACAATTTCAGTGCTTCTAGTCTGCATCTCCTACGTGCCCCAACACAATTTTTCTTGCATCTATCTCCCAAGCTGGAACTTCCAGGAAAGCCTTTGTTTGGAGAATCAGTACTCCCCCATTAGTGGAAACCCAGGGCTGCCAGCTCCGGTACTAGAGGCATACTGTACAGAGCGCAGGACCCTGTTCCCATCATTCCTCTCCCTGCCCCTCCTCCAGCCCCTTCTAATTGTGCTTCTATTTGTTGTGTCGCCTCAGGCCTCTCTGACTCGTTAATATCAGCTGCTTGGGACTGGAACCCTTACATCAGCGGGTCCAGGTGCCCCACACAAGTCAAACACTTGAAGTAGGTTTTTTAGTTGTCAGAGTCAATTTAGCATGCAGAGAGCATACCTGACAAACTTCAAGGCAAGGTTTCAATCTCATTCATGCAAATTAACTCTGTACTTCCTAGGAATGGGTTTGTCATCTCCTATGAAATCTGTGGCCAAGTCTGCCTTGAATCAAAAAGACTGGCTCACTTTTTGCTCTGAGCTCTAGGGACTACTTCCACCATTAGGGTCTTCTTCTTCTTCTTTTTTTTTTTTTTATTTAATATGTTTTTATTTAAAATATAAATTTTTTTTATTTTTTATTTTTATTTTTTAAAAGATTTATTTATTTATTTATTTATTTATGTGAGTATACTGTAGCTGTACAGATAGTTGTGAGTCTTCATGTGGTTGCTGGGAATTGAATTTTTAAGACTCCTGCTTCCTCTGATCAACCCCTCTCACTCAGTCCCTGGTTGCTCCAGTCCAAAGATCTATTTACTATTATATCTAAGTACACTGTAGCTGTCTTCAGACGCACCAGAAGAGGGCATTGAGCTCATTACAAACAGTGGTGAGCCACCATGTGGTTGCTGGGATTTGAACTCATGACCTTCAGAAGAGCAGTCAGTGCTCTTAACTGCTGAGCCATCTCTCCAGCCAGGGTCTTCTTATCATATCCCCTTTACACCTCTACCCCCTACCCCCAGAGACTGGACCATGGCTAAGGCTGGGGATTTTCCTTTTCAGTGGGCACCTTAAGAAACTTTAAGAAAGTTGTAGAATTTGAGACCTCCTAGTCAGGGTTCCATTGCCAGGGGACACAGGCAGCCATGGAGGACTCTATCTCTGAAACACAGATAGGTCAGAAGGGACTCTTACTGCCAGGGTTTGGAGGATGTCAGCCCTCTGGACTTTGACTCCATGTCTGGCAGCACAAAGGTGTGGACAGAGTAGAGGGGAGAGCATCGAAGATGTAGTTGCCAAGCAACTGTGTCATTCCAAAGGTCTTACACATCTGCTCCCGGGAGGAGCAGAGTTAATTAGCATGGGTGAGGTAGGAACCTGGCTGGAAGGTGAAGTCAGTGCTCTCTGCATGCTACTGCAGGAGTTTACATTTTATTGTTTAATGAGTATCTACTTGTTTTGTGTGTATATGTGTGTGCACACATGAACACATGCATGTCACAGGTCACAGGTAGACACTGGAGCACGAGAATTGGTTTTCACTTCCCATCCCGTGGGTCCTGGGATTGAATTCAGGGCAGCAAGCTTGGCTGTAAGCACCTGTGCCTGCTGAGCCTTCTCACTGAAACTTGAGTTCCATTTGCTTAGTTAAGTTAGTTTCTTGGTTTGCCTTTAGGCAGTTAGGCAAGGCTTCAGTCTTTAGCTCAGGCTTCCTTGGAGCTCACTATGTAGCCCAGGCTAGGGTTTCCAGTATTCCACCTTGCATCAGGTTTCCAAGATTACAGGCATGAGCCGCCAGTTCCATCTAGAGGATGTTTTATTGTTGCTTGTCTGTTTGTTTGAGACAGGATTCCATGAAGTTGGACTCAAACTCACTATGTAGCTGACTCGTGACTTTTCATCCTGCTGCCTTCTACCTCCTGAGTTCTGGGGTGATAGGCCTATGCTACTGCCTGGTTCATGGGATGCTGGGATGCTGGGGTGCTGGGATGCTGGGGTGCTGGGGTGCTGGGTGAAATCACCCAGGGCTTTGTTCACGCTGAGCAGGCACTGTATACACACACACACACATACACACAGAGAGACAGAGAGAGAGAAAGAGACAGACAGACAGACAGACAGACAGAGACACAGAGAGAATGAGAAAGAGAGAGAGAACAAGCTGTGGAAGATTTTTAAA
The DNA here is from genome assembly GCF_008632895.1 of Mastomys coucha. Classification (NCBI taxonomy): domain Eukaryota; kingdom Metazoa; phylum Chordata; class Mammalia; order Rodentia; family Muridae; genus Mastomys; species Mastomys coucha. The sequence goes on along the minus strand of NW_022196903.1, from coordinate 106,604,013 downwards.
AAACTAATATGAAGTAAATCAAACTAACAAAATCTATAAGAAGCATACAATGGGGGCATAAAACATGGACTGTAAAAAATAAATTAATTTCAGAAATAAAATAATAAAAAAAAGAAGCATAAGTCGGGCAGTGGTGGTGCATGCCTTTAATCCCAGGGTTATGCAGAGAAACCCTGTCTCGAAAAAAAAGAAAGAAAAACGTAGTTCAATTCCTCACCCCAAAAATAGAGAAATAAAGAAGATTAAAAGAGAATTATGTTTACAGGCATATATACCATTTTTTTATTTCTCTTGTTTCAATTAATTGGATCCTTGGAATAGGGTGATACAGTTGGATGTCTCTGTGTAAGGTTATTTTTCTCAGTCTGTTTTTTTTGTTTTGGTTTGGTTTTTGGTTTTTGGCTTTTCTCTGTGTAGCTCTGGCTGTCCTGGAACTCACTCTGTAGACCAGGCTGGCCTCGAACTCAGAAATCCACCTGCCTCTGCCTCCCAAGTGCTGGGATTAAAGGTGTGCACCACCACTGCTCTGTTGCCTCTATAAAGTATAAAAGATGTGTGCTTTCTGAGTTCTTGGTTGTCTCTTCCTACTTGGATGAGCAATCCCATGTGCATTGGCCACGCACGTTGGATCAATACACTTCATGTTATTGCAGCGATCCGTTGTCAGGCTGTGATCTGTGGTAGCACGTCTAAGCTAAGACTCTCTGAGGGTCTCACAGGGTCTTACAGCAGCACCTGCCTGTGTTACATGGTGAGGTCCAGGCCAACCTAAACTCCTTAGTAAGACCTTGATCCTTCTCTGGCGGCTGGGTGCTTTGTCATAAGTCTTTGCCTCTCCGCACTGCAGCTCCATAGGGTTGACAGAAAAGTCACTAACCTTTTTCCAGGTCCAGGACATCTTGAAGCTTAAAGACAAGCCCTTCTCCCTGGTGCTGGAGGAAGACGGCACGATCGTGGAGACAGAAGAATACTTCCAAGCCCTAGCCAGAGACACCGTGTTCATGGTCCTGCAGAAGGGGCAGAAGTGGAAGCCCCCATCAGAACAGGTGCCTGGCCTCCCAGGGCAGGGGTGAATGTGGAGAGCTTGGGAGGGGTTCTGGAGGCGAGCTTACACGGACTTGTCTTGCAGCGCAAGAAGAGAGCCCAGCTAGCCCTTTCCCAGAAGGCAACGAAGAAGATCGATGTGGCCCGGGTAACCTTCGACCTGTACAAGCTGAACCCTCAGGACTTCATCGGCTGCCTAAACGTGAAGGCGACCCTCTATGACACATACTCGCTTTCCTATGACCTGCACTGCTACAGGGCCAAGCGCATCGTGAAGTGAGTGGGTTGGGACAGACAGGGACCAGGAGGGAGAAACGCAAAAAAAGAAAGCAAAACTGTCTGCCCAAAGCAAAACTCTCAGGGGCTGAGTGGACACTGAGGCTAACAAAGAATGACAGCCACACCTGCGCAGGGATCTAAGTGACTTGATTTGCATTAGGGTATGTATGGTGGAGGTGGGGGGAACTCGGCCACGAGGGGGTAGGTCGTTTTAAGGTTTCTTTCTAGTATAGCAAATTACATCCCCCCTCTTCCATTCTCCAAAAGTAATTTTTCCATAGTAGCTTACTGAGGAACTTTCTTGTGTGTGCTGAGGATAGAGCCCAGGGCCTCAGGATTACTGAGCACACACTCATATCCTGAGCTATTTCCACAGCTAATCATTTTTTAAAGGAAAACCATAACTATAATCCCAGTACTTTGGAAGATCAGGAATTCAAGGGAAGCCTGGGTCAGATAAGGTCTTGCCTCAAAATCAAACCAAACCAAACCAATCCAAACCAAACCAAACCAAATCAAACCAAACCACACCAAACCAACACACCACAAAACAAACACCAGTGGAGAGATGGCTTGGTCCTTAAGAGTTCCCAGCACTTATGTCAGCCAGCTCACAACTGCTCATAACCACGGTTCTGCAGCTCCAAGGGATCTGTCGCTCTCTTCTGGTCTCTATAGGCACTGCACTCAGATGCACACAAAACAAAAGGCAATGTCAAGTTGCGGTCAGCTGAGTGACTTTAGTGGTATCAATGTGATTTTTAAAAAGTGCTAAGGGCCAAGAAGTGTAGTGCATGCCTTTAATCCCTGCATCCAGGAGGCAGAGTCAGGTGAATTTCTGTGAGTTCTAGACTAGCCTAGTCTATAAATCAAATTCCAGGTCGGTTAGGGCTACACAGTGAACCTATCTCAAAAAAATTGTGCTAGGACTGGTGAGATGGCTCAGCGGGTAAGAGCACTGACTGCTCTTCCGAAGGTCCTGAGTTCGGATCCCAGCAACCACATGGTGGCTCACAACCACCTGTAATGAGATTGGTCACCCTCTTCTGGTGCGTCTGAAGACAGATGCAGTAAATTACACCAGAGTGAGAGGGAGTGATTTAGAAAAAAAAGAAAAAAAAAGAAAACACAGATATTTACATTGTGATTCATAGCAGCAAAGTTACAGTTGTAAAGTAGTAACAAAAATAAAAAAAAAAAATTGTGCTAGCCGGGCAGTGGTGGCACACGCCTTTAATCCCAGCACTTGGGAGGCAGAGGCAGGTGGATTTCTGAGTTCGAGGCCAGCCTGGTCTACAGAGTGAGTTCCAGGTCAGCCAGGGTTACACAGAGAAACCCTGTCTCAAAAAACCAAACCAAACAAACAAAAAAATTGTGCTAAAATCTGCACATCCTAAAATGTTCTGTTGCGGCCACTTTAAGTGTCTCACCCAGCAGCATGAAGTAACTGACCATTTGTGCAAGCCTTGTCTTCCTTCCCAGAACCTTGGCACCAGGCAGCAGAAGCTGTACATAGTAAATAACAGTTCTCAGTCCTCTCCCAAGACCTTGCTAACCTTTATTCTACTTTCTGTTCCTCTGTTGATCTATCCTAGATACCTTATAGATACAAGACCAAAAAGTGTTTGTCTTTTCATGGCTGGCTTTTCCCATAACAATTCTGTTTTCAAGGTTCACTCCTTTGTAAAATATGCCAGATTTTCATTCCTTTTAAAGACTGGTTGGCTATATGCAAAGCCTCAGTTCTCCAGTTTGAGAGATAACTTTGAAGGCACCGAATTAAAACATATGTAAAGTCAGACCTTGGAGCACAGGCCTATAATGCCAGCAACTCAGGAGAGTGAGACAAGAAGACAGCAAGTCAGAGGCTTGCCCAGGTTGTAGAGTGAGTTCAAGGCTAACCTGGGCAACTTAGTAAGATGCTGTCTCAAAATAAGAAAGTAAGAAGAAAGTGGATGGCCGGGCAGTGGTGGCGCACGCCTTTAATCCCAGCACTTGAGAGGCAGAGGCAGGCATATTTCTGAGTTTGAGGCCAGCCTGGTCTACAGAGTGAGTTCCAGGACAGCCAGGGCTACACAGAGAAACCCTGTCTCAAAAAACCAAAAAAAAAAAAAAAAAATTGGAGGCTACAGTTCAATGGTAGAGTGAGTCCCTAAGGTTCTGTGTCCAGTTCCCCAGTGCTGCAAACACACACACACACACACACACACACACACACACACACACACTTCAATGCTGGGGATTAAACCCAGGGTTTTATATATGCCAGACAAGCACGATGACACTGAATTACACTTCTAGCCCTAATATATATTTTCAGTATTTATATCTATTTTTTCTTTCTCAGGATAGGGTTTCTCTATATAGCCCTGGATGTCTTAAAACTCAGTCTGTAGACCAGGCTGGCCTCAAACTCGAAGATCTACCTGCCTCTGCCTCCCGAGTGTTAGGATTAAAGGTATGCATCACCACTGCCCAGCAAATATTTTCGTTTTGATGTGTCTATGTGTCTGTAGAAGAATATGTGCATGTGAATACAGATACATGCTATGTGCATGTGAGTACAGATACATGCTATGTGCATGTGAATACAGATACATGCTATGTGCATGTAAATACAGATACATGCTATGTGCATGTGAATACAGATACATGCTATGTGCATGTGAATACAGATACATGCCAAGACCACAGATGTCTGATGGTGGTGCCACAGGTGGGTGTGATCCTCCTGTCCCAGATCTTGGGGACCTAACTTGAATCCTCTACAAAAGCAGTCCATGCTTTTAACATCAAACCAACTCTCTAGCCCCTAAAATGTTTTATGTGAGCTGCGTATGGTTCTAAGTGTATTTCTACTCCCCTTGAACCCACCAAGAACATAAATCCACATATTGAGTGAAAGTTAATAGAAGCTAATTTAAAAAACATGAATTTAATGGCTATATATGTATGTGTGTGAGTACATGCCCACCATGGCATAAGACAGGTAATCTCTAGATATATAATAATTACATTAATTTTATTTATTAGTGTGTGTATGTGTATGTGTGTGTATCTGAGCTCAATGGCCCAGAGTGTGACCATTCCATATGGCCTGAGTGTGGCCATCAGAGGGCAGCTTTTGAAAGGCAGTTTTTTTCTTCCACCATGAGGGTCCCTGAGATGTCACTGTGGTTGGCAGCCGTAGGCACCTTTACTCACTGAGCCCTCTTGATGGCCCTGAGAAGACAAGTTTAACCCGAGGCAGGAGTATTTTTCTTGGGTTTCCTCTTCCTTATGGCTCTTCAGGCCAGCTCCCTCTAGTGGCCCTCACCCCGCCTTGCAAACAGCTGTGGAAGAACTTGTGTTCAGTCAGCTGCTCTCAGCTACATTTCCTGTCGTCTATACACCAGATCATTTGCTGATCTCAAACTCATAACCCAATTTTTACATGTCAAGAATCTGGGCTCAGAACCAGAGAAGTTTAAAGCTTTTTTTTTTTTTCCCTATGAGACAGGGTCCCCTGTGGCCCAGGCGGGCCTCACTCTTGCTATGTAGCCAAGGATGGTTTTGAACTTTGGACCCACCTGCTTCTACCTCAGTAGTGCTGGAGGCCTAGGTTTCTTGTATTACCACACTGGGTTACTGCAGTGCTGGGTTCAAACCTGGGTCTTTTTGTTTTGTTTTGTTTTGTTTTTGTTTTTTCGAGACAGGGTTTCTCTGTGTAGCCCTGGCTGTCCTGGAACTCACTTTGTAGATCAGGCTGGCCTCAAATCCAAACCCAGTTTTTAATGTGTGAAAGGCAAGCACTCTACTAAATTAGCTACATCTCTAGTCCTTAGACATAACAGTTTTAAAAACAGACACACAAACCAGTCTGACTTAGTGCTCAGCCCTGTCTGGTTCAAGTTCTAGTCTTAGTATATGGTAATATTAGGCATAGGAGCCTTGTGGCTAGAATTCTGAAAAGTGACCTGGAAAGACTATAAAGTCTAGGACATCGTGTGACAAAGGGCAGGATGTATTGTGTAAGTTCATCTGGCTGGTCCAGAGTGCTTTAAAATACACAGGGCCCAGGAAATACCTCTGTGGCAGATTAGCTGCTTTTGCTTGAGTAAAGCCTTGGGTTGAGTAAAGCCTTGGGTTCCATTTCCACCACCGCAAAAAAGAAGAAGAAGAAGAAGAAGAAGAAGAAGAAGAA